>NW_020953945.1:1622950-1641795 GCF_900497805.2 Vombatus ursinus | reverse complement strand
GTATCCAGCTTCCTGTGTATATATTTGCTTGCGTGTTGTCCCTGTTAGGTTGTGAGCTCCTTGAGGGCAGGGACTGCCTTTTGTCTCTTTTTTGTATCCCCAGCACATGGCACAGTACCTGGCACACAGCAGGCACTTAATAAATGTTTGTCGATTGATGTAAAGGGAAGTAATGTGTCATCAGCCTGGAGAGGTCAGCCCTTTGGTCAGCCAAATGGCAAAGGGCTTTACAGGCCCAGTAGACAGTTTGTGTTTTATCCCAGTGTCCCTGGGTATCAGCTGTAGCTTCTCGAGCAGAGGACTGCCGTGGTCGGGGGGTGGGTCTGACTGATGAGCTAGGAGCATCCCTTTGGTAGCCGTGTGGGAGGTGGATGGTGGAGGGGACCGTTGGATCTGGCTTTTCAAATAGTTCAAGTGAAAGGTGAGGACAGCTCAGATAGCGATGCTGCAGAAGAGACAGATGAGAGATGTTGAGGATGAGGAGTGGGTAGGAGCTGGCGCGTCCTTGGTGCCAGCGGGGGAGGAAGCGGGGTCAGTTAGAGGGGAGAACCTTGCTTGCAAACCTGGAGGAGCGGTAGTGCCTTCCACAATAATCAGGATGTTGAGAGGACCGCGTGTCTTCATCCTTACAAAGTCTTCCCTTGACCTAGCCATTTCCTCAGCCCATCGTGCCGAGTTTCTTTTCCCTCTCCGAGCTGAACTGTTAGGTTACGCATACGTGTCCTTCCCTCCCACTCACTTCTCAGCCCTTTTCTCGGGGCCTTCTGACCTCAACCCTTGGCTGAAATGATCCCTTCACTGCTCTATCCACCGGCTTTCTCTCATTCCTCATCCTGTTCGACCTCTAAAGCTTTTGACACCGTTGGCTGTCCCCTCCCCCGGACGCTCTCTCTGCCTGGTTCCACAGGCTCTCCAAGCGGGCAGGAGCCTCGGTAAACCTCTTCCTGTCCACTCTATACCTAAAACATATGCAGCCCTTGGTCGCCTTGCCTTTACTCGCCACCCTGGCTGTGCCACCTCAGTTTCAGGGCTTCTCAGCCTGGGGCCTGTGAACTTGTTTTAAATGAAATATTTTGATAATCATATTTCAGTATAGTCAGTTTCCTTGATAATCCTGGGTATTTTTATGGTTTGCATTTAAAAACCTGATTCTGAGAAGTGCATAGGCTGCACCAGTTGGACTGCCCAAGGGGTCCCGCAGAGGTTAAGACCCTTTGTCTAGATCTCGTTTGTGTAGACTTGTTTTCTGTTAGAGTTGCGAGCCCGGGAGGGCGGCGACTGCTTTTTCCTTTCTCTGTATTCCTAGTGATTAGCCCAGTGCCTGGCACACAGCGAGCACTTAAAATGCCTTTCAGCTTAGCTGTGTCCTTCCTAAACGCGGTGCCTTGAATAGGGTCTGCCCGGGGCACCTCCTTATTCCTGGAAGCTGTGCCCGGGATGGCATCAGCTGTTGACTCATGACCTCGCATCTGGCCCTGCTCTCTCTCAGCGCTCCCCTCTTCTGACTCTCCTTCTCGGTCTCCTTTGGACTGGTTCGCTTTCCTTTATCAGCCCCAGCACTTAGCATACAGTAGGCGCTTCATAAATGCTTGTTGGCTGTTTGGGTTTGTCGGATTGTCTTTATTCTGCTGCTCTGACAGGGATCCGACTCCCACGTCTCTCTCTTGAGTCCTTTTTGCTCCTTTCTTTACATTTGTTCTCTTGTTCATCTTGTGATCTCTCATAAGGAACTTGTTTGTCATATGCCCACGTGTATAATTTGTCGTCTTTATATGTGTCATTTCCCAGTTCAGAAATTCCTCCTGAAATCCAGTTTATTATTTTATTACCGTCTGCCTCTTGGACTGGGCTGCCTGGATTTCCTCTTGGCATCTTAAATGCAACATGTGCGAAACAAAAACAATTGCCTTCCCCCTGAAACCTGCCCTTCTCATAAATTTTTCTGTTTATTATTATTAATTATAATAATAATTCCCATTTATGCAGTACTTAAGGCTTTGCAAAGTGCTTTACAAGTATCTCACTTTATCCTCACAACTCTATGATGTGGGTGCTATTATCATCCCCAATTTGCAGATCAGGAAACTGAGACAAACAGGTGAAATGACTTGCCCAGGGTCAGTACGGTACTTGGAAGGGCCTGAGGCTAGATTTGAACTCGGGTCTTCCTGACTCCAGGCCGGTGCTGTGCCCTCCGCGCCACCCCGCTGCCTCGTTTCTTTTGGGGAGACCAGCTTTCCAGTCATTCAGGTTTGTTATCCTTCTCTCTTTCCCGCCCCCTGTTCCCCATGGTCTTGTCAGTTCTGTCTCGGTCGTATCTCACGTGTCCATCCCTTTCCCCTCCCCCTTATGTGGCACCCTTTAATGAATTCAGGCCTTTGTGCCATCTTGCCTGGCCTGCTGTAGCAGCTGCCTACGAGGACCCGGCCCCTCGTCTCTCCGGCCCCATTCTGTCCTCCGCTCGGCTGCCAAAATCATCTTCCCAAGGCTTGATTTTTCAGAGGCTCTTCAGAAGCAGACCCCTCCACCTCATTTCAAGCCCCTGCAACCTGACCCCAGCCCACTGTCCACACTTTAGAGGCAGAGCGTTGTGGGTGGGGGCAGTCAGACACCTTGGTTCAAATCCTGCCCCGGACACTTACTTTCTGTGTGACCCCGGACAAGTCACTTCTCTGTGCCTCAGTTTGCTGTTCTGTAAAAGGAGGTTGAACTCAGTTCCTTCCCAGCTCTGACTCTGTGTTCCTGCTGCCTGTGACTCGTTTCCTGTTACTGTCCTCCGTGCAGCTGCTGCCCGAGCGTGATGTCGCACGTGCTGCTTCTACGTCCTTTCGCCGGCCGCCCCTTCTCCCCTTTGTGGTCGGCGGACTCCCTCCCTGCCTTCCTCACTCCCTTCCTCCCCCCTCGGCATCGTTGGCCTTCTCTCCCTCCTGCCCAGCAAACACTTGTGGCTGTCCCCATGGGGACGTGAGCTCCTCGAGGACAGGGACCCTTTCCTTCTCGCCGTCTCCCCAGCGCCCAGCACAGGGCCCTGCGTGTAGATGGCACTCTGTGTCGAGGCAAGAAAGATGGCAGCCGGCGGCAGGCAGAGAATCCTGGGCTCGTGTCAGCCCCGCCACCTCATGCCTCTCTGTGTGGTCTTGGGTGGTTCTTCCCCTCTCTGGGCCCCTGCTTCCTGCTCTACAAAATGAGGGGGTTGAGGCCCAAGCCAGCCCTGAATCTAGCCTCCTTGAATACGTGTGCTGGAGAACAGCTTGGAATCATGGAAGGACCACAGTTTTCCAGTCCAGTGTTCTCTCCATCTGTAGCATCCGGCTGGAACTATGGGTACTGATCGGGCATTTGCTGCCTTCTCACCTCCTGGTGTTCTCTCATAATATTCTCATTTTTTTTCCCTTTCGTTTTAGTTGTGTCCAGCTCTTTGTGATCTCATTTGGGGTTTACTTGGCAAAGATACTGGAGTGATTTGCCACATCCTTCTCCGGCTCATTTTATAGATGAGGAAATTGGGGCAAGTAGGGTGAAGTGACTTGCCCAGGGTCACTCAGCTAGTAATTCTCTGAGGCCAGATTTGAACTCAAGAAGATGAGTCTTCCTGACTCCAGGCCTGGCGCTCTATCCACTGTGCCACTTAGCTATCTCCGTTCTAAAATTTAGTGACATTCGTCTGTCCCTGCTGTTCCTTACCCATCTGGGACCCCGCGTGTGGCTCTGCTCTTTGTAAGCTTGTAGATTTTCACTGGGCTTTCCTGATGGGGCAGTGCGTTACTATATTAAAGCTGTTTTTAGAGTTTCTACTATTTTTTTGTGTACTATCTAATGTTTTTCTATTTTAAAATGGAAATTTACCAACATAATTCTTATTTTAAAATAACTCAAGTTTTATAAAAGTTGAAATTTACAACTATCTTTTTTTTTGGTGAGGCAGTTGGGGTTAAGTGACTTGCCCAGAGTCACACAGCTACACAGCTAGTTAAGTGTTACGTGTCTGAGGCTAGATTTGAACTCAGGTCCTCCTAACTCCAGGGCTGGTGCTCTATCCACTGCACCACCTAGCTGCCCCCCACTATATCTTTTAGTTTTAGTGGAAGGACATTTGGATTTGGAATCCAGAGACCTGCCCTTGAATCCTGTCTTGGTGACCCTGGGCAAGTCCTTTGCCTTCCCTGGGCCTTACTTTCTTCCTCTGGAAAGGAAAGGAAAGGAATTGGGCCAGATCAGAGGTGTCCAACGTGCAGCCTGTGGCCTACAGCATTCCTGAGTGCGGCCTGAGCCAGATGAAAATAGCGTCGGGAAACATTTAACACAATAGATAACGTTCCATTTTAGCAGAGTCGAGATGCGGCCTGCAGGGATCCTGTGTACGGTGGAGGGGCCGCCATTTCTATTTGAGTTTGACACTGCTGTGCTGGACCATCTTTCAGGTCCCTTCTAACTCTGAAGACTTTGAGGCCCAGCGCCTCATTCTGCTAGATGCTAGTACCCTGAGCACGGAAGACTTCTGACAACTCATTTGTGTTTTTCCCTTTCTCCCTCTCTTCATTTAGGCCAGCATACCATTCTCTGTTATCGGTTCTAACCAACTCATTGAGGTCAAAGGAAAAAAGATCAGAGGCCGCCTTTACCCTTGGGGTGTGGTTGAGGTTGAGAATCCGGAACACAATGATTTCCTAAAGTTGCGGACTATGTTGGTGTAAGTAAGACTGCCCCTGGTTTAGTTTTTGTGGACTAACTGGGTGGGCAAACATTTTCTCTGAGTGGCCTTTGAAACATTAGGCCTTTTTTTTGTGTGTGTGTGTGACGTTTTGTGGGCTTTTTTTCCTTCCAAACGCATAAGATGGAAAGTCACTTAATTACAGGAAAAAACAAGTAAGGCCAACTCTACTTAGATGTAATAAAATGGCTGTAAGCAGGAGGTGGCATTGATTCTGGGGGGACAGCAGGGCTGGGGTTTCCTGTGAGGATGTCCATTTCACTCGGTATTATTGGGGGCCCCCACTGGTGGATGTCAAGGTAATGTTGTTCCTAGTGAGAGGAGATGCCAGGACAGAGACCAAAGAAGGAAGGCGATGCAGTGAGTTGGGGAGGGGGGACAGGGTAGGAGGATAAGAGGGGGCACAGATGAGGGTGTGGCTCTGAGAACACTTTTTAAGAATGTAATAGTATTTTGTTTTTTCCAGTTACATGTAAGGATAAATTTCCATATTCATTTTTTGAAAGATTTTGAGTTCCAGATTTTTCTCCCTCCCTCCCATCCCCCTTCCCTAAGAAGGTGAGCAATCTGATATGGGTTATACATGTGCAGTCGGGTATTTCCACATTAGTCATGTTGTGAAAAAAGAAACAGAAAAAACATGAAAAAAGAAAAAAGAGTGGAAAGAGCGTGCTGCGATCCACATTCAGACTGTCAGTTCTTTCTCTGGATGTGGACAGCATTTTCCATCACGAGGCCTTTGGAGTTGTGAGAGCACTTTCTAGAAGAGGACAGTGAGCATCTCTTCTGAGAAGCAGAAGGCCTTTCCAGGCGTTGATTGCTAAGAGGATGTGTGTGCTGATGGACGCTTGGGCTCTATTGTAACTCTTCAGGAGGCCAAACGTTAAGTATCACAGCTTCATTAAGTATAAGTGTCCAGCGTGTCCAGTATGTCGCCAGCGTGGCGAGCAGAAGTGGCCTCGGACCCGGCCCCATCCTGGGGCTTCGGTTTCCTCTTCTGGACAAGGAAGGGGCTTTGGTGAGATGATCTGCTATCTCTCCATGGACATGACCATACTGAAGGAGCTGTTGGGCACCGGCGCTCAGAGCTCGGTCAGACATCGAAGACGCCAGGGCCGAAGCTGTTTGATTCCCAAGAAGACCAAGGCCGTGGGCGGAAGGGGAGGTGCCCCTCTCCCTTGAAGTTCAACTCTGGGCATTTTCTCCTTTGGTCTGACTACATTTCCACCTGCCTGAGTGGAAAAGCTTGGGAATCCACACTTTGTCCTTGACCTTGCTTGAGAGGGTGGGAAAGGAACACGCCCTGGTGCTTCTGGAAACTATTAGTGACCCTCGGCTGCCCTCTAGTGATGGCCTAAGGACAGAGCCAGCTGCTGTTACTAACAACCCCTTCCTGTCCTTGAAAGATGGTTGAGGGTCCATGCGGTCCTCACTTTCCAGCAAGGGAAACTAAGGCACCAAGAGGTGAAGGAGCCAGTAAGTGCCAGAGTCAGGCTCTGATTCCAGTTCTCTGCTTGCTATGCTACAGGGATGGGATCCTGGCTGTGCATCCATCTGAAAACGAGGATGCTGGACAGTCCCTTCTAAACCGAAATCCCCTGATTCTCTCCTCTTGTGCCATGTTTCACGGTTGACGTCACAATGTGAGGAAATACCGTTTTTCAGAAGGCTGATTACCTGTTTACATTTCCGGTGTGTTACACTCAGTAGATGCTTAGTGAGTGTGTGCATTCGTTGAAAGCACATACGTGTATGCTTAATTTATACTTTCCTCAGAACTCTTTATGAGAAATTTATGTCTAAACACTTAGCAAGTGACAATAATAACTCAGTTCTCCAGTGCTTTGGGCTTTATAAAGTGTTTTCCTCAAAACCTTACGAGACAGGTAGCTTGAGAATTATTATCTTTGTTCGACAGAAGAGGCCATTAAACTTACAGAATGGCCATATCACCTGCCCATAAGGTGGCAGAGCCAGGGTGGAGCCCCAGAAGAGGGACCCCAGGGGCTCTGTGGTCCAGACCCATCCCCCCAACGATCCCCACGACTGCACGCTTGGCAAGCTTTGCTCAGAGACTGCCAGGGAGGGAGGACGCCAAGCATACCCGGTAGCCAGGCTCTATTCGAGTTGCTGGGGAGAGAGAGAGAAGACAAGCCGCCCCTGCCCTCAGGGAGCTTCGGATCCACTGGCTTCTTGCTTCATGTGTATTTTGTGCGAAACAGTGTCCTAGGGGACTTCTTATTCTTAGATCGTCAGAGCTAGGGGAGACTTTAAAAGCCGTTTCGGTTTCCTCATGTATCGAATGAGAGGCTTGGACCCAAGAGCCTGTGAGCTCCCTCCCAGCTGCAACTCTCTGAGCCAAGTCTAGTCCATTCTTGGCCTCGACAAGCTGAAGGGCGTCCAGAGGGAGAATGATGGCGAGAAGGGGCTGGCGCCTTGAGACTGCACCATAGGAGAGCCGCTGAGGGAGATAAGGGTGTTTGAGTTATAAGAGATGTCTTAAAGAATTTTGAGGGACGATCATTTGGAAGAGAGATTGTATTGATTTACTCTGCTTGGTGACAGAGAACTGAACAAGGAGTGGCAGTGTGGGAGAAATTATAGAGAAAGAGCCGTCTCTATATGGAGTTGGCTGCCCTGAGAAGTGGTCAGGGCTTTGAGCAGAGCTGGATGACCCAGCAAGGGCTGTGTTAGAGGCGATTTTGGTGGAGGTACAAGTTGAGCTCAGTGCCCCTTAAGGTTCCTGCCGGTGGTAAGGTGATGTCACTTTGGATCCAGCACTCACGCGAGAGCCTAGAGTGACGTCTTCTCAAGGGAGACACTTTCTCCTGGAGGACCCGGGGAGGGGCATGTTTAGTGGTTACTGGAAATGTTGTGTGTGCTCCAAAGGGGAATCGCCTCACTCCACCCAAAACCATGTCTGTAAGGTCTTAGCAAGGTTGTTAACCTCAAAAATGTCTAGTTTAATGACTTTGAGGATGGACCTCAGGTCTGCTGGCCACAAGATGATGGGGTGCAGGGGGTTCAGGGAAGACCAGCACCTCTCATAGGAAGGCTGCTCATCTGTCACCCAACTCTCACCTGTGGTTCCAAGAAACTGGAACATGTGCAGTGGCTCTCCCCCGCCCCCGCCCCCGCCCTAAGTCTCAGCAGATGAACTGAACCAGGTTGAGGCAATCAGCAGGCCTCAGACCTGTCGGTGAGTTAAGGGCATGTCTGCCCCAAGCATGTGGAGACTTTGCCCCGTGGAATGGGCCATGACGGCGGCCGAAGCAGGCACCGTGGAGCGCTCAGAGCTTGGACAGACCTCAAAGACGCCGAGGTCACCCGCTGCGTCCGGGCCCTCCCCAGTCGTCCTGATTTTTGTCTCACCACTGGAAGAGAGAGTGAGGCTGATGACTTTGTGCAGCTCTGCCTCACTTAAATCCAGGTCACACGTGAGGCAAGCGTGATGTCATTGGTCTTCAAAAATAAAGGACGAACGCCACTCTGAATCCCTGAGAAGAAGCTGCTGGAGATGCTCAGAATCTGGACCACTGTGTTTGGGGAGCACCAGCGGGGCTTCTGAAGACCCCAAGAGACGCTGGTCTGGTCAGAGTCACCTTTGCCCAGTTGTTTGACTGGTGTTAGTGAGACTCCCCATACCCCACACCTCCCACACTGGGACCACCTTCACTGGCCTGCTAGATGGGGGTAGGAGTCGAATGTTGACCCAACAGCAGCCTGGAGTAGCTGAGACCCCAGCAGGACTCCGGCCCAGGAGGAGAGAGGCGCTGCTGAGGGGCTCCGGTCGAGTGGCGCCCTGTCAGCATCTGTTGTCTGGTGGAGGAGCCAGGTTGTCTTCAGATGCCATTTTCAGACCCTGATTCAGAGTGCCCTCTGTAGCGGTGCCAGCCTCAGTGGGGGGTGCCGCTTGATTGCCGCCCTGTTGCTGGCCCAGCAGTATTGGACGGAGGGCCCGATGGAGGAAAGCAGAACTGACTCAGACCCCTGGTCTCTGGAACCTGCTTCCTGCCACTTCTCCCTCCCTCTGGGCCCAGCGCTGTGTCCTGTCCCGTTCACTGCTCCAAGCCCAGCAGCCACGCCCAAGGCTGGGAGTTGCAGACAAGAGTTCTTGAGAGGCCCGCAGTCTGGTAGAAGTCATTGGTGCCACTGGCTTCCCCCTCATGGCTCTTTCCAGTTCTTGAACAGTATTTCCTACTGGGATCAGGAAAAGCCTTCTGCAGAAAGTGGGGTTTGAGCTGAATCTTAAGAAGGTGCGGGTATGTGCAAAGGTGCAGGTTGGGAGATAGAGTGTGGTGTGTGGGAAACCACATGGAGCCGAGCATGGCTGGATTGTAGAGGATGTGGGCGGGGGTGGAAGGGAGATGGGGACGTGGTCCCCCACGTCACCTTTAGGAAAATCACCTTGGGCTGGAGTGGGAGGTTCACCAAGCAGGAGCCTTGCCATAGGCTGAGTGAGGTGTGACGAAGGCCCGACTGGGATGATGGCTGTGTGAGCAGAGGGATGCTGGGAAGAGGGGTGGGGCAAGATTGGGCAGCAGAGTAGACACGTGGGGTGAGTTTGAGTGAGGAAGGGGGTTGACCCTGAGCTCTCAGGCCAGAGTAACGGAAAATGGCGGCGTCTTCCACAGCCACAGGAAAGTTGGGAAGAGGCTTTTGGGGAAAGCTAAGGAGAGGGTCTGGGGCAGGGTGGCAGGCTGAGTAGAAATGGATCCTTGCAAGCCACTCGTTGACTTAGCAAAGCACCGATTCTCATTATTTATTTTCAAACATTTCCCGATTACGTTTTAATTGGGGTTTGGGACTGACTTAACTAGGAGTTTGCCACTGTGGTCTCTGGGGTATCTGACGTGGGATCCTCGCTCGAGGTGGCACCTGCTGCCCTGCCTGGTTTCAACTCCCGGGATAAAGTCATCGCTTCTGATCTTGTCCCCGTACTCCTTATGCCAGCCTCGATTGGCTCCCCTCTGACTGGAGAGGACCAGACTCCTCCCAGTGCCTTCCTTTGTGGAGAGCAGGAGCTGCCTTTCTTCTATTAGCTGTATCCCCAGTGCTTGGCCCGTAGGAGGCTCGTATAAATGTCTGTGGGTTAGATGTCACTCAGGACTGCAGCTCCCATGGGAGACCGAGGCTGGAGTCATTTGCACAGAGACGGTGGTTGAGGGCAAGGAGCTGCTGAGGTCACCGAGTGAGATAGGACAGAGGTAGAAGAGAAAGGGCCCTGGGCAGAGTCTTGGGGGACACTGAGGGTTTGTGGGTGTGAAATGAATGCTGGGTAGGTGCGGCTCTCTTCACACTAGGCAGAGCTGCCTTTGAGAGTTCTCTCAGGAAGCTGGGAATGTAGTGTGAGGGACAGGATGGGTACGCGGGTAACTGTTGTACAAATTCTAATGTGTAGACCGCATTGGGGGGGCCTCGGAGGGATGCTGAGAAGCGCCCCCATCACAGCTTGGGGGTGGAGCAGAGGCAGCCTTACAGTCCAGCTTAAGGGAAGGTGGTTCACAGCCCTCTGCTGTGTGCAGAGACCGCTGGAGGGGGAGGGCAGCGGGCCACAGAGGCCTGGGTGGTGCGGGCAGGAGAGCCCTCCAGCGGGGCTGGCGTGGCATTTATTCTGTGAAGCTCTTCATTTGGAAGAATGTGCCGTCAGCTTTGACGGCATCTCCAAAGGCAGGGTCGGGGCCCCCCGCTTTGTACGGGGGCAGCCAGCTGGGTTACAAGGGGACAGCGCTCCCTGGGGCGCATGAGCGAAGCCACGTGGGGTCGTGGGAAGGGAGCTGGAACGAGCCAGAAGAGAAAACGCAGAGCGGGAAAAGTCATCGCATGGATGTCGAAGGCGGTCAAAGTGTGGTGGGGAGGACCCCCACATTGGCTGCCCGGGGAATTCCTCTTCCTCTGTCTCCTGTCCCCCGAGGCCTCCCAGCGCCGCGACCCGGGAGCTGCCAGTGCTGCTGCTGCCGCCTCCCGTGAGGGGCCGTGCCTGGGACGCCCGTGGATCCTCGGGCGAGAGGTCACGACGGGAACTGCCGACTCCAAGGGTGTCTGGAGGCGGAGGAGTCTCTGCCTTCCCGCGCTCAGCCAGTGCGTTCGGGTGGGTCGGGACCGTGCGGGCCGCAGCTGGGACAGCGTGTGAAGATCGAAGACCCGGGCTGTCCCTGGAGCCGATACACTGCTGAGCCCTGGACAAACCCCGCAGCCTTTAAATAGGGCCTGCCAGAGACCTCCGTGAAGCCGATGACCAGCCAGGGGCCCTGACCCTGGCTGCCCAGCCTCCCTTTCCTTCGTCGTGTGTGTGTGTGTGGTGTGTGTGTGGTGTGGTGTGGTGTGTGTGTGTGATGTGGTGGGTGTGTGGGGGGTGTGTGGGGGGTGCGTGTGGTGTGTGTGTGTGGTGTGGTGTGGTGTGTGTGTGTGGTGTGGTGTGTGTGTGGTGTGTGTGATGTGTGTGTGGTGTGTGTGTGTGTGGTGTGTATGTCTGTGTGTGTGGTGTGTTGTGTGCGTGTGGTGTGGTGTGTGTGTATGTGATGTGTGTGTGGTGTGTGTGATGTGTGTGTGTGGTGTGTGTGATGTGTGTGTGTGATGTAGTGTGTGTGTGTGTGGTGTGTGTGTGGTGGAGTGTGTGTGTGGTGTGGTGTGTATGTGTGTGTCTTTCTGCCCTCCTCATGACCTGTCCTCTATCTCTTCCCTCTTCTGTACAGAACTCTGTATCGTGGACTATTTTCCTTTTCTTCTGATGTTTTTCTTTTTTTTCTTAACTAAGTCTCTAGTCCAATTCTAAACATGAATGTATGAATTTAAAAAAAAATCAAACATATAGGGAATTTACACAAACATATAACACTAAGAACCATTTCCCCATAAGTGATCAAAGGATATGAGCAAATAGTGTTTTGTTTTTCTTTTTTTTAAATGACTACACGAGGGCAGCTAGGTGATGCAGTGGATAGAGCACTGGCCCTGGAGTCAGGAGGACCTGAGTTCAAATCTGGCCTGAGACCAGACACTTGACACTTACTAGCCATGTGACCCTGGGCAAGTCACTTAACCCCAATTACCTTAAAAAAAAAAAAGAATGCTGTAAAATGACTACATGAAAAAATGTTCCACATCACTAATAGTAGGAAATATTCAAATGAAAGTCTACAGAATTTTGTTTCACTTTATGTAAATTGGCAAGAGTGGGAAAAGATAAACAGTCAGTGTTGGAGAAGATGTGTGAACACAGGTACACTGATGCATTGTTGGTGGAACTGTGAAATGGTCCAATCATTCTGAATATCTTTTCAGAATTATGCAGGAAAAACTACTGTACTGTCCAGGAACTGTGACTCAGGGATGCTATTATTAGACGTATACCCCAAGGAAATGAAAAGACAGAAACAAAGCTCCATTATATCTGAAAACTTTTATAGCAGGTAGTGCTTTTTATGTTTATGTTAGTGACTCAGGACATCACTTGATGGTGCCAGAGGGCATAGAGTGCTGGGCTTGGAGTCAGAAAGACTTGAGCTCAGATCCAGCCTGAGACTCGTGCTAGCTGTATGGCCCTTAGCTCAGAAGTTTCCTCAGCTGTAAAATGGGAATAATAATGCCTTTTTCACAGGGTTGTTGTGAAGATCAAATGAGATAATAATCGTAAAGCTCTCAGCGCAGCAGTGCCTGGCACGTAGTAGGTGCTTAATAAATGGCTGTTCCTTCCCTCCCCTCCTCAAATGGAAGATGTCTGACAAATTATGGGACATTAGTGTGCAATAAAAAATGATAAATGTCAGAAATTCAGAGAAACATGGGAAGATTTACGTGAACTGATATGGAATCAGATCAGTAGAACCAAGAGACGCTGACTGCGCAATGACCTATAAAGCAATATTAATGAAAGATCAGTGACGAGAAACAGCTAATAACATAGTAGCAGCCAGCACTGACATGGTGTGTTAAAGATTGCAGTGCGCTCTACAATTATTAACTTACGTGGTCCTGACGACAACCCTGGAAGGAACATGCTGTTATGAGTCCCATTTTGCGGATGAGGAAACCGAGGCAGATGTGGTGCAGTGACTTGCCCAGGGTCACACAGCCAAGAAGTATCTGAGTGCAGATTTGAACTCGGCTCTTCCTGACTCCAGGCCCAGCGCTGTATCCACTCTGTCCTCATAATAATGTAAAAACCAGTGAAGGCCCTGGAGAAAAGGTAATGAAGCATCCCTCCTCCCTCAGGCCAGAGAGACTGAGGCAGTAGTGACTATGTTTTCAGAGATGGTCACAGTATCATTTGTTTTTACTTAATTGCCTTTGTCACAGAGAGTTTAGTTTGGGGTGAAGTGAGTTGATGAAATTACTCTGATGTAAAGATAAAGTTCATCAATAAAATGGGTGTGTGGTTTTTTGTTTCTTGAGGGTGATAATTGGAGGAGAAACTTAGATTCCCATTTCACATCGCATTTACTGGTTACACGCCCCATCTCTGAGCCTCAGTTTCCTCATCTGTAAATTGAGCGTAGTGATCTCGATAGCCCCTACTTCATAATCCTATCGAGAGGCTGGGATAAGGAGCTGTGTTTAAAGCCCTTGGCACACCTGGAGCGGCTCTGTAGCTAGATGCCTAGCTGGCATTAGGGTTTTGTTTTTTTCTTTTCAAATCCAATTTTACTTTGAGGTCTGAATTTTTTCCCTGTCTTCCCCACCTTGAGAAAAGCCAAACTGTTACAAATATGGACAGTTAAGACTTTCTGGCCAGTCGAACATTTATTAAACACCTCCTGTGTGCCAGGTAGTGTACTTGGCCCTGGGTCTGGATAGTTGGAAGTTATCACATTTGCTGAATTTGAAGAGGATTTGGGGAGATGGGTAATTCCATTAGAAGAAGTCCAAAGCAGGAAATCCAGTCCAGATACCAGCTAGTTAATCAGTGATCAATGGCAAAGCTTGAGTGGGTATTTTTTTTTAAATTAGTTAATTTATTTTTAGTTTTCAACATTCACTTTTATAAGATTTTGAGTTCTAAATTTTTCTCCCTTTCTTCTCCTCCCCTCCCCCCTCCCAGGATGGCATGCAATTTGATGTGGGTTATGCATGTACAACCATATTAAACATATTTCCACATTAGTCATGTTGTGAAAGAAGAATCAGAGCAAAAGGGAAAAACCACGAGAAAGAAAAAACAACAAAAAAAAGTGAAAATAGTATGTTCTGTCCGCATTCAGACTCCATAGTTCTTTCTCTGGATGTGGATAGCATTTTCCATCACAAGTCTTTTGGAGATGTCTTAGATCCTTGCATTGCTGAGAAGAGCTATGTCTATCAAAGTCAGTCATCGCACAATGAGGCTGTTACTGTGTACAACGTTCTCCTGGTTCTGCTCACTTCACTCAGCATCAGTCCATACAAGTCTATCCAGGTTTTTCTGAAGTCAGCCTGTTCATCATTTCTTATAGCACAATAGTATTCCATTACATTCACATACCACCGTTGATGGGCATCCTCTCAATTTCCAATTCTTTGCCACCATAAAAAGAGCTGCTGTAAATATTCTTGTACATGTGGGTCTTTTTCCCATTTGTACGATCTCTTTGGGATACAGACCTAGAAGTGCTATTGCTGGGTCAAAGGGTATGCCCATTTTTATAGCCCTTTGGGCATAGTTCCAAATTGCTCTCCAAAATGGTTGGGTCGGTTCACAACTCCACCACCAATGCATTAGTGTTCTGATTTTCCCACATCTTCCCCAGCATTTATCATTTTCCTGTTTTGTCATGTTGGCCAGTCTGATAGGTGTGGTATGGTACTTGAGTTGGTATTTTTGCTTGTGGTGATGGGGTCCAGCCAGCCTGTAGGAAGGACTCATCAAGGAAAGAGAGCTTCTGGAGAAGAAACAATGACGAATCAGTATTGACCTAAAAGAAGGAAAAGTGCACTAACCTAGTGTGTGCCGTGGTCTCTTTTTAGGACACATATGCAGGACCTACAAGAAGTGACCCAGGATTTGCATTATGAGAACTTCCGCTCAGAGAGGCTGAAACGCAGCGGCCGGTGAGTGTTGTCCGGTCCCTTGGTCCTGGCTGCCAGCATGGAGCGGCAGGATGGTGCAGGGTTGGAGTGGGGCTGGGGGAGCGTGGTGCAGAGCGCGGGGCCCGAGCGGGCTGCTCTCCTTTATTCCTCTGGCCTCTGCAGGGCTGGATTCCTCCCTCGGGGTATTTTCTGCACACTCGGGTTTGGCCCTTGGCCCAAGGTCTCTCATGTCTGACCCGAGTTCTTCTGGCTCCCTTCTGCTCTGTTCTGGCCTGGAATGACTTCCCCCCAAGGACTTGGAGCTTGGGAAATTCTCGGGCTCCAGGCTGTGTTATTGGGGGCTTCTTTCTGTCTCAGGTCGCTAAAATGGACATTTTTGTGCTGTTTAGAAAAGTTCAATTTGATTTTCAGTAGATATACACTTGAAAAACAAATCAAGGTGAATGAAATTCCCATTTATATAAAGCTTTAAGGTTTACAAAGTCCTTTCCTCCCAGCAGTCCCAAGAATGGGATAGGGCAGGAATTATTTTCCTGTTTACACATGGGGACACTGAGATCCCAAGCGGATAATGACATAGTCCAAATCACTTAGTGTTAGAAGAGGGATTTGAACCCAGGGCCTCTGACTCCAAGGAGCAGCCCAGTGCCCACTGCTTACTCCTGACAAGGAATGTCCAGGTCAGGATGCCCTGACCTCCATTTTCTTCCCCCTCCCCCCCACCCCACAAAGGAGTCAGTGCTTTGAAAGCCACTGGAGGAAGAAAGAAAAGAGGTGGTCCCAGGAGCACCAAAGCGGGGTTTTATTGGCTTCCTGAGGCACAGGATGAACCGGAGGGTGCTGCCCAAGGGGCCAGCCTCCTTGAGAGCCTTCTGGCTGCATCTGACCCAGGCCGTGCCGTGTGTTTGTGTCTTTCAGGCCGGAGCGGGAGGAGGTGGTAGACAAGGACCAGATCCTTCAGCAGAAGGAGGCCGAGGTAAGGATGCCCCACAGCTTGCTCGGGGCTTCCCTAGATAAAAACAGACCCCCCACCCCACCCCACTGGCTTTGTTTATGGCTTGAGAAAGAGGTCAGTATACAGTATTCGCTGAAAGGGAAATGCTCTCGAGGCAGTTTCTGGACAGTCCTTCCCGTGTGATTAGAATTTTTATAAACACAACAGAAAAGATATTGTATATCTGGGCTGTGTTTTGGGATGTCTTTAAATAGCAGCACAGTCCGCCAGCAGACATTCTCCCCTCCCAGGACACTCTTTCCTCGTTCCCTGGCAGCTCCTTGCCCAGGGCTCCCACGCAGTGGGAGGCTGCTCTCCACACACGGGGGGCCAGGGGCCGCTTGCTGCCAGGAGGCCCCGAGGTGCTGCCCTGCGGCCCAGGAGGACGCTTCTCAGAAGGGGTGACTGAAGTGCTTTTGGATGCGCTGACTTTTTTCTCCAGAAATGCCCCCCCCACCCCCCATGTTACCTCCCCAGCACAAGTGACAGCGTTTGTTGGGCTCCAGGCTGTATTATTGGGGCAGGAGCAGAGATCTGGCTCATCCTGCTCACCTCGCTCAGATACACGCACGTGCACCCCCATGCACTCGCACACACGCTTAAGCACACACACATGCATGCACAATCTCACTCTCTCCCTCTTCAGCGACATCTCTTGGCATCCTCTCGGTATGAACCCTTCCTGGGCGGGAGGTGAAGCCTTGGCCCACACTGGCTGTCCCCCCGGCCTAGACTTCCTGCCTTCCTCCCTCCTTCCCTGGAGAATCCTGGACTCCTGGAGGGCTCTGCCATGTCCCCAGGTCACCCTGTCCTGGTTTGCTTCTCTGCGGATGACTTTTTTCTCCCCAAATGTCAGCTCTCGGAGGGTAGCAGCTGCTTGTATCCTTGCGTCCTTGGCCCCGGCCCCGTACCTTGTCTGCAGTAGAAGCTTACTGAGTGCTCGTTGAGCTGACAGTTGCCCTTGATGCCGTGACAGACAGCCGTCCCTCCCTGCACTCTGTCACTGCCTCTGAACTGAATCTGTCCCATGTGGTGCTCGGTGCGTGGACCCCTGACCTCCTCAGCTCTCAGTGTGCTCTCTGTGCTAGGGGAACCTCCGAGATAATCTATCCCACCCTGACTTTGACAGAGAGGGAAACCGAGACCCAAAGAAATGAAGGGACTGGCCTTTGGTCCCACAGGAGTAAAGGGCAGGGCTGGGATTCCCACCCAGCTCCTCAGACTCCAAACCTTGGCTCGTTCCCACCACCCCACATTGCCTCCTGTTCTTGCCCTTCAGTGATTTTTATGAGAAACATCTGCCCAGGTGAGCACTGGCCTGGAGTCAGGAAGACCTGAACTCAAATGTGTCTTCAGACACTGCCCAGCTGTGTGACCCTGGGTAAGTCAGTGCACTACCGTCTGCCTCAGTTTCCTCCTCTGTAGAATGGGGATAATGACAGCACTTCCCTCCCAAGATGGTTGTGAGGATCAGATGAGACCGTATTTGTAAGGTGCTCAGCCCAGTGCCTGGCACACAGTAGGCATTATATACTCCCTTCCCCGTCCCTTTTCAGCATGCCAAAGGCTTGCTTCTGGTCCCTGAGCTTTCGGCAGGTCACCAGGTAGCCCTGGGGCCCTTCTTCTGGTGTCCCTCGCTCTTGCTGTGTGGCCGGCCTGCAGCTTCCGCTCTTCTGCAGGTCATTGCTGGTCACCGGCTGCGTGTAGCCTGCGTGGGCCCCTGTGCAGCTCCGCCTGGCCCGGGCGCCATTTTGATTCAGATTCTTTCAAGGTTGTGGCGTTCCGTGATTTGTAGCCACGGAGCCTCGTAGCGACAATGTCGGTGATCATTAGATGGGCTTTTGTGGCCAGGGGCAGTGTGGGGTCCTTGGAATTCCTGCCTGATTTTCCACACACAACCCGGCCCCCTTCTCTTCCCTTCAGTTCTGGGCCCTGTCCATTGTGCCTCTGCAGCTGTGTCCCCGTGAGGGTTCCAAATGAGAATAAATTATTTTCAGATTGGCTCCAAAATGGAATAGAATTCATGCTCGGCATACAGCAGGCCTTTTGATTCTTTTCTGGTTCCTGAACATGTTGTGTTCTTTGATGGGGGGCCATAGGAGAGGGCTATGGGCTCCTGTGGATTGTCCGTCCCCTTACATCCTTTGCTGGTGGGTGGTCTCTTTAAGAGAGGGTACTAAAGCAGGCAGGCTAGGCGCCCCTTGGGGCACCCCAGGAGGTCTGGAGCTCCTCATGTCCCTCTGGCCATTTTTCCTCCAGCTGTCACCACCATGAGAAGTCTGGAGCATGACCCCACTGTCCGCAGCTACTTCCCACGGTCCCGCCTGCCTCTGTCTCCTTCAGCACAAGATGGAGTCTGATGTGCTGAACTAATGCTATGCGTAGGACCTCTGGAGCTGCCTCAGCCGGCTAGCACCCCGCTTGTGCTGATGCAGCCCCATGCAAGCTGCTGACTGCTAGCCTGGCCCAGGCTGCCTCGGGACACAGAAGGCAGCCCAGCTCGCCGTGGCAGACCCAGCTTTCCACGTGTTCTCTGCCGCCGCCTCTCGGGAGGTTTCGGGGCCTGTGTTGTAAGGTCGGGTTCTTGTTTTTGAAAGTCCATGATTTTGAATAATGAATGTCTGTCCTGTACAGGACAGCTGCTGGGACGTCTGTTAGGGCATCAGCTTGGAACTGAAGTGAATTGAACAGCCTTGGCAAAGCGGCTACTTAAAGGAGAGATTACTCGTCACTTCCCTTTTCTGAATGTGGTCAGCAAGGAGGTGGACAGGAGAAGCGCAGCCCCGTCCTGTCGGCTTGGGCACCTGGCTTCTCCCAGGAGCCTGCTCATTACCAGGGCTGCTGCAGCTTCTTTGTACGAGACTCCGTGTTGGTTAGTTTCAGATTGGCAATAACAGCATCTCCTGTGTCTAGGGCTCTGTCGCCTACTGGCAGGAACAATGCTGCCATAGCTAGGGCTCTAGCATCCTGGCAGTGACAGCGTCTCCCGTGGCTAGGGCTCTGTCATCTACTGGCAGGAACAATGCAGCCATGCTAAGGCTCTAGCATCCTGGCAGTGACAGCGTCTCCCATGGCTAGGGCTCTGTTACCTACTGGCAGGAACAATGCTGCCATAGCTAGGGCTCTAGCATCCTG
>NW_020953945.1:1552067-1622850 GCF_900497805.2 Vombatus ursinus | reverse complement strand
GTGACAGCGTCTCCCGTGGCTAGGGCTCTGTCATCTACTGGCAGGAACAATGCTGCCATAGCTAGGGCTCTAGCATCCTGGCAGTGACAGCGTCTCCCGTGGCTAGGGCTCTGTCATCTACTGGCAGGAACAATGCAGCCATGCTAAGGCTCTAGCATCCTGGCAGTGACAGCGTCTCCCATGGCTAGGGCTCTGTTACCTACTGGCAGGAACAATGCTGCCATAGCTAGGGCTCTAGCATCCTGGCAGTGACAGCGTCTCCCGTGGCTAGGGCTCTGTCATCTACTGGCAGGAACAATGCTGCCATAGCTAGGGCTCTAGCATCCTGGCAGTGACAGCGTCTCCCGTGGCTAGGGCTCTGTCGCCTACTGGCAGGAACAATGCTGCCATAGCTTGGGCTCTATCATCTACTGGCAGTGACAGCGTCTCCCATAGCTAGGGCTTTAGCATCATGGCAATAACAATGTCTCCTGTAGCTAGGGCTCTAACATCTTGGCAGTAACAACGTCTTCCATAGCTAGGGCTCTATCATCTACTGGCAGTAACAGCGTCTCCCATGGCTAGGGCTCTGTTGTCTGCTAGCAACAACAATGTCTCCCGTAGCTAGGGCTCCAGCATCCTGGCATTGACAGCGTCTCCCTGTAGCTAGGGCTCCAGCATTCAGTGGCAGTCACTGAAGCATCACCTTGATTCCAAGGCCTGTGCTGTCAGGCCCCTCATCGACCGTCCTCCCTAGCTCTGATATGCTGCTTCAGAGTTACAGATGCTTGGATTGGAAATCAGGGTGGGGAGCTGGCACTTTGGAAGTGAAGAGGCCTCCCCAGATAAGCCCCATCTCTCTCCTTGCCCTGTTCTGAGGTGGCCTGTGACAGACGCTTTGGGGCTTGGGAGCTTGTGTGGTATGTGGGGTGGGGCCGAGAGGAAATGGGCTCACATTCCTTGGCCTCTGCTGAGAAAATAAACGGCCAATTCCCCTTCTGTTTTGCTTTCCGGTCAGGCTTGGTACTTCAAGTTCTAGTTAGAGTTTTACAAGGTTTGCATAATTCCGGGGAGAATTCAGGTCTGGGTGTGTGCCAGAGACCGTCATTCTCGAGGCATCACCTCTGCTAACTAACGATCCCTTTTTAACCTCAAAGACCCGGTTTAGTGCCTGTTGGCATCATTAATCTCCATGTCAGCTTCTCCTCTAAGATGCTTCGTTTGGCTCATTCCGTCATGTTGGGACTCCTGTAAACGGTCAGACTTGGCCCTAGATAGATCAGGAGAGAGGGGTGTCAAAACACCTTTCCTTGAGCTGCGAAGGGGCTGCCAGGTGGTACTTCTGTCTGGTCTCTCATTCAGCTTACAGTCAGTATTTCTCTAACTGCAGCCAGCAACAGTCTTTCTTCCAAAGTAATCTCTTGGCAGCCTCCTCTTTTGCAATTTTTAGAAGCCCTTCCCCTGTGACCATGGGACCGGCCCTGAGAAGTTTCATAAATGTTGTGCTAAGCCTAAAATGCCTGGGACATATTGAAAAGAACAGTTGATCCCGTCTTCCTGGCACCCCGTGTGTTGGGGGAGCGGGCCATCGAGGGAGAACCATCCCTGGAAAGGATGCCAAGGGTATCTTCTGCAGTGTGCCAGGTGTCCATTAGCACCAGCAGATGAAAAGAGGAGAAAGGAGCGTTTCTAGCATGAAGGGTGGGTGCTGTGTAAGGCGAGCGTGACTGGGTCACGGAGTTTGGGAGAGGCAGTCGGGGGTAAGAAGGCTGGAAATGGAGGATGGTGCCAGATTGTACAGGGTCCCTTCCAGCTCTGGCTGTCCATTGCTGGAGGTAATTGGGAGTTTATTAAGTAAGCAGTGACCTGGCCAGATGGGCATTTGAGGAATGTCCCTGAGACACTGTGTGTGGAGAGCCTGGAGGTCGTCCGGGGGCCACTGGCTGGCAGACCAGGGGGATGGTAGAGAGAAAGGAGAGGGCTGAGAGACGTGCTGGCAAAAATGACGGGAGCTGTCAGGGGATTGACTGTGGGGAAAGGCCCTTAACTGCTCAGAATCCCCGACATGGGAACCAAGGGGAAACAGAGCCAGGGGCTTTCTAGTTGGGGTCAGCGCTGGTTGAGGGAGCACTTGCCCGGTGTCGTCTGTGCCTTGGCCTCCTGAAGGAAGGGGTTGCACGAGTTGGCCCCGTCCAGTTTGGTGGCCGGTAGGAGAGCAGCTTCTGGCTTTTTTATGGAGGACACAGACAGCCACAAGGGGGCAGCACTGTGGCTAGAATTGGACCATTAGTACCAGCAACACGCTCCCCATCTCCATTCCAAAGGGTGGAAAGCCTGGCTTCCGTCGGGGGCGCTGTCCCCCCCGTGCAGCGCATGGCATTTGTGGAGGGCCGTCCATCCCCCAGGATCTTCGGGGTGATAGGCTGGGCCTTGGGTGGTAACCCCTGCCTGCTTCATCCTTTACAGAAGTATCCCACGCATGATTCCAGATCCAGGCCCTCCTCTTCTTTAGCTGATGCCTGCCCTGGCGTCCCTCTGCCTCCTCCAGGGAGGGCCCAGGGAGCCCATCCAGGTCTGCCCCAGGGGCCAAGCAAGGCCAGGCTAGGCTTGCCTTGTTCTGGCCTTTTTCTCAGCGTCTATGGAATCCAGCCTTATTTCCTTTGGGTGATCCTCAGATGTCATGGCTTTGATTCCTCCCGCCATCCCACTTTCCTTCGGACATTCTCCCATTTGTCCTTGTGCTTCTGACGATGTCGGAACGACCTAGAACTAGAAGCTGTGTTCCGGATTTGTTGCGAGCAGAGCAGTAGGAGAGCTGCCTTATCTGGTGCTGCCACACTAATGATTTGGCTGGATTCCAGCTCTGGCTCTGCAGTGCTGGCGGTAATTGATTGAGCTTGCCTGGATTGAGGCCTGGACTGAGTTTGTTTTCCGTTTAACTCCCCACGTCTTGGTCATACCTCTTTTCCAGCCGGGCCGGCATCACATCTTCTGCTTGTGCAGTTGGCTTTTTGAACCAAAAATGTGAAACTTTGCTTTTTGGCCGTTTAAATTGTATCTCATTAGTCAGTAGTCAGCCTGCTATGTGCCAGGCACCGTGCTTAGCGCTGAGGATACGAAAAGAGCCAAAAGACAGACCCTGCCCTCAAGGAACTCGCAGTCTAACGGGGAAGACAAAGTAAGTGATGCACAGGATAGACAGGAAATATTCAATAGAGGGAAGGCTCTTAGGTGCTAGTATTAGAAGGGCAGAAGGTGGGATTTTAAGGAAGCCGAGGAAGTCAGTAGGCAGAAATGAGAAAGGAGAGTGTTTCAGGCTTGGGGCACAGCCAGAGAAAATGCCCAGAGCTGAGAGATGAAGCGTCTTGTTCGTGGGACAGGCCAGTGTTACGGAGCAAAGATCACTGTTGGAGAGCACGGTGTGAGAAAAGTGGAAAGGGAGGGGGGGGCCGGGGATATGAGGGGCTTTGAAGGCCAAGCAGAGCGTTTTGTATTTGATCTGGAAGTCATAGGGAGCCATGGAGTTTACTGAGCGTGGGGGGTGGAGGGACGTGGTTGGACCTGCGCTTTAGGAAGATCACTTGGTGGCTGAATGGAGAATGGAGTGGGGAGAGACTTGAGGCAGGCAGACCCCCCCAGCAGGTTATTGCAATAATCCAGGTGTGAGGGGATGCTTGTACCAAAATGGGAGCAGTGTCAGAGGAGAGAAGGGGGTGCATTTGAGAGATGCTGCCATGGTTGTCAGGCCTTGGTAGCAGCTTGGTGATGGTGGGAGAGAGATAGTGAGGGGTCCATGATGACCCCTTGGTTGTGAGCCTGAGGGGCTGGGAGGAGGCTGTCCTCTACAGTAATAAGGAAAGTGTGTGTGTGTGTGTGTGTGTGTGTGTGTGTGTGTGTGTGTGTGTGTAGGTTTAGAGAGAAAGATGATAAGTTCTTTTTTGGACAGATCGACATACTGGACGTATTTAGACATATTGACATATTGGACATCTAGTTGGAGATGTCTGAAAGGCAGGTGGGGATGCAAGGTTGGCGGTCAGCAGGGAGATTGGGGGCAGAATAGATAAATTTGAGAATTGTCAGCAGAGATGGTAATAAAGGTCAAGGGAGCCGATGGGATCACCAGGTGAATTAGTATAGAGGGAGAAGAGCGGAGGGCCCGGGACAGAGCCCCGAGGGACACCTCCGGTCAGAGGACGTGATCTGGAGGAGAATTCAGCAAAGGAGACAGAGAAGGAGCCCAGGTCAGAGAAGGGGGAGGAGAACCAGGAGAGCGCGAGGGGTGCCCCGGGAACTGAGAGAGGAGAGAGTCTGGGAGGAATGCTCAGCTTCTTGAGACCACTTTAAATTCTGACTGCCTCAGTTAGCCATCCCTCCTCACTTTGTATCGTCTCTAAATTTGACAAACATGCCATCTATTCTACATCAAAGCCGTTGATTAAAAAAAGGAGCGTACGTTTTATTAGGAAAAAGCTCCATGTGCACAGATACCCAAACATACCAAAGTAGATGCAAAGTCATTTCAGGGTTGGGAAAACCGCTAAGAGCTAGGTATGATTGCCTTCAAATAGGAAGTGCCCCTTTCTCTGGGCTTGAATGGCCTGGGGATTCTAAGAAGTGGAAGTGTATTGAGAAGGGAGAGCATTCCAGGCATGGGGCACAGCTTGTGCAAAGGCATGGGGGTGAGAGAAAGAACGTACCATCTGGGGAAGAAGAAGTAGCCCAGTCCAACCAGAGTATGAAACAGGAAATCAGTCTGCGAAGCTGGATGGGAACTGGATTGGGAAGGGCTTTAGATGCCCAACAGAGAGGCAATGGGGAGACATGGCGGCATCTAGAGCAGGAGAATGCTGTGGTCAGCGCTGTGTTTTAGGAAGATCACTTTGGCAGCTGTGTGAAGGCTGGCTTGGAGAGGCCAGAAACTGGAAGCCGGGAGTCCAGCTGGAAAACTTGCAATGGTCTGGACCACACCCAATTAGGGTCCGACCTGGGCTGGCCACAGCGTGGGGATGTGAGCCATTCAGGGAGAGAGTAGGGGCTAGACTGACTGGCTGTGGTGGGTGCGGGAGAGAGAAGAGGGAACCTGGGTGACTGGGAGTTTGTGTCCTCTAGGAAGGGGTGGGGATGGGAGAGCGACAATGCCCTGATTCTCAAAGGGGGAAGAGGACGGGATCTGGAAACGAGGCCAGTGAGCTTGGCTGATTCTTCAGCACTTTCTAGAATGGACCGTTGGAAACCATGGAGGAGGAAGAGGTGGCGACTGCAGAGACCCCATGAGGCCTGGACAGAGACAAGTCGTGCCGGATGAGCCCGCTTCTGTTTTGACAGGATTAGTAAGTGAGGAGGTGAGAGGAGTCCTGTGAATGTAGTTCACCTAGGCTGTAGCCAAGTCTTTGATCGTGTCCCTCATGCTGTTTTTGTGAAGGAGGTAGACACAGCCTAGGCGGTATCTGCAAAGACCCTGTTCAAGGGAAACAGTGACTTGCTTCTGAGCTGAAAGAAGGAAATACCTTTGCCCTGCTGAAAAGTAAGAAGAGATTTGTCATCCTTTGTTATATTCATTCTGTGTGCTGTCTCACACTGATTATATGCCCAGTGTATATGTCTCTATTCCAGCTGCTTGCATCCTGGACCGTTGTTTTTCTCATGAGATTGCTATACCTCTGACCTTTGGGTTTGGGTGATACAAGGTCATTGCCCAGCCCCCAACCTCCTAGAGCCTCCGTGATCAGTGGGATTCTCTATATTCTATAGGCATCCTGGGCTAAATGCTGACCAGCTATCTAAGAGTTGTCATTTTTTCCAGCTCTGACTGATTGAGTGGCAGAGTATCTGTTCTCAAAAGGTGCAATAATGTTGATGATGGTGGCAATTGGGTTCTTTTGGTTGAGAATTACCAGGCCCAGTTGAAGTGTCTCTCCTAGCCCTGAACAGTCAGAGTCATCTGAACCTTACTGGTTTCTGGTCCTCTTACATCCCTCACTACACAATTAGATTGTCTTAGCACCGGTCGGATGACTGGTTTCAAAGAGTAGTTGTTCGTGGCTCCAGGTCAACATGGCCAGAGGTCTTCAGTGGAATAAATACCCCAGGGATATGTGTGGTTGACATTGTTTTAATCAGTGCCTTGGATAAAGGTATGGATGGCATTGTCTTCACATTTGCAGATGATCTAACCACTTGTAAGGGGTTATGGTGGGGATTCTTTTTGTTTATGTGTTGGCCTAGGTAGCCGCTGAGGTCCTTCCCATCTCTCAACTTTTGAAATTCTGCAGCGTTAGGAAGAGCGGTGGCTTTGGGGAAAGTGGATGAGTTCTGTCTTCATCACATTGAGTTTGAGTTGCCCGTGGGATCTCCAGGCAGAGACGGACAGCAGATAGTACATCCAAGAGACTGGACTCAGGACATGGAGCTTCTGGAGTCACTGAGGGAGGGAGGGAGCCCTGAGGACAAAGCCCTCAGATTGAGCACATGACAGTCCAGCAGGGGAGACTACAGAGGCCTAGTCAGACAGAGAAGAGGAGAACCAGGTGAGAGGGTGAAACCCAGGGAGGAGAGAGTGCAGCCTGAAGGGGAAGTCGGGAATGTCAGATGCTGCCGGCAAGTCAGGAAGGATGGGTGCTGAGAAAAGGCCATTGCGTTGCGCATTTTTATGGGATTGCTGCTGACCTTGGGAGTGGTGGCTTCAGAAGCAGTTGAGAAATGAATGAGAGATGAGGAAGTGGAGGTGGTGAGCATAGAGAACTTTCTTCTAGGATTTTGGTTGTAAAAGAGGAAAAATACAGGATAGTAGTTTGAGGAGATCTGGAGTCTGTCTGTGAAACCCTGTGGGCAACAGGAAGGATAGGCTGACGAGTAGAGAGAGCAGGATGATGGAAGAGACCATCTTCCAGGGCACATGAAGGCGATGAGACTAAGGGCATAAACTGTTGGATTGGCCTTGGCGAGAAGGGCTCCCCACCTCTTCCTCAGAACTAGAGCCTTCGGCCTCAAGACCCTCGAGGGTGACCCTTTGACTGAGTCCAAACTTCACAGAATCTGGCCTCACTTGAAGACCTAGAGGGCTGCATGTGGCCTGGAGGCCGAAGGTTCCCCAACCCTGAACTTGAGCAATGGGAAGAGAGGAAGAAGGAGGGGATTTGAAGAGCCAAGTTGGGGGAAAGGGGGATCTCATATCAGACGACCTTAATTTTCTTGGGAAAATCTGAATTGAGATCCTTGGCTAAGGGGGAATGGTGAGGATCTGGTGTAGACAGCTTGGGAGACAAGAAGTTTGAGAGCTGTGAACTAGTCTAATCATTCTAGAAAACAATTTGGAACTACACCCAAAGGTCTATAAAATTGGTCATACCCTTTGACCCAGTGATAGTGATACTTAGTTTGTACCTCAGAGAGATTAAAGAAAGATAAAAAGTACCCATATGTACAAAAATATTCAGCTTTTTTTGTGGGGGCAAAGAATTGGAAACTAAGGGAGTGCCCATCCGTTGGGGAATGACTGAACAAGTTATTGTATATTGTTATGATGGAATACTGTTATGTTGTGTTATAAGAAATGGCAAGTGGGATGGTTTCAGAGAGCCCAGTATGAACTGATACAAAGTGAAGGGAGCAGAATCAGGAGAACAGTTTATACAACAGCAATAATGTAGATTCAGTCAATTCTGAAAGACTTGGGAATTCTGGTCTGATTTGGAAAGATAATTCTAAAGCACTCCCTCCCCTCCCCTCTCCTCCCCTCCCCTCTCCTCTCCTCCCCTCCCCTCCCCTCTCCTCCCCTCCCCTCTCCTCTCCTCCCCTCTCCTCCCCTCCCCTCTCCTCTCCTCTCTCTGTGGCATGGGCCGCAGTTGTATGACTTCCTCCATCAATGTTACTGAGCGCTCTGAGTAGAAGTTACAAAGGTGAATGCTGAAGGTCATCCAGACTTGGGATTTGGAAAGGGATGAGCATAATAGGCTTTGGAGTAAGGAATTCCGGAGTGGGGGGGCCTGGGTAAAGATAAGGAATTAACTCCAGGGTCAAGATTCACCATCAGAGCAGAGTTTGTGCCTTGGGGAAAGCCAAGGAGAGACAGGGTTGGAGGTTGTGGTGAGATTAGAGAATGCATTTAGGAAGGAGAAGGAACAGAGATATGGGAGGATAGGAAGCTGTGAACACATCAAAGAGTTTCCAAGTTGTGTCTTGAAGCTATTCTAGGTGATGACAAAGATCACGGCCATGGAGAGAAAAGATGGAGGCCATGGGAGATGAACTGGGAGATCAGGGCACTTGAGGCATGGACTGTGTTGAAGTCTCTAAGGGCAGGGGTCGGGGTGGGAAAGGCTGTGAGCCAGGTACTCTATTTCTTGGGAAAAGAGGGTTCATAGCTTAGTGACTGGTAATTACCTGCTGCCAGGATCTAGGGAGAGAGTGACATGCCCAGATACCCTTGACCTCAGAGTGGGAAAGCTGCTGAGTGATAGCATCATGGGGAGGACCTGGAAAGGGCCGTGAGAAGCCTGGGATATGCTCGTTCCTCCTCTTGTGTGTGCTGGGGTCAAATGAGAGAATGGGGAGGGGCAGGGAGGCAGGGCTTTTTCTTCGTGGGGGAAGCCAGGTTTCTGTGAGCACAAAGTGATGCAGCGTGAAAGGATGAGGCCCAATGTGGAGGTCAGTCTGGTAAGTGTGCGTGTGGGGAAGGGTCCATTATTATGGATCGCCTCCAAAAAGCTAAAAGATATTGGGGTGTTAGGTAATAAGACTGATGGTTGTTGCAGCTCCCTAAGCCGAGAAGCTTCTAACAAAACGTCATAGTATTCTGGGGGGAAGGTCTTCGTTTCAACTTGGGGGCTGGAGGGCTCGAGAATAACTTTGGATTTCCCAGAACAAAGTTCTCCCCAGTCCTAGCAGAGGAATCCTAATATACCCCAGGAAGAAGATTGACCTAATTGGCATCAGTCTCGGGAGTCTGGAGCATGCCGTTGAGAAAGGCCTCAGGAGTCATGGATCCTGACTCTTAAAAACGGAAAATTTGAAGGGGCATGTGGTGGATAGGCAGCGATTGTTCTCCAAGAAGGAATCCAGGTTCTCATGGGCTTCTTTTAGCTGCACTCATATCTGCAGTGGCACAGCAACGGTTAACTTACTAGCTTAGGGAAAATGTAGTATTTAGAGTGCTGCTGTGCCCCGTAAAGAAACCAGTGACACATATCTTTTCTCGATGGGAGTCCCCCTGTGCGGGCTGTGCAGTGACTCGGACTTGGATGTATTTTTCTTGGCTTTAATTAACAGGATTAGTTGCACCCTTTGTCATTTTTGGTATTGAAGGTATTTTTAACAAACACAGCGAGTATCGTGGGAACATCCTGAAGTTCCCGGCGTGTCTCTGGTCCAAGCTCAGCCCTTTTTTCCACCATCCCCCAGCCTTCCTTTTCAGAGAGGCCAAAGCACTTGATTGTGGGCTGCCTATTTTTGTCCACTTATGTTTAAAATTAAAGCCTAGCTAAAACTGGAAAAAGTCAGTGTTCAGTTACAGTTCCCCTTTTCGTGGCCCTGTATCAGCTGTCTTGAATAATTGTGTTAGCCAGAGAGTGCGATAACGGGGACAGGGGGCTATTGACCGCAGCATGGGAACGGCGTGATTGTCTCGACACCGTAGAAAGTGTAAGAGAGGGAGCAGAAAGGGGGTCCTCCCCAGGAGCCCAGAGCCACGCCCAGCTTCCTGGGGTGGGGGTTCTCCTTTGGAAAGTACCTGGTTTGCTCTTCTTTAATGAGGCCCCCTCAGGTTTATGAAGAATGCATTGCATCTGTTGTAGCGTACAGGTTGTAATTATGATAACAAGTGAAAACGAACTCTCGCAAAGATGAGAAGGCTGCCGTGATGATGACGGGAATATGGACAATTCTGGGGCTCCGAAAGGATTCTATAGATATTATCTCACTTGAGTCTCACAGTACTGTGAAATAGTGGTGAAATGTGATTATCCCATTTTATAGTTAAAGAAACTGAGGCCCCCAAAGGTACTTGCCTAAGCTGGTAATTGGCAGGTCTGGGATTCAGACCTCGGTTGTGGAATTAGAGAATTAGAGCTAGAAGACCCTTGGGAGGGCCCACCAGTAAAACCCTTCATTTCACAAATGAGCCACTTGAAGGAAACAGAAGGGAAGGGGACAGGTGTGTATTAAGCACCTACTCTGTGCCAGCTACTGCGCTAAGTGCTTTACAGATGTCTTATGGGGTCCATACCACCGACCTGGGGGGTAGGTGCAGTTATGATCCCCATTTTGTAGATGACAGCACTGAGGCAAACAGAGGTTAAGTGACTTGCTCAGGATCACACAGCCCTTAAGTGTCTGAAGCTGGATTCCAGGCCCAGCTCTGTGCACTGTGGCGCCCCTTCGCTGTCCCATAGCTAGATGACCCAGCCGGTCATTAGAATAGCCTCCAGGGAGTGAGAAAGTGGACTGAGGGCTGATGAGCCCCTGGGATCATGTATCTACAGGTGGAAAAGACCTTAGGGTTTTATTAGTTCACCTCCTGTGTTTTGCAGAGGAGGAAACTGAGGCCCAGAGAGGGGGAAGGACCTGCCCAAGGTCACACAGGCAGTAAAGATCAGAGACAGGACTTGAATTCACTGCTGCTCTGTCCAGAGTCAGTGCTTATCCCCCTGTGCCACTCCACTCACGCATGGCGGGTTTTGTTTTCTCTGGTTTTTGCTCTTTAAAGGAAGATCCTTTTACTTGCTTGAGGCCAGCGCTTACTGGCTGATGGGTGTGGGCAGGACCGGGGACTCCTATTCCTGTCATTCATCAAGCCCTTGATCTCAAGCCCACACATCCCCATTAAATAAAGCTCGGCAGTGATGGAGACAAGAGGACATCGCAGGGATCCAGGCCCTGAGAAGAGACACAGTGTGAATGAGTGTAGGGAGCAGCAAAGAGGCCGCTCTGGTAGAAAGTGGGGTATGTGAAGGAGCGAGGGAGGAGGATGAGCCCAGAGAGGGGAGATGCAGCCAGATCCCGGAGGACTTTACATGTCTGAGGAGTTTGCATTTTACCCTGGAGGCAGTCGGGAGACATTGAAGCTCCTTGCAGAGGAATGGCATGGGTCAGAATGGGCTGCCAGAATAGTCGTTCTGTAGTTGTGTGGAGAAGGGGAGAATTTGGAGGCCGGAAGACCAGCTCTGGCTGCTGAATTGGGGGAAGTCGCCAAGCTGTGTTCTCTGATCTCAACTGGGCTCTCGCCGCAGCAAGGCAAACGTTTCACTCCTGCCTAATTGATTCTCTGCTGCACTCTGGTCAGAGCCGTTCAAAACCTTCTCTTCTTCTCTCCAGCCTCCCACTCTGCCCTCTCAGCTGAGGGTCTCACCTTGTACTTTACTCAGAAAATGGCAGCCATCTGTCACAGGCCTAGAGACCTGACTCCCACATGGCTTCTCTGTCATTATAAAACTAATCACATGATTATATATAAAACATATATATAAAACACTATAATAATATTCCTTCAACTTTTTGAGAATTCCAAAAACAAAGCATTCTCTCAATCTGTGTGGATTGACCCTTATTTCTAATTAGCTTTTCCTAGATATTTCAGTTATTAGTGTGACTTCAGTCAGTCAGTAAACATCTATCAAACACCTGCTGTGTGTTAGGTGCTAAGTGCTGGAGATACAAAAAAAGGCACAAACCAATCCCTGCCCTTAAGAAGCTTACACTTCAGGGGGGGAGACAGTATGCAGACAAATATATACAAGTCCAGCTCTGTATTAGACAAATGGGAAGTAATTAGCAGAGGGAAGGCACTAGAATTAAGAGGGGTTGGGGACCGCTTCCTGAAGGAGACGATAGCTTAGTTGAGATTTAAAGGAAGCCAAGGAAGGCAATTTAGGAAAGTCATTTTAGTGGCTGAATGAAGAAGGGCTGGATTGGGGAGAGACTGGAGGCAGGCAGATCCACCAGCAGCTCTTACAGTAGTCCAGATGTGAGATGATGAGGGTCTACACCAGGGTGGGGAAAGAGTCAGAGGAAAAAATGGGGTGGGATGTATTTCAGAGATGTTGCAGAGGTTGACAGGCCTTGGTGTCAGCTTGGATTTGGGGGTTGAGAGACGATGAGGAGTTGAGGATGATGCCTGGATCGTGAGCCTGGAGGATTGGGAGAAGGGTGTTGTCTTCTACAGTAACAGGGAAAGCAGGAGGCCAGAAGGGTTTAGGGGCAAAGGAGTTCAGTTTGGGATATATTGAGTTTAAGATGTCTACTGGGCATCTAGTTGGAGATGTCTGAGAGGCAGTTGGAGATGTGAGATGGGAGGTCAGCAGAGAGATTGGGATAGGAAAGGTAGATTTGAGAATCCTCAGCATGGAGATGATCATTGAATCCCTGGGAGCTGAGCAGAAGAGAAAAGGGCCCAGGACAGAGCCCTGAGGGACACCTACAGTTAGAGGGAGTGATCTGGAGAAAGATCCAGCAAAGGAGGCAGAGAAGGAGTGGTCAGAGAGGGAGGAGGAGAACCAGGAGAGACGGTGTCCTGAAAACCTAGAGAGCAGAGAGGATCAAGGAGGAAAGAGGGATGGACAGTGTCCAAGGCTGCAGAGAAGTGGGGAATGAGGATGGAGAAGTGGCCACTGGATTTGGCAACTAAGAAATCATTGGTTGCTTTGGAGACAGCAGTTTGAGGGGAATGGTGATACCAGAAGCTAGATTGTCAAGGGTTAAGAAGAGGATGAGAGGAGATATGGAGGCCCCTCCTGTAGACACCTTTCAGACCTTTTCAAAGAGTAGCTACAAAGGGCAGAAGAGACGTGGGAGGATGGTGAGTGAGTGGAGATGGAACGTGTTTGATGGAGGACTCATTTGGAATCTACGAAATAGAGGCAGGACCAAGATTGTCACAGCTTTCTACAGTGCTTTCCTCACACAGCTAGTCTGGGGAGAGGTCAGTAGTGCAGAAACTATTGTTCCATTTTACAAATCAGGCAGTTGAGACTCAGGGGAAGTGACTTATATCTGAGTCAAAGAGCTGCAAGTGTCAGCTGAGATTTTCAATGTAGTTAATCCAAGAGATACTTATTAAGCACCTACTGTGCTTAATAAGACACTGCACTGAGCACTAGGATACAAAGGCAAAAAGGAAAAACAGCTTTGTTTTCAAGAAACTTACGTTCTTTTCGGGGGATACAGCATGTGCATAAGTAAGTATGATATGTAAAGAGTGCAGGGGCCAACAGGTACCTTGGTCTCCGTGTAATCTTCTGTTTGGACTTCTGCTAGGCCCTTCTCATGTATGATTGTATAATCAGGTCATCTCGGTTTGTGTCCTATCCCCCAATCGATCCTGTCTATAGTGTGTTTATACATAGTTGTTTCCCTATCACACTGTGAGCTTCTTGAGAGCAGGGACTCTCTTTTGCCTCTTTTGTATTTCCAGAGCTTAGCACAATGCCTGGTATATAGTAGGCACTTAATAAATGCTTCTTGACTAACTGGGTTAAAAGTTCTGGAAGATAGAGAATGGATATTTTTTAAATAAATTTTTATTGCTATCTTTTGTTTTTACATCTCCTAAATTTCTCTGTGTTCCTCTCTTTCTCCCTTACCCAAAGCCATTCCATATGGGGAAGAAGAAAAAATTAGCAGCAATGATCAATGTATTGAAAAAGTTTGGAAATCTATGCAGTATTCCACACTTGTGGACTTGTGGATATGTGGTGTTTTTTTGTGTCTCTTATTTGAGGCCATGTTTATTTTTCATAATTCTGTGATCATTTTTTAAAAATAAAATGTTATTGATATCTTCTGTTTATATTCCTTCCACTTTCTCCAGAGGGGCTCCTCCCCATAAAGAAGAATTTTTTTTTTAAAAGAGAGGAAAAAGAGGGGGGGGTGGAATAATCAAAACCAATCAATACGTTGAAAAAATCTGATAACAAATGCAGTGTTCCACACCCATGGTGGACCTCTTACCATTGCAAAGGAGTGGGGTGTGTTTGTCTTCTCATGTTTCTTCTTTGGGCCTATGGTTCCTCTTATTTTTTTTTTTTGGTAATTTTGCATTGATTTGGGGGAGGGGGGCTAGTTTGTTCTATTATTGTCATCATCCTTATGTTGTTTTCCTGGCTGTGCTTACTTTACTGTGCATCAGTTCATCCAAGTCTTCCCAGGCTTCTCTGTATTCGTCATATTTGTGGTTTCTTATAGCACAGGAACATTCCGTTACATTTTTGTGCCACAGTTTGTTTGGCCATTCCCTAGTCGATGGGCATCTACTTTGTTTCCAGTTCTTTGCCGTTAAAAAAAGTACTGCTATCAATATTTTTGTGTTTATGAGGATGTTGTTATCACTGACCTCCTTGGGGTATATGCCTGGTGATAGAATCTCTGGGTCAAAGTGAATGGACATTTTAGTTAGTTTAGTTCAAATTGCTTTTCAAAATGGTTGTACTGATCAACAGCTCCACCAACAATGTATCAGAATGTCTTACCTTCCCACAGCTCTTCCAACTTGACTAGTCCCACATTTTTTCATCTTGACCTATCTGAGATCTGCACAACCTCAGTGGTTTTGGTTGGAATTTCTCTCGTTAGTGATTTGGAGCATTCTTTCATGTGCTTGTTAATAGTTTGCAGTTTTTTTGAGCACTATCTGTCCATGGCCTATTGGGGAACCTTTTTTTTTTAATTTCAAATTTTTCTTGTTATTATTATGAACTTGACACATCAACAAACATAAGTATTTCCCTGTGCCAAGGACAGAAAAAGAAGATTGCATATGAATCTGTGAATCTCTGCCACCTATAATTTTTGTTTTGTATGCTTCAGACTTAGCACGGTAGCTTCCAACACTACCTGCTTGTCTGTGGGTCTGAATCTTTTGTGAACTCTCCACGTCCCCTAGTGCCCAGCATGGTCCTGTGTTCACAGTGGGTACTTAGTAAATGTTTCTGGAACTTGAATGGGCAAATGTGGCCTGTAGGCTGCAGGTTATTTGAAGCCTCTCGTGAAGGGAGAAGTGTAGCCCTTTGAAGGGCCGTGGGGACCAAGCAGGGAACCAGTGTTTGTTTCTGCAGGTTTGCAAGGTGAGATAGGTCCTCTCAAGCCGGTAGCCTCTCTTCCCTAAGAGGAGCAGAGGCTCCTGTCCCAGGGAGCGGTTGGACAAACACTGATCACCTTCTACTGTTGCACACACACAGATAACACAGTTTTTGGCAGCCTTCCCTGACGTGCTGAGATCTGCAGCTCTCCTGATTTCCCTGCTCCCTCGTGATGAGAATATCGTCGGTGATTGGGGTCATTTATCATTTGAATATGATTCGGGTCAGGCTGGGCACTGTTCTCACTGTTCCAGGCTGGAATTGCAAGAGTCTGTACCTGGAGGCGGCCAGCCTTGAGGAGCGGGGACCTGTCCCAAAGGGCGTGCTGCATGGGGCTTGTCTCCCGTCTGATTCCCTTCCAAGTTAGAATAAATCATGATAGGCAGCTTCTTCCAGAAGCTTTTCATGATTGTTCTTTTCTTTTCTGAAGAAAATGATTAATCCTCTTTCAGCAGAATAACACTGAACCCAGGACAGTAGAAGCTGAAAACCTGGCTTAAGCTCTGTGCTCTGCCATTTAATTTGCTGTGGGATCTTGGGGCATCCCCCCCCCAAATCTGGAGCTCTGTTTTTTTATCTGTAACATTTTGAGGTTGGGTCAGACGGTCTTTCCTGCTCTAGCATTCTTTGATTCTGTCGTTTGGGTTTGTGTTTTTATGCTGGAAGCTTTCCCCTTGGATTCCTCCATTCCAGTTCACCCTTCAATCCACTGTCCAAATAATTTTTGGTACGTATAGCTACGGCAGTGTTAGATCTGCTCAGAAACCTTCAGTGGCTCCCAGTCGCCAGCTGTGTAAGTGGCCTGCTTTTCTGCCTAGCATTCCAAGGCCCTTGCCTTGTGCCACCACACCTTTTTCTGTAGAATTTCAGACTTGGGAAGGAACCTCAGCAGCCTCAAGCCCGTCCCCAGCTGAACAGGAATGCCTTCTGCAACGTCCTGGGCATGTGGCTCTCGGCCCTTGCTTGGAGGACCTCCGTGAGAAATGCTTTCCTTGTAAGTGAGAGGGAGCAGGACAGATGATTGCCAGCATCTTACGAGACAGGAAGCTCAGGCTCTGATTGGGTGATTTAACTTAGCCCAAGTCAGATGATGCCAAATGGGAGAGGGGGGCATCACACCCAGTGCTGCTGATTTCACCTCCAGCCCTCTTTCCATCCCTGGTTCTCTCCCTCACACGAGCCCTGGGCTTTCCTGTCTTTGTGCCTTCTCACATAGTGTTGTGAATTCCTGGAAGGGCCTCCCTTTGCCCCTTGAAATGTTGAATTCCTGTTGAACCTTTGAAACCAAATTCAGATGGCATCTTCTCCATGAGACCTTCCCTGTTGCCCCTCAGGCCCCATCCAGCATCATATTTCTGCCTCTCCTGTCAGACCATATTGTGTAATAGAGTTATCTGTGTTTGTGTCTTGTCCCACAACCGGGCTGTAAGCTTCAAGAATGCAGGGGCCGTGAATCATTTAAATGTGATCTCTCCCCCAGCACTTAAAACACTCCTCTGTGCCCTGTAGGTGTGCACGGCCTGGTAATCCCGTGTGCCTGAAGGGCAGACGGGAAGGGCCTTCCAAGCAGGACACAGCTCGATTGTAGTGATTTATGGGTGTGTCAATGCCTCTCAATGAGTTGGTTTTGTAATCCTACCAAAGCAGGAAATCACAGCGATCACTGATCCCCCGATGATCCCCCCGTGTTTCAGTGGAGGCCGTCTGTCGTGAGCTGCTTGGCTGCCCTTAGCTTCACCTCCCAACCACTGTTTTTCCATCCATTCTTTCAGGCTCAGATTATGAAGGAGCCCTCCTCTCCAGAGCTGTTCCCATCCCTGAGGGAACTTTCTTCCAAGTGTAATGTCCTCCCCCGTAGCATCCTTCTCCTCTTGAGCATGCTCAGTTCTCTCACTACAGCCATCTTGGTTTGACCTCTTGTCATCCTGCTGCTGGACCATTGCTTTGGCCAAGCTTCCTCACTCACCGTTGACAGAGTGGGGCTGGAGTCAGGAGGCCTGGTTTCTGATCCCGGCTCGGGTGCCTACTAGACGTGTGAACCATCATACGTGTCCTTCTGTAAAATGAGGATAAAACTTGTACTTGCATCCTCACAAGGGCATGAGAAAACCACTTTCTGAGCCTTAGGGTGCTTGGGAAATTTGGGGTATTCTTCTGGTGTTTGTTCTCAGCCCACTTGTGTCCATCCTGAGGGCTAATTAATCTCCTTAAAATAGTTTGATAAGGGGGGCAGCTAGGTGGCGCAGTGGATAGAGCACCGGCCCTGAAGTCAGGAGGACCTGAGTTCAAATCTGGCCTCAGACTAAACACTTGACATGTACTAGCTGCGTGACCTTGGGCAAGTCACTTAACCCCGATTGCCTCACCAAAAAAAAAAAAAAATAGTTTGATAGGGCAGCTTCTGCCAGCCAGGAACTCCCAGAACCTGCAGGATGAAGCTTCAGGTCATTGGTGTCCCGTTCTTGGCTTTTTGAGTTTAGTTCCAATTTCAAGTTCTAGTTCTTATTCCTGTGCCCCTTAACCAACATTTCTCCCACATCTCACTGGCCTCCCCATCCTTGCAAGCACAGGCCTTTGGATTTCCTGTTTCTCTGACTTTGCTTATGTCTCAGGCCCCACCTGGAATGTGTTTCCCTTTTTTTGTTGCCTGATGAAATCCCCTCTGTATTTCAAAGCCCGCCTCAAATCCTCCTTTCTCCAAGTGAGCCCAGCCAGGAGTCACCTCACTGTTTGTGTATGTAGGTACATGTATGTCTTATCTGTCCAACCAGTTTATACACCCAGAGACTATTCATTTCACAAATATTTATTTCCCTGTAAGTGCAAAGCACTCTGAGAGGCAGTGAAGGAGATAGGAAGCCTAGATTAGACACCGAGACACAGCCCCAGCCCTCAAGGAGCCACGAAGCAGAGAGAAATGTGGAGAATTAGAATATACGCTATTACATAATCAGGGAGGTGCAAGACGGAGAACCTTAATGAGGTCCAAGGGGGTTACTGGAGGAGAGAAAGGCCCGAGGTGGGAGGGCGCAGTCCAGTGTGATGAGAGCCAGGTGGGAGGGGAGGAGAGAAGCTGAGATCAGGTCGGAGCAGTCGGGCAGGGCCAGGTTGTGCCTCACCTTATTTCTGTCTCTCCCTCATAACAAGCCATTAGGCCACCACGTACCTGATTAAGTTGGTGGAGACAGCCACGTAGTTCTCTGTATCCTTCTTGGTACCTGTCACAGCACCCACCTCATAGTAGGACTTCAGCCAATATTTGCTGAATAAATCTTTTAACACGTTCATTTGACCTGCTGTACCACCTTATTCCTCTTCTTCCCAGAAGTTGATCAAAAGTCTCACACACAACCTATCCCTCTCTTAATTCATTAGTCTGGCTTCCGTCCCTACATGCTCCTCAAGCTGCCCACTTGAAAGTTAGCAATAACCTTCTCAAATCAGTGGCATTTATTTGTTAAATGTCTACCGTGTGCCAGGCACCAGGGATAGACAGAAAGCGGGGAAATAATAACACCCAACTCCCCCACTCCCCAGTCCTTGCAATCAGGGGTGGGGGGTTCACAGTCTGGTGGGGGAGACGTACAGTCAGAAAAAGGTGGAGCTGATTGGCTGATGGAAGGCAGAGGAGGGCATTGAGGGGGCTGGGGAAGGCTTCCGGGAGAAGGCAGGGAGCCTGGAGGGGGAGGCGAGCTGCGCTCAGACTGGACGCTCAGACTGGACGGTGTCTCCAAAGCTCCTTCTAGCTTTGGTACTGTGAGCTTAGAATCAACCTTAGCCTTATGCGTGTTATTTCCCGTTGGGTTTTTTTTACACGTGTGTGAATTTTAGCAAGTGAGTAAGGAAAATGTTCCCTTTCAAATATTCTCTGTATTCCCATGTGCCGTGGCTGCCCTGGCCCGCTCTCTGAGGGCCCCATTCTCCGGTTCTCCAGTGTCCTGAAGGCCATTGGAGGTTCCCTCTTCTCGGCCACTGGCACCAACTGTATTTCCCCGTTTTTAAGGGCCTCGGTTCCATTTAACCACTTAACATCACATTAACTTTGATGGAGCAACTTTAAAGCTTGCACACATTTCCCCCTAGTATGTTGAGGACATCCTCCTGGACCATCTGGGTCTCTGGGGAGGGGAGAGGGATGAGGTGCCCAGTTGAGCTCCCCGATCAGGTTCTAGTGACCCCTTCCAGGCACCTCCTCCCTGTTCTCATCCTCCTTAGGGCTCTGTGACACTTGACCCTGCTGGCCAGCTCTGCTGTGGCAAAACTCTTTCATAGCTTGGCTTTTCATCACTGCCCTGCCCTGGGTCGCTGTCAGCTCCTCTGACTCTTTCTCTGTCTCCTTGCCAGCACCTGTCGCTGCTCACACCCACGGCCCTGAAGTATACTCAGCCCTGGGCCTTTCTTCTTCCCTTGCTGGGCTGTGGCTGTCCCAAAATTTCTCTGCCTCAGTGCTCCCACTGTCTTGGAGAGGGACTGGAGCCCCTCCATCGAGGTTCGGTCACTAAGAATTCTCTTTCCTGAATAAAAGTACCCAAGCTTCTGAATGCCTCAGTTTCCCTTTGTGCTAAACTCATCCTTTTGCCTTCCAGCTCCGAAGGATGCAGGAGATGATTGCGCAGATGCAAGCCCAGATGCGGATGAAGCCTGGGGATGAGTGAGGGCCTCCGTGGACAGCAGCACAAGGTAGCTTTCTTTTTTCTTTTTCCCCTAAGTTAGATGTGCCAGAGCTTTATGATTTTTTAACCATGTGGTTTTGTCGCTCTCAATACTGGATTTGTGAAAAAGAAATATTCTCAGTAAAAGTGTATGTAGAGGACAGGACTAACTTCACATTTTATAAGCTTTTTAAAACAGAGAAAACCTGTAAACCTTGGTTTTGGTGGGGCTTGGAGAAAGACCCAGGAGCTTGTGTCGGTGAGGCTTGGAGAGAGACCCAGGAGCTCATATCGGTGGGGCTTGGAGAGAGACGTGCGCTCAGGCAGCCATTCTTGGTAGGGCTTGGAGAAAGAAGTGTGCTCATACATCTGTATTCTAAGTTGGTCGTGTTGCTCTGGAGAGTGGTCTGGCAAGAGGCAGGAAGCATCCTAAAGCGGGCTATGAGCTGGTAATCCAACCACTGGGGAGTACAGATGCTCCAGGGAAATAATTAAAAAGAGAAAAAGTATTGGTACAAAGGCGTTTGTAGCTATGTGTTAGTAATAGTGAAAAATTGGCAACCCCAAAGTGTCCAACTCTCAGGCACTGACTCTGCAGACTGTTGTGACCCAGGCACTGTCGGTCTCCACTGTCCTTAACATAGGAAAGGAGAAGGAACAGACCCCAGGGGAGAGGCCCCTCCAGAATCCTGCCAAATGAACAAGGTAGAATGAGGTTTTCTGAATGTTCTTGTGCACTAATGACTTTTTACTGTTGGCCTTAAGCCCTGGTACTCAACTAAGCCTGTAAACATCCATTCATACTGGGAAAACAAAGTGGATGAAAAATGTGGCCTAGATTTTGATGTACAGCTGGAAGAGCAGCCTGTCCATTGATATACATGTTTTGGGGAGGTGTTGGGTCCAAAGTATGGGGCAGTGGTGGGGCTAGGATTGCATCTGGGAAATTGTATGGCACTTTGGTAGGCCCCCACTGCTCACTGCCCCAAAGACCATTTCTCTGAAACCTGTATCTCCTGATACTGCTTCGTGACTGCCAGTCGTGGCATGTTGGGATCTTGGAAGGCCCTGCCAGCAATCATCTCTTCTCAAGTCAGTAAGCATTAATAAACCCTTACTGTATGCTGGGCACTGTGCTGGGGATACACACACAAGCAGAAGGAAAGACAGCCCCTTCCCTCAAGGAGCTTCCATCCTATGGGGTGAGACAGCATATAAAAGGAAGGTGAAAAGGGAGAGAGAAGTACTCAGCAGAAATACCTCATGGAGCGGAGTGAAGATGTGACTGTCCTGGGCATCCTCCTTGAAATGGGCATTCTGAAAAACCTGGAAAGACTTATTTGAACGGATGCAGAGTGAAGTGAGCAGAACCAGGAGAACATTGTACACAGCAACATCGTAACAATGATCAACTGTGAATGACTTAGCTCTTCTGAGCAATGCAAGGATCTAAGACATCTCCAAAAGACTCAGGATGGAAAATGCTATCCACCTCCAGAGAAAGAGCTGTGGAGTCTGAAAATGCAGATGGAAGTAGACTGTTTGCTCTTTTTTTTGTTTCTTTCTTCTTTCTTGCGGTTCCTTCCATTGGTTCTAATTCTTTTTTACGACATGAGTAATGTGGAAATATGTTTAATGTGAATGTATATGTAGAGCCTACATCAGACTGCACACTGTCTTAGGGAGGGGGGAGGGAGGGAGGGGGAGAAAATTTAGAACTCAAAATCTTGTGAAAGTGAATGTTGGAAACTAAAAATAAATTAATTAAATTAAAAAAAAAGAAGTGGGCATTCTGAGAAGAACCAGCCAATCAGAGCTGCAGGGGCAGTGGGTACTTCCATTGTGTGAAGTATAAAAGGGAGTCAGGTTCAGCCACACACAGTTGGAAACCCTTCCCCAAGCTGAGGATCCTCAATCTTATTTATCTCCAGGATGTACTAGCCTTGGTGTCAGAGACCTGGATGAGGTGGGTAAACAGGAAGGCAGAACCCTAAAGGCTCTGTTTTCCTAAGGCTGACACCCCCCACCAGGTGCTGTCACCCCCTGTCCTTGCAGGAGCAGCCCCTCTGCCACCTTGAACATGGGTCCTAGACCCCACGCTTCTCCTCTCCCAGGGGAGAGATGGCCCACCGGCCACGCTGGCTGCCCACGACATCTCCTAACCAGAGCAGCCCCTCAGGTATCTGGCTTAGTAAAGGACTGTTGCTTTGCCCTCCCCTTCTGGCCTGACCTGAGGCCTTGAGGTAAGCTCCCTGAGGGCAGGGCTTGCCCCATTCCAGTCTTTGTGTCACTAGTACTAGAGGTGCCTCCAGCACTGAGCAGGCCCTTCCTTACGATTGTTGATTGAGTTGAATGAGATGATGGGGCACTCAAGCCTTCAAGCTTTATAATACCATCTCTAACAAAATAATAACTAGCTTGTTTGCTCTCTTTCTCCTGGTGACTGTTTTGGTTCGGTTCCCATTGTCGCTGTATGCATGTGGCGCCTCCGTGCTTGGGCCAGTCTTGGCTCCTCTCTAGGCCTTGGTTTCCTCCTCCGTACAATGAGGGACTTGGGCTCAACTGCTTTGGAGGTCCCCTTCTCAGGTCCTGAGCTGTGTACGTGCAGCATGCTTAGCATGGGCAGTCGTCTGATGGACGTGCAGTTGTGCTTAGCGTGTGCGGTTGTCTGATGCTCTTGTCCTCACTTCGTGGCACTTGATGGAGTTTTCCCCATTTGTCATTTTAATGGCACACGGGTACTCTGCCATGTTGGTAGAGCACGGTCTCTTCAGCCTCTCCCAGGACTCTAGGCATGAAGGTTCGTCCTCATTTGCTGCTATTTCAGATAAAGCTGCTAACCATTATTTTGGGCAAATTGGTCACTTTTTCTCTTAATGTTACCCTTAGGATTGAGTGAAGGCTTAGGGACAGATAGGATCAATTTCTCCCCAGCCCCGTCAGAATGGAATTTTTAATGTAATATTGAGCCAATTCTATGTTTAAAAGTAAGTAGCATCTTAAAGATGTTTTCATTTTCCTAGAGGAGTGATGAGAGCAAAGAAAGGTGATTGAATTTAATTTGGGCATTCTCTGTGGGGTCACTGAATCCTGGGTCATCTGAGTGCTTTGAACATCCTTGATAGCTGCCAATTTAATTTCTGTTTGAGCCGCTGCGGATTTCCCAGGAGTTTGGATGAAGGGCTGGGGGTGGGGGGTGGGGCGGGGTCCTTGGTGCATCTCGGGTGCCCTGTGTGTGGCTGGATGGCCTTCAGGCATGTATTTCGGGTCTCACTGGGTAGGCTGGGGACCCTGTAAACTGTCAGCATCTTTGCCCCGGCATCAGTTCTCCGAGAAGGCTCCCTGCTTCTCACCTGGGCTACTTTCACACGTTCCCCTCCATCCACAGCTGCCAACGTCAGCTTCCTGAGGCACGGGCCCTGCTGAAGGTCATTCAGGGGCCTGAGCAAACAGTCCCATGCCCATACGAAGAGGGGGAAACATTCTTTCACAGAAGGAAGCGTGAGAAATTCCTTTATTCTTGCCCTTGTCTTCTCTCTCTAAGAAAAATATGCCTGTCTGGCAGCCAGTTTCCTGGCCCAGATTGACTTTTTGTGTGTCGAACATTTCAGAATGGGACCTAATTGAAGTTGTTCTTTTTATGCCCTACACTTAAAATTCTGTTTAAAAAGAATTGGTTTTCAATTTTATGAACGCAGAAACGAGAAGAAACCCCACAAATATCCTGCTTTTCCGTGCTTCTCTTTCTCCCTGGTCGTGCTGTCAATTTTTAGTTCTTCTGGAATGTAAATCCGAAATCAGATGGATTCTCTTCTGCCGGATGACCTTGGGCCAGCTGCCCACGTTCCCGATGGGAAAGAGGGAGGATTCTGTAGCTTCCTCCTGAGTCTTCCTTCTGGCCTTGGCCCGCCATCTTGAGGCTCTGTTGACATTACTTCGGTTTGGAGCTATCCATCTCAGAGAAATTTGCGGGCAAGGGTATGCTCATTGGATTATTTTTCCTCTTGGAAATTGAGATGTAGTGGATTCCCCCTGTAATGATGGTAACTCCTGTTTCTCTTAACACTTTGGGGTTTACAGATGGCTGTCCCCACAACAGCACTGTAGGGTAGAAGGTGTAGGTATTATCTCCATTTTTTGTTATTTAGTCATTTTCAGCTGTGTCTGATTCTTTGTGACCCCATTTGGAGTTTTCTTGGCAGAGATACTGGAGTGGTTTGTCATTTCCTTCTTCAGCTCATTTTATAGATAAGGAAATTGAGGCAAACAGCAGAGTTAAGTGACTTGCCCGGGGTCACACAGCTTGGAAGTGTCTGAGGCCAGATTTGCACTCAGGTCTTCCTGACTTCAGGCTCAGTGCTCTATCCGCTGCAGCGCCACCTAGCTGCCATTTTACAGGTTGGAAAACTGAGTCTCAGAGTGGTGAAGAGACTCAGATAAAGACAACAGCCCACATTAATACAGGCTTCAAGACTGTCAAGCCCTTTCTGTGCATCTTCTCCTTTGATGGCTGCAGCAGCCCCAGGAGCTGAGGGCTACCGTGATCCGCATTTTGCAGATGAGGAAGCCAAGGCTGGCCAGGGGAGGAGCATGTGTTGGCTTTGCCACTTTGGCCTCTGTGACCTTGGGCAGCTCCCTTCCTTTTTCTGGGCCTCAGTTTCTCCATCTGTCAAATCAGAGGGTTGAAGCAGAGGGGGTCAAGGTCTCCTCCAGCTCTAAAATCCTGCGCTCATCTGTGATTTGCCCAGAGTGTCAGAGTCAGGGCCTGCGCCCAACCTCCCGGTTTCAATCTGGGGATCGGGCCACCGTCCCGGACTCGGTCTCTCACCACGATGAGCCTCCGGGCTTGTTTCTTGATGGAACTTCCTGCCCCGAGCTCCAGATTGTAAGCGGAAAGCAATCCTGCTGACCACATGGCCCGACCTCTTGATGAAAATATGCAGCACCAGAACTGAAGCATAAACACTTCAGGACTCTGGGGGTTGGCCCAGTTTTGCAGACAGTAGCTGTGACTCAGTAGTTTTCAGCTATTTACATAAATGGCAGCTGTGAGCGCCTCATTTTTCAAGAATGAGCACAATTACTTGGTCTAAAGAGCTTAGTCTGCATTATGCTCATGGAAACTGTGTTCTTTCGGATCCATCCAAACCCTCCTAATTTAGATTTTACCCCTGGTCCCGCTCCTCATCTTTCTCTCTCGTTTCCATCCTTGGAACCATTCAGGAGGCTTAAACATCTTGTCCGCCATCAGGCTTCTTAAGCAGACACAGACCCATGCATTTGTTTCCCTGTTTTTGGACATCTGCATGTCTCTGAGACTCAGAAGCACTCAGAGCGCTGGCTCCTTCTGTTTGCATCTGGATTTCACGGTCTGCAGAGTGGAAAGTACCGAGTGGGGGGCCAAAGACCTTGTGCTTGGAGCTCTCTTCCTGCGCCATGTGTAGCTTGTTGTGATGTGAGGATGAGCCCTGGGCTGCGAGCCAGGAGGTCTGGCCTTGCCTCCCCCTAGCTCTGGGCAACTCACTTCTGCTTCCTGAGTCTCAGTTTCTTTCTCTGTAAAAACAAAGGGAGTTGAATGAGATAGCTCTCCAAGATTCCTTGCAATTCTAACATGTTGTTGAAATTCAAGAGCCAAAAAGTATTTATTAAGCGCCCAGTATCTACTCAGTGCTGAGAGAGGTACAGAGTTGAGATCCCGCCCTCCTGTTCCTTACAGTCTGGCATGAGGATGAGACACATAGACACAATTAGCCTAGTAAGAATGGCTGAGTCAGGTCTGAGGGGGGAAGGTGCTTTATTATTGGCAGAAGGATCAGGGAAAGTTTTGTGATGGCATTTGAATTGGCCTTTTAAAGGTGGGCAGGATTCAAAGAGTAGCCGCCACAACTTATCAGACGCCTGCTATCTGTGTGTGTGGTCCTGTGCTGAGGGAAGAGGGGTCAGAAAACTGAAATGGTCCCTGCCCTCCACGAGGTTCTATTCTCCTTGGGCTCCATGACATGTACCCAAACCAGTACAGCATAAAGAAAAGGAGTGAAAGCAAGAGGAAAGGGAGGAACAGGAAGACTTCTGGAGGAATGGGTTCCTGCCTTGAGCCTTGAAGGAAGACTAGTTTCTGAGCTGTGAAGATGAGAAAGGAGCGCTCTCCAGGCCTGTGAGTGGCTTGTGCGAATGCACAAAATAAAGGGAGTGGTCCTGCCTGCCCCAACATGGCGCTTGGGAAGAGGAATGATGAGAATGAAAGAAGGAAAAGGAGGTGGAATCCGGACTCCGGAGGGCCTAAGAGATTGGCCCTGCATCTTCCCATTGGGCTACGATATAAACCATAGTTTATATCATAACGTCAACTGGTGGAAATTCTCTTGCTCCTTGTTCAGATGAGTCAGGACCCGGCAGCGTCCAAACCCGTGGGCAGGTGGGAGCCGCTCAAAAAGCTTCAGCGGCTTCAGGGGACCTGGGCCTCACGAGGCTGATGTCAGCAGCTGTGTAGGGAGAATACCGTCTGAACGTGGCCCAGGTGAAAAGGCGTGAGGTCCTGAATCAGGAAGAGGGCTGTGGGAGGGGGTGGTTGGGTAGGAGCAAGAGATGATGTGGAAGTAGCGGCAGTAAGACCTGGCGGCGATTAGACGTGGGGTAAGGGAGAAGGAAGAGCCAAAGGTGACCACAGTTAGGAACCTGGGTGACAGGGACTTTGTGAAAACAGGAGAGCTTGGAGGAAAGACAACTTTGAGGAGAGACGGAATTCCATTTTAGCGTTTATGCAGCAGTTTTTGGACGTAAGGAGTTTGTAGTGGCTGTAGTCCAGGAGAAGATGCGAAGGCATCGCATGGTACATAGTGGGGCAGAAGGAGCTCCTGGTGTGATGGCCTAAGGTTAGGATGTCTACCGACGGGAGAAGGCCCTGGGAACTTGAGGAGGAAAGGTTTGGAACAGCTGTCGAGGGGAGTGGGATAGATTGTCAGTCAAGGAAGAATAAATGTTTGCCATTCCCTTGAGGGTGCAGATGAAATAGATAACATGAACTTGTTTTCAGTAACTCAGGAGTACAGGTAGGGAATGTATGTGGTAGGAAGGATCTAGGGTTCAGGATTGATAGGGTTTGAGCAGAACAAAGACAAGAGGGTGAGGGAGGAAAGACAAGTGAGGCCAGAGGGGAGAAATGGACCATGAGAACAGGGAGGTCGCAGTGAAGATGAGGGATTTTTAGCAGGAGTGAAGCGGGGGAAGAAATGAAAGGACGGGAGATTTTAATAAGAGAGGGGAATCTCTGAGTTCAAAATCCTAGAGAGGGCACAATTGTGGGTGATGATGAGATCTAAGACGTGACCAAGTGGATGGTTGAAGTAGATGGAAGCTACGGGTCATAGAAGCTGAGGCTGATGAAGTAAGAGGCTCTGGTGTGGACGGGAGCCTGAGTGTGTAGAGTGAAGTCCCCAAGAACAAGGGTTTGGGTCCTTGAGAAAAGAGGCACAGCAGCCCGAGGGCCCAGGGTCTGGGCTATGTGACAGTGACCAGTGGAGTGACCCTCAGAGGAAGATGGTGGCGCAGGACGGGGATAGAAGCGGCATCAGGCCGACTCCTCCGCATTGGCCATTGGGTCAGGGGATGTGAGAGGATGTTCAGTCGGCACGGGAGTGGGCAGATGTAGCACTGAGAGAAGCCTGTTAATGACGGAATATTGGAGAGGGAGAGGGAGTACAGTTGGGCAGAACTTACCTGAGAGCTTGTCTCATCCAACCCCTCCTTTTGCCAAGAAGGAATTTTCTGTGGCATTGCAGGAAGCACCTGTCAGTGTCATCAATACCATGTTTTTTTTTACTTAAAAAAAAACATACATATGTATATATTTTTTATTAAATATTTCCCAGTTACATTTTAAAACATTTTTTCTTTTTTAAAAAAATTTATTAATTTTTAGTTTTCAATATTCACTTTCACAAGATTTTGAATTACAAATTTTCTTCCCATCTTGCCCCTCCCCCCCCCCAGGATGGCGTACATTCTGAATACCCTTCGCCTAATCTGCCCTCCCTTCTATCAACTCCCCCTGCTTTTCTTGTCCCCTTTCCCTTCAATTTTCCTGTAGGGCAGGATAGATCTCTATACCCGATTGCCCGTGTATCTTATTTCCCAGTTGCGTGTAAAAATAATTTTTAACATTTGTTTTTAAAGCTATGGGTTCCAAATTCTCTCCCTTCCTCCCTCCCCACCCACCCTCATTGAGATGGCAAGCAACTCAATACAGGTTATACATGTGTAGTCATGCAAAACATTTCCATAGTAGTCATGTTGTGAAAAACTAACTATGTTTCCCTTCATCCTATCCCACTCCCCATTCTGTTCTCCGTTTTGGCCCTGTCCCTCCTCAGAAGTGTTTGCTTCTGATTACCCCCTCCCCCGATCTGTCCTTCCTTCTATCGTACCCCCTTCTCTTATCCCTTTCCCCTCTGTTTTCCTGTAGGGTAAGTTAGATTTTCATACCCAATTGAGTGTGTATGTTATTCCCTCCTTAAGCAAAATCCAATGAGATTAAGATTCACTCATTCCCTCTCACCTTACCCCACTTCCCCTCCACTATAAAAGCTTTTTCTTGCCTCTTTTACATTAAATAATTTACCCGATTCTACCTTCTTTCTCCTTCTCCCAGTACAATCGTCTCACCCCTTAATTTTATTTTTTAGATATTGTCCCTTCATATTCAACTCACCCTGTGCCTTCTTTCTCTGTCTCTGTCTCTGTCTCTCCATATACACACACACACACACACACACACACACACACACACACACACGTATGTGTATATGTATACGTACATATATATATACATACACATACATACATATATATATAAAACTACCCTAATACTGAGAAAGTTCTCATGAGTTACAGATATCATCTTTCCATGTAGGAATGTAAATAGTTCAATTTTAATAAGTCCCTTGTGATTTCTCTTTTCTGTTTACCTTTTCATGCTTCTCTTGAGTCTTGTATTTGAAAGTCAGATTTTCTATTCAGCTCTGATCTTTTCATCAAGAATTCTTGAAGGGGCAGCTAGGTGGCGCAGTGGATAGCACACTGACCCTGAAGTCAGGAGGACCTGAGTTCAAATCCGGCCTCAGACCAAACACTTGACACTTACTAGCTGTGTGACCCTGGGCAAGTCACTTAACCCCAATTCCCTAAAAAAAAAAAAAAAAAAAAGAATACTTGAAAAAAAAATAAAGTTTAAAAAAAAAGAATACTTGAAAGTACTCTGTTTCATTGAATGTCCATTTCCGCCCCCCCAAGGGATTATATGCAGTTTTGCATGGTAGGTGATTTTTTGGTTTTAATCCTAGCTCCTTTGACCTCCAGAATATCATATTCCAAGCCCTCCAATCCCTTAATGTAGAAGATGCTAAATCTTGTTTTATCCTGATTGTGTTTCCACAATACTTAAATTGTTTCTTTCTGACTGCTTGCAATATTTTCTTCTTGACCTGGGAGCTCTGGAATTTGGCTGTAATATTCCTAGGAGTTTTCCTTTTGGGTTCTCTTTCAGGAGGTGATCTGTAGATTCTTTTAACTTCTATTTTACCCTCTGGTTCTAGAATATCAGAGTAGTTTTCCTTGATAATTTCTTGAAAGATGATGTATAGGCTTTTTTTTTTTTTATCATGGCTTTCAGGTAGTCCAATAATTTTTAAATTAAAAAACTGATATTTTCTAAATCAGTTGTTTTTCCAATGAGATATTTCACATTATCTTCTATTTTTTCATTCTTTTGGTTTTGTTTTATACTTTCTTGATTTCTCATAGAGTCATTAGCTTCCATTTGCTCCATTCTAATTTTTAAGGAATTATTTTCTTCAGTAAGCTTTTGCACCTCCTTTTCCATTTGGCCAATTTTACTTTTCAAGGCATTCTTCTCTTCATTGGCTTTTTGGACCTCTTTTGCCATTTGGGTTAGTCTATTTTTTAAGGTGTTATTTTCTTCAGTATTTTTGGGGTCTCCCTTTACAAGCTGTTGACTTGTTTTTCATGATTTTCTTGTATCATTCTCAATTCTCTTCCCAGTTTTTCCTCTACTTCTCTCGCTTGCTTCTCAAAATCCTTTTTGAGCTCTTCCATGGCCTGGGGCCAATTCATATTTTTCTTGGAGGCTTTGGCTGTAGGAGCTTTGACTTTGTTGTCCTCTTCTGGTTGTATGTTTTGATCTTCTTTGTCACCAAAGTAAGATTCTATGGTCTGATTCTTTTTGTGCTGTTTGCTCATGATCCCAGCCAATTACTTGAGTTTTAAACTCTTTGTTAAGGTAGGGGTCTGCTTCCAGTGTGGAGGGTGTACTGTCCCAAGCTTCAGGGGTTTTGTGCAGCTGTTTTCAGAGGTACTTCTAGAGACCTGTAAATTTTCAGGTCTTCCAAGGTGCTATGATCAAGGGCGAGGTGTTTACTCCTTTCCTGGCCTGTGCTCTGGTCTATGAGTGACCACAAGCACTCTTTTATGCCTTGGAACTGTGAGGAGGTTTCCCTTTCCACCACCACCACAAGCTCCACCACGCCAATGCTCCTCCTCACCCCAGGACTGCGACCCAGATCCAAGCATGGGCAAAGCAAGAGAATCCTGCCTCAGTGCCAGCAGAGATCCCTGTAATCCCCCTCTGGTCAGCTGCTCAATCCCCCCACCGTCTGCGGGCCAAGAGCTCTAGAAGCAGCTGCTGCAGCAGCCCCAAAACAGTGCCAGGGCCAGGGCAAGACTTCGCTCTTCTCTCACCCAGGTCCGATACACCTTTCCCACTCACCTTCTAAGTTGTCTTTGGCATTTGTGGGTTAAGAAGTTTGGAAACCGCCACCGCTCCCCATGATTCAGTCCCCTGAGGCCTGCTCCGCGTTTGTTGGGGTCCTGTCTTTGCCTGTGCAGCGCACGCTGAACTGCACTCCTCTCCTAGCTGGCACAACAGCTTTTCAGGTTGTCTTGGGCTAGAAATTTGTTTCACTCATTCTTTTTGTGGGTTCTGCTGCTCTAGAATTTGTTTAGTCATTTTTTTTTACAGGTATTTGGAGGGGTTTGGGGGAGAGTTGAAGCAGGTCACTGCTTTTACTCCACCATCTTGGCTCCACCCCCTTAAAATATTTTTAACATTCATTTTTTGAAATTTTGAGTTCCAAATTCTCTCCCTTGCACCCCTTCCTCGACCCCTTGAGAAGGCAAACAACGTGATGTATTATGCATATAAATATTTCCATATTAGCCTTGTTGCCAAAAAAAAAAAAAAAAACCCAAGAAAAATAAAGTGGAAAAAAATCCTCTTCAATCGGCACTCAGTTAGCTTTTTTTTTTTTTTTTTTTTTTGGTGAGGCAGTGGGGTTAAGTGACTTGCCCAGAGTCACACATCTAGTAAATGTTATGTGTGTGAGACTGGATTTGAATTCAGGTCCTCCTGATTCCAGGACCGGTGCTCTATCTATTGTGCCATCTAGCTGCCCCTCAATTCACATTTTTCATCAAGGGTTCTTTGAATCATCTTGGATCATCGTCTTGATCCAAGCGGCCAAGTCTTTCACAGTGGATCATTGTTACCACATTTCTGTTACTGCAACACTGTCATTCTCACTGTTCTGAAATTAGAAGGGTATAAGGCACTCTGGATGAAAACAGTTTTTTATTCATTGACTTAATGTCTTTGCAGAAATTACATGTGCCAGGAATGCCTTACCTCCCTCCCCCTCCCCAACACACTCATTTCTTCTCAGCTCAATGACCACCTTCTTGACATTCCTTTTTCTAATCATGTTTCCCCCTTGTACCCCACATGACACATTACTTATACCTCATGTCTTCAGGTACAATTATATTTGTAGTTGTCTTTGAACATCTGTTCTGCCTCCTGTACTATAAATTCCATGTAGGCAGGGGCTGTGTTACTGAGACATTTTACCTCTCTAGTGCCTAGCACAGTGTGCTGCACACAATAGGTGCTTAATAAATATTTATTGAATTAGAAAATGTGACAAATCTGATGTTAGGTAAATGAACTTCTGACTTGTGGCTGACAGTGACATTAATGGCTCTCTCTGAGACTTGGCATGGTCAGAAGGATGTGGCCCTTCTAGGCTCCAGGCACTCTGAGAAGGGTATCAGAGCCATGAAGGTCATAGGACTTGGGGTTGTCATGACATCCTCCAACCGTTTCATTTTACAGAAGGAGAGACTGAGGCACACAGTGGGGAAGTTGTTTACCCTGTGTCATACAGGCCATGAGTAGCACGGCCACAGTTAGAACTAGTCGACTTCTTTGACTCCAAAACCAGTATTCTTTTTTGAGAAATTAATGGATATAGTGCATCAGTGCCTCCAATTGATCACGGTTGCCTAAGCCGTTGTCTATGTAGAGTTTCCTTAGCTTAGAAGTGGTCACCCAATCTCAGGGGCAGAGATTCCATCCAGCCCTCCAGTGTCAACATTATTGTGTTGATCTGAATTCTGATGTTTTTTAGTATTGCTTACCCATGCATTATGGTAGTCATTGTTTGTATTGTTTTCTTGGTATTGCATCGCTTTGAACGAGTTTCTCTGAATTTCTCAAATTCGTTGTTTCTTGCTCATTCATTCTGTGATCATTTGTGCCAGACATTGTGTTGTGTGCTGGGGATCCAAAAAAGCCCCTGCCTTGGGCGCAGGGAGAGCATCTATGCACAGATCAGAGAAGTAAAAATCAAAAAAGCAACTACAAAATAATGGGTGGCAGGGACCCCAAAAGGCCTTGTTCTTGACCTGAGCTTTACCAGGAAGCTTGGAAATCTGTGAGTCATAGGTGAGGCGGGGGTGCTGTCTGCACCTGACCCATATAGATTTGGCCTGTTCAAAGGCACCGAGACAAGGGATGGAATTTTGTGTAAGAGCAACAAAAAACACATTCTCTTTGTCTGGACTCAAGTTTGTAAGGGAGAGTAATGTGCAGTGGACCTTGAAAATTAGGGTGAAACCAGCTTGGGAAATGTTTCAATACCAGACAGCAGAGTGGGTGTTTTATCCTAGAGTCAGCAGGGAGCGGCTGACGCTTCTTGAGCAGGCGAGTGGCGCGGTCAGGCCTGTGCAGGGAGAAGATCAGTTTGGCAGCTGGGTGGGCAGTGGGTGGATTGGATGGGTGGAAAAAATAAGATACTATTAAAAAAAAGAAAAGGGGTTTGTACAGCACCGCAATCATCTGTTTCACTTCTGTATCACAATCTGTCCAGCCATTCCACAACTGATGAACACCCATCTGGTTTTAGGTGTTTTTCCCTAGCAGAAACAGTGCTGTTGTGAATATTTTGGCATAGGTGAGACCTTTCCTCTGTCTTTGGCTTGGGGAGTATGCCCACTGTTAGCACTGCAGGATCAGGGGGGATGAGCAACTTACTTTTCTCCATATTTCCAAATGTTATGTGTTGGCAAGACAATGCCAACAGTGGGGAACTCCCACATGGACGGTAGCCCTGTTTGTCATCTGTGCCCAGAAGTGAATCCTCACGGTGGTCTCCCAATCATTGATGACCGTGTAGAGCAGCCCAGAACCAAACACGGATCCCTGAGGGCTGCTCAGCTGGCGTCTCCTCCTGAGGCTGAGCCATCTGGCTGCTTAATCTGCAGGGCCAACCCATCAGACTGCTCTGAATTTTACCCACATCTCTTCCTCTTTCTCACAAAAATAGCTTCAATCAGCCGCAATTTACAAAGTGCTGAGAGGCTGTAAATTTGGGCCTGCTGGGTTCCTTCCATCCGCCATCTTGCTGCCCTTTGTAAAAGGGAACAAGGAGGGGTCTGCATGACGAGGGCTTTGTGAAGCTGCTCTGGCTCCCTAGGGCCACCATTCCATTAATAAGGACTAGAATTTGGGCAGAATTGACGTCAAGCTCAGTAGCATAGTTTGCAGATTAAATTCCTTTCCATTTTTTTTAATAGGGACAGAGTTTGCCTTTCTTGTCCATTTTCTATACTCTTTCAGCGTCCTGACAGTGGCTCAGAGGCCAGTTCTTCCAGCCTACCAGGATGCTTGTCAGGGCAGGTGACCTGAAGTTACCAGGGGCAGCCAGATGCTATCTTACCACCTCCTTATTTACACTGAGTGTCCATCCTTTCCTCCTTGCCTCGCCCTCACTTTCCACCCAAGTTCCTAGCAGTCCAGACTCAATCAGACCAAAGCAACGTGACTACAGACACCATTTGGAATGGCGACAGTCACCCATGACCCCTTCTGGAGAGATGGAGGAGTGCCAGACCTCTCATTTGCCCTGCCTCTGTGTGCTAAGTTCCTCAGGCCTCCCCCTCTGGTCTCCCTCTTCCCTTAGGACCACTGAGCCTTCCGTACCCACAGCCGTTGAACTCTGAGAGCAGTCTGGCCTTTTCTGTTTGTGTCCATAGTCCTTAGCACAGTGCTGGGCGCATAGTAAGCACGTAATATGCTTTTTAATTTCCTTCATCCCTTTTGGTCAGTCATTTCAGAAGCTTTGGGAGGCATCAGAAATAGAAGGAAAAGAAAGTCAGACTCTCCTTTCTCTTCATCATTTGTCATCACCGACCCAAGCACAATCTGCGTCCTTTCTTTGATCTTCCCATTTTCACCAATATAACTTTAAAAATAAATTTTTAAAAATTATCCTTGGCCTTGTTTTCCCCCTTTAGCTTATTCTAAGTTTTGGTGGTTATTGTGCCATTTTTACAAGATTGTGCCATGTTGAGAGTCATCCTTCTGATGTGTCTTTTTAAGTCAGTGGGTCAACAAGCATTTATTATGTGCTTACTGTATGCCAGGCCCTATGCTACATGCTGGGAATACCGGGAAAGGCAAACACCAGTTCCTACCCTCCAAGAGTTTACATTCTAGCGGAGGAGACATCATGTAAGTAAGTAGAGACGTAGAAGATATAAACAGAGTAGATGAAGGTTATCTCGAGCTAGAAGACAGTGGTGATGGAGGGGCCAGAAGAGGCCTCCTGCGAAAGCTGGGATTGGAGCCGAGTCTGGAAGGAAGCTGAGGGGCAGAAAGTTCTTTTGGAATACGGCTGTATTACACTCGCATCTCTCACCCCACCCCATCGCAGAGATGCCGGTTGGGTCCGATGGCAGATCCCTGAGGCTGCAAGGTCTGTTATTGGCTTCCTTTTAAAGCACCAGGAAATTATGGAAATGGCCCTATTGGCAGCACCTGCCTTCCAGGGTTGTTGTAAGGACAGTGGTGGGCAAAGCATAAGCCAGCCCAGAAGTAGGACACAGAGTAACCTCATTGTTGGTGTTTTTTATTATTTTTGCATAGCATCATGCTTGGCCCTCTGATCTACAGGGAGAGAGCTAGCTTAGCCACCAGAAGGGGTGATCACTTAACATTTGTAGAGCATTGGAAGATTGATTACAAGTAGCGTGCTTTCCTCCCAGCCCAGATGTGACGTAGCTGGGACCAGTAGTCAGACTTGGGTCATGTCCCTGGGTCCGTGTGTAATAATCACCTTTTACTTTATAAAACATTCCCCTCACAACAGCCCCATGAGTTAAATAGTTCAAGGCTGGGTATGCCCATTTTTACAGATGGTGAAACTGTAGTGGGAGAGCAGGGAAGGGATTTGTTCACAGTGACTTAGCTCGAGTCTGTCAGAGCTGGGATTTGAAATCCGTGTCAAAGACACCCAGCACCACTTGTAAACATTGAGCATCTAGTGTGTGATAGGTACATGAGTGGAAAGTGAAAAATGGAGTTGTATAAAATGGGGGCAAGCATAGGCCTTGCCCATGGTAGCCACTTAATAAATGTTTAGAGAGTGAAGGAGTGATTGCCCCTCGGATGAGGTGATGTACTTCTGAGAACCCTTTGTAAACTGCCACTCTGTACAAGTAGACATTCGTATCAATGGCCCTGTCATCATCATAGTCATCAATGAAGCCTTCCTGGAGGAGGCGTACACGATAGGCTCATCAGCCCTACAGATGGGAGATTGCCGACATGTCAGATAACAAGGCAGGCTGACGGGCGGCATTGGACGAGGCAGGTGTAGCGTCTCGTACTTGGTGTTCAAACACTGCTTGGCCCACACAAGCACTGGACGGGAGACCTGGGTCTAGACAGTGATTTATGGGAGGGCTTTTAGTGCTCTGCAGACTCTGGGTAAGTCAGCCAAGTGACGTGCTGCCAGAGATGCTGGCGTGCTCATAGATCCGGTGTGGGGAGGCCACTTTGGGGGCGTACGTTCTTTGATGGCTCAGCCTCAGCTCCCCCATCTCTAAAATTAGGGGGTGAATTAGGCAGCCTCTCAGATCCCTCCCAGCTTCATGTTCTGTGGCCCTGTGTTTTGCCAAGGTTGCCCTTGGACGGACTCTGGACTCAGCCCTAGATCCTGGGATCCCCAGTCTTCTGTCTCTTAGGCACTGTGCAGAGGAGTTGGCAGATTGGCATTTGCAGTACCGTTAGTTTCCTTTCCCTGCCTCCTCCTAACTTACTATGGAGTTTTCCAAGTGGAAACAGAAAGTGTGGGCTTCTCAGACAGCCTTTGAGCTGAATGGTCTTTGTAAGATTTATGGAGTTGTTATGGCAACCAGAGCTCTGGAGTTGTGGCTGGTGCCTGGGCAACATGATGAGTGACTTCAGTCTTCGGGGAAGAGTGATTGTGCCAAGGCTGAAGCTGTGGCAGCTGACGTGTGCCCGAAGGGAGGCCGAGCACAGGAGACGGTTGTCTGGCGCTGCCAGGGTTTGTGGAGTCCAGCTGAGGAAGCAACAATCGTCCTCGTGACATTTGTGGATCTCTTTATGATCACTCATTTGGTCTTCACAGTAACACTTGGAGGCACGTGTGCGAGAGGTTACAGATGGGGACACTGGAGCTCAGAGCAGGTGTTCCTGGCCCATGATCATGCTGCTAGTAATTGCTTAGGGCAGAATTTGAACCCAAGTCTTTTCTGATTACCAAATCCAGTATCCTTAAAATTCCAATTCAATTCACCTAGTGCTGATGAGGCCCTGCCATTGGCAGGACACTGTGTTGGGTACTGGACATACAAAGATGAAAAATAACTCTGGGGGGATGTGATGCTTACATACAAATGTGATCCGATCCAAGGTTGAATGTGATAGGAACAAAGGGGAGATTTTTGGGTGCAGGATTTTTTTTTTTTTGCATGAAAGAGACCTTAGAGTTCATCTAACTCAACCCTCGTGAGACCAATAGAGGTTATCTCAAAGTCACCTGGGCAGTAAGTAGAGTTTCAGACAAAGGGCTGTAGGAAAGTCTGAAGAGGTTGGGACCTCTTTTAGCTGGAGAGAAAAGGGAAGGCTTCCTGGAGGAGGTGAGTGGACTAAAGTTGGGTACCAGAAGACTACAGAGATTTCCACGAACAGAGACAAAAAGAGATGATGTGGAGTATGGCTTGCAAGAATTCAGAGCTGAGAAAGGATGGAGCAGGATCCCAGGACAAACAGTCAGTTCATCAGTATGCATTTATTAAGCACCTACTATGTGCCAAGCACTGGGCTAACGCTGAAGGAGCAAAGAGGCAAAACCAGGAAAGAGGAACAATATGAAATAAGGCTGGACTTCCCAGGCTTGTGGTGAGAATCAAGAGATGATAATTGTAAAACACAGCACAATACCTGGCTCAGAGTAAGTGCTATATCAAAGTTAGTTGTGATGATTGGGACAGAAAAATGAAGAACTGTCAAAGAGGAGAAGCAAAAAGCAACAGCATGAAAAGAAAACACGATCTCCGTTCAAGCCAAAGGTATTGATCTCAAAGGTGGGATGCAGAGAGATAATTTAAAGATATTTAGGTCTCCCAGAAAAACATGACAAGCCCCAAAGCCTGAACACCATAATACAAGAAATAATACAAGAAAACTCTTTAGAATTTCTGGATATAGAAAACAAAGTGCAGGTTCCCTAGGGGGGAAAAGCATTCCTATGCTGCAAACTGCAGAATGCTTTGTGGTTAAATTGAACAATTCCTGTGACAAACAACAAATTCTGCAAGTGACCAGGAGAGCCACCCTGACATAGAGAGGAAAGAAAATTCAAGTGACACAAGACTATTCTGCAAGCACAAGAAACCTCAGGAAAGAATGGAGTGTTGTGTTCCAAAGAGCAAAGGCATTCAAGATGCAACCCAAGTACAGACCCTGCAAATCTAAGCCTAACCACTAATGGAGACGGTGGGCATTTAATTTTAAAAATAGGCTTTCAATACATTCCAAGAAAGAAAATTAAACTTCAACAAATTACTTCATTTCAAACATTGCGGACAACAGAAATACAAGAAAGATAACCGAACATAGCGACCAAGGACCACTACATCAAAATCACCACAGAGATGTGGTGCATTCAGAAACTCCTTTCTAAAAGTGCGTAAAGAGACAAGGGTGAAAGCAGAAAGCAGAAGTCTAATAGAGGCGGCCTGGCACATCACGGGCTAGACTTCACAGCACCCTGCCTAAAGGGGAATCTGTATCTTCATGGGACTAAATTTCAGAACTAAGGGGTGCGTTATTATTTGATATCGTTCTGGAAATGCCAGCATTAGCAGTAAGACAAGACAAGGAAATTAAAGGAATAAGATAGATAGAAAAGGAGATAAAACTATTGCTATTTGCTGATGATATGATAGCTTACTTATTGGTTCTAGTTCTTCCTTACAACATGACTAATATGAAAATATGTTTAATAGGAATGTGTATGTATAGCCTATATCAGATTGTGCGCTGTCTTGGGGAGGGAGATGGAAAGGGAAGGGGAGAAAAATTTAAAACTCAAAAGCTTATGATTGTTGATAACTCAATAAATTAAAAACAAAACAAAACAAAATAAAATCCCAGTGATTCAGCAGAAATATTTGAGACAGCAGCTTCAGCTACAAAATAAACCCTCAAAAACAAGCATTTTCTATGTAATATTAACAAAATCTAAAAGGCAATAATAGAAAGGAAAATCCCATTCCAAATAATTATAAAATACATAAAATACTTGGATATCAATCTACCAAAGCACACAAAATGGTTGTATAGATTCAATTACAAAGTACTCCTTGAAAGAACAGCTGAAATAGCTGGAGTTCTGGGAATATACAGTGCTCATGGCTGGGCTGTACCAATATAATAAAAATGACAGTACTACCAATGTTAGTTTACACTTTTAATGCTATACCAGATTATCACTTCATATAAATCAAAATAATCAAATTTATTTGGAAAAACCTCAAATAACAAGGGAAATGATGGGAAAAAAGTAGAGAAAGAGGAGGAATAATGCTTCCAGACCTCAGACTATATTATAAAGCAGCAGTCATCAAAAGCATTTGTTATTAGTTTAAAAATAGAGGAGTAGATCAATGGAACATATTAGACAAGGAAGAATTAAAAAACAATGAAATTAATTAATCTAGTGTTTAGTAAGGCAGCAAACATAATTTACTTAAGAAAAAATTTTCCATTTGTTAAAAATAGATCTCATACCTCTCACAGTTATGGGTAGGAGATGTATTCTTAACTGAAAAAGAGAGACAATTACAAAAGATAAAACAGGTAACTTTGATTATATGAAACTGACACAGACAAAATGAATGCACTTAGGATAAGAAGGGAAATGGTTGAATGGGAAAAAATATTTGTGTCAAATTTCTCTGATAAGAGTTTGGTATCTTAAGATATATAAACGATATACACATATGCGTGTGTATATGGTACATGTATATAGTATACAACCTATACACATATATGTTACAGGAAGCTATTCTCCAATAAATAAATCTTGAGGAGATGGACAATAAGATCTCAAAAGAAGAATGGCAAACTATTAGCAATCATATGAAAGAATGCTCTAACTTTTTAATAATGAGAGAAAAGCAAATTAAAATAACCCTGAGGTTTCACCTCACGCTCTTCAAGTTGGCGAAGATAACAGTAGCATTTCTTTAGCACCTTAAGATTTGCAATGCCCTTTCCAAATATTATGTCTTTTGAGCCTCCCAGAAACCCTGGGTTGTCACCATTTTTAACTCCGTTTTACAGATGAGGATACTGAGACAGTCACTAAACTTGCCTAGAATCACACAGCTAGTAGGTGTCTGAAGCCAGATTTTAAGCAAGTCTTCCTGACTTCAGGTACACCGGTGTATCTACTGCACCACCCAGCTGCCTCAAAAGATAGGGAAAAGTTGTCAAAAAAATGATAAAAGATGTAAATAATCAATGTTGGAGGGATTGTGGAAGGATAAACATACTAATATAATACATTGTTGGTGGAACTGTGAATCGGTGCAGCCATTTTGGAAAGCAATTTAGAATTATGCAAATAAAGTGGTTAAAATATTCATACCTTTTGACCCAGAGATTCCATTAAGTCCCCCAAATCAGTCATTGATAAGAAGAAAGTCCCTATAGACACCTCCACACACACACACACATATCAGCACTTTTTGTGATAGCAAAGAATTGAAAACAGAATAAGTGTCCTTCAGTTCTTCATTTTATTGTAAGCTCCTTGAAGTTAGGGACTGTCTTTTGCCTTTTTGTGTATCTCCATTACTTAGCACAATGCCTTACACATAGTAGGCCCTTAATAAATGTTTATTGATTGGAGAAAGATTAAACAAATTGTAGTACATGAATGTGAAGGAATATTACTGTGCTGTCATAAATGTGATGAGGAAAGAGAAGCATGGAAAGATCTCCATGAACTGATGCAAAGTGAAGTCAACAGAGCCAAGAAAACAATATACACAATGACTACAGTAATGTCAGTGGAAAAAACAACCACAAAAGCAAAGCAAATGTTGCAAACCTACAGAGAACAAGCCAGGCTTGGGAGAAGAGAGAGGGGAAGATGCCTTCGCCTGATTCTTTCGCAGTGATGGGGACTCCATGAGGGCTGTGCATTGCACATACTTTCAGATTTTTTGATGCAATGATAAGTTATGCTGATTTTTTTCCTCCTTTTTTGTCTTAAAACTATCATTTGCTGAATGAGATGACTCTCTGTGGGAAAGAATACTGAGGAAAGTTAAATTTTTAAAAAGACATAAAAAATTATTTTTAAAAAAATCAACCACGTTTTAAAAAATATATTTAGTGTTTTATTTTCATCCAGTTACATGTAAAAACAATTTTTTAACATTTGTTTTTAAAACTTTTGAGTTCCAAATTCTCTCCCTTCCTCCCCCCTCCCCACCCCCCTCCATTGAGAAGGCAAGCAATTCAATATAGGTTATACATGTGTAGTCATGCAAAACCTTTCCATATTAGTCATGTTGTGAAAGAAAACATAGACCAAAAAAACCCAAAAAAACAAAACCCCGAAAACCCAACCAACCTCCAGACAAATAAAGAAAGTAAAGAAAAGTATGCTTCAATCTGTGTTCAGACACCACAAGTTCTTTCTTCGAGGATGGAGAGTGTTTTTAATCATAAGTCCTTCAGAGTTGTCTTGGATCGTGGTATTACTGAGAACAGTTAAGTCATTCACAGCTGATCATCTTACAATACTGTTGTTACTTTGTGCACAGTACATTTCACTTTGCATCAGCCCATGCAACTCTTTCCATGTTAGAATTGTTTTAATTTGCATTTCTCAAATCAATAATGATTTAGAGCATTTTTTTCATATGGCTATAAATAGCTTTGATTACATCATCTGAAAGCTGTTCATGCTTTTTGCTCATTTATCAATTGGGGAAAGGCTTTTTTATTTTTCTAAATTTGATCCCATTCTCTATATGTTTGAGAAATGAGGTTTTTATCAGAGAAACTTTCTTCAAAATTTTTTGTGCAGTCACTATTGCTAACTGTATTTCCCTCCATCCTATTTCCCACCCCCATTTATTCTATTCTCTCTCTCCTTTCACCCTGTCCCTCCTTAAAAGTGTTTTGTTTCTGACTAGCCCCTCCCCGAATCTGCCTTCCTTTCTATCAGTGCCCCCCTCCACCTTCTCTTATCCCCTTACCCTCCTTATTTCCTGTGGGGCAAGATAGAGTTCTATACTCAACTGTGTATGTATGTTATTCCCTCTCTGAGCCAATTCTGATGAGAGTAAGGTTCACTCACTCCCCCTTATCTCCCCCCTCTTCCCTTCCACTATAAAAACTTTTTTTTGCCTCTTTTATGTGAGATAATTTGCCTCATTCTACCTCTCCCTGTCCATTTCTCCCAGTACATTCCTCTCTCACCCTTTAATTTTATTTCTTTAGATATCATCCCTTCATATTCAACTCACACTTGTGCCTTCTATCTAAATATATTCCTTCTAACTGCCCTAATAATGAGAAAGTTCTTATGAGCTACAAGTATCATTTTCCCATGTAAGAATGTAAAGAGTTTAACCTTATTAAATGCCTTATGATTTCCCTTTCTTGTTTACCTTTTTATGTTTCTCTTGAGTCTTGAAAGTAAAGTCTTAAAAGTAAAATTTTCTATTTAGCAGTGGTCTTTTTGTCAAGAATGCTTGAAAGTCCTCTATCTCATTGAATATCCATTTTTTCTCCTGAAGAATTATACTCAGTTTTTCTGGATAGGTGATTCGTGGTTGTAATCCTAACTTTTTTGTCCTCCAGAGTACCATATTCCAAGCCCTCCAGTCCCTTAATATAGAAGCTGCTAAATCTTGTGTTATTCTGACTGTGGCTTTATAATATGTGATTTGTTTCTTTCTGGCTGATCTGGGAACTCTGGCATTTGGCTATACTATTCCTCGGAGTTTTCATTTTGTAATCTTTTTCAGTAGGTGATGGGTGGATTCTTTCCATTTCTAGTTGACACTCTGGTTCTAGAATATCAGGGCAATTTTCCTTGATAATTTCTTGAAAGATGATGTCTAGGCTCTTTTTTTTTTTATCATAGCTTTCAGTAAGTCCAATAATTTTTAAATTATCTCTCCTGAATCTGTTTTCCAGGTTTTTCCGATGAGATATTTCACATTTCTTCTATTTTTTCATTCTTTTGGTTTTGTTTTATTGTTTCTTGATTTTTCATAAACTGATTAGCTTCCATTTGCTCAGTTCTAATTTTTGAGGAATTATTTTCTTCAGTGAGCTTTTATACCTTCTTTTCCATTTGGCCAATTCTACTTTTTAAGGAGTTTTTTTCTTCAGTGAATTTTTGGGCCTTTTTCCATTTGGCTGATTCTGCTTTTTAAGGCATTCTTCTCCTCATTGGCTTTTTGTACCCCTTTTGCAATTTGGCTTAGTTTGTTTTTAAGGTGTTATTTTCTTCAGTATTTTTTTGTGCCTCCTTTACCAAGTTTTCATGATTTTCTTGCATCACTCTCATTTCTCTCCCCAATTTTTTCTCTACCTCTCTTACTTGATTTTTAAAATCCTTTTTGAGCTCTCCTATGGCCTGAGACCGATTCATATTTTTCTTGGAGGCTTTGGATGTAGAAGCTTTGACTTTGTTATCTTCTTCTAAGTGTGTGTTTGATCTTCCTTATCACCATAATAACACTCTATGGTCAGAGTTTTTTTTTTCTGTTGTTTGCTAATTTTCCCAACCTATTTCTTGACTTTTAACTCTTTGTTAAAGTGGGGCTCTTCTTCCAGGGTGGAGGGCGCACTGTCCCTAACTTCAGGGGTTTTGTGCAGCTGTTTTCAAAGATAATTCTAGGGACCTGTAAGTTTTTGGTTCTTCCAAGGTGGTGTGATCTAAGGAGAGGTGTGTTTACTACTCTCCTGGCCTGTGCTCTGCTCTGTGAATGATGACCACAAGCACTTTTTTCTGCTCTGGACCTGTGAGGAGGGTCCCCCCTCCACTGTGGCCACAAGCTTTGGTGTGCTGGTGCTTCTCCTCAATCTGGGACTGCCACCCAGGACTGCGACCGGGATCTGAGTGTGGGCAAAGCAACAGAGTCCTGCCTCGGTACTTGCAACAAGATCCCTGTAATCTCCTTCTGACCAGTTGTTCAACCCTCTTACCGTCTGTGGGCTGCAAGCTCCGGAAGGAGCTGCTGCCACCACGGCAAATTCAGTGGCTCCCAAGGCCTGTTCCTGGTTTGCCGGGGCTGGGGCTGTGTTTGCGCAGCCTGCACTGGACTGCGCTCCACTCTCACCCAGGTGTGACAGACCTTTCCTGCCGACCTTCTAAGTTGTCTTTGGATGGAAAATTATTTCACCCCCTCCTTTTGTGGGTTCTGCTGCTCCGGGAATTATTTTATGACATTATTTAAAGGTGTTCGGAGGGGTTTGGGAGAGAGCTTAGGTGAGTCTCTGCCTTTTCTCTGCCATCTTGGCTCCATCCAACCCAATCAACCGGGTATTAGAATAGCACAGAGCACTGAGTGCAGATCCCTTCTCTTCCGGGTTCTTCAAGGCAGTCAGGCCTAGTAGATTGGCCTGCAAGCCAGAAAGACCTTGATCCTGGGCCCACTCTGGCACAGCTGGGACACCGTGTAACACTTTGTCCTCTCAGGGCTCTAGGCACCCTCTTAGACTACAAATTGCAGAGAACATGCCGGCCTGCATTGTGAGGGGAGTTTCTTCGCCTCGGAATTCCCTACACCTATTAATTCACAGCTCTAGTCCCTTGTCGTAGCTTAATGACGCCTTCTGTTTCTGTGGCGTTCCACAGTTCTGTTATTGCCCCCCACGAACGAGGCAGAATAGACTTTTCTCCTCTTCACAGGTTAGCAGCATCAGAGGGTTAGCACGGTCCGAGAGAAAGAGCCTTGAATGTGTTGTGCCGAGGCTGGGAGCCGTGCCCTGGCGCTGCCGCTTACTGCCTGGACGATCCCGTCACCTCCCCTCTGGACTCATGCTGTAGAGCAGGGAACTGGTCTGGGAGGTTCAGTGACTTGACCAAGGTCACACAGGTAGGGAGCGGAGCTGTGACCTCAGCAGCCCAGTCACTCTTTTATGGGCAGTTGTACTTTATTACAAAATAGAAAGCCATGATGAAAGTTTGAGAAAGTGAGAACTTGGAGGGTCAGAGAGAGGGTCAGGCAGTGCCCAAGATTCTGCCGCCTCTGCTTGGAGGAGAACGCCGGGCAGATCTAATCCCAGGGAGATCTGACGAGGCCTTGGCAGGAAGAACGGCTCCGACAATGTGCTCCTTTTCCCAGGGCATGTTGTAGGGGCAGGGGTTGTGGGCCTGCCTAATTACACATTCCTTCTTGGACCTAGCTTGTTTTTCCTAAAGCTTTTCCCCCGTCCCAATTAAACTATTCTAAGTCTGGGAAAGGAACCTTGGCTGGGGACTGAACCATACTAGGAATCTTTAATAATTCATTTGGCCCCCTCCCATTCACATTGCCCAAATATTGGTAGATGGCAGAGGGACTGTTTATACCACCTCTGCCTCAGCCTTTCTAGGGTCCTACAACCAGTTAAGATGGCCTCACTTCATCAGACTGCAGGTCTGCGGTAATGAACTGGTGTTAACCTCTGCTAGGTCCGAGAAAAGGAAGTTGGCTAAGCGCAATGTGGGCCCAGCCACAGCTGTGTGATGACAAGCCTGGCTGAGTGAGTGAGGCCCATCCCCAGAAGGTTGGTCTGGATCTTAGTGCTTTTAAAACGATGCTAACCCGTGAAGCAGATAAAAATACAGAATGGCCCGGAGCTCTGCGCACCCATCCACCTGCCCGGCAATGACCGTGCAGCGGTACAGAAGGCAGAGGGCCGAGACTCCTCTCTGTCAGTTTACAAATGCAGTTTAATTGTTGGTGCCCTGAGTGTGGGAGCATTTTCTAATCATCAGCAAGTCGATACACTATGAGAGGGCCTGACCCCATCCATATTGACATTCTTGTAAATGCAACCAGAAGATGCAGAGCAGTTAGAGCTCAGTGCAGTTAGAGCTCAGTGGAAAAATGGCTTACAGATTCTCATCCAAAAAGTGAATCAAGGATTTGGCCCGGCTGGCTTCCCTTCGTAGGACCCTTGGTCATCTTGCCTGGCAGCGCTCCCCACGGACGCGAGCGGATAGGCAGAGGCAGAAATCCTGAGAAGACCCTGCTGAAATCCTCCCAGCTGAGCTAGCACAGACCTGTATGCACGGGAACGTCACTCTGGAGGGGAGGGGGGGGTGCGGCAGAAAGCAGGAAAGCGCACTTTGGGATCAGGAAATGAAAGGGGGCGGAGGCCCCTGAGGAGTCTCACTTCTGTCCCTCACGATTCAGGAAGAGAGTAATCAGGAGATGGTGCGAAGCACTGGTACAGACCAGCACGGTGAAAGATGGGATTGATCCTGTCTGAAACAGCGAATGGTGAGAGCCAGCCCAGACTCCACTGTGCGGGTGCAGTCAGGCCATTCGCCGGGTGGTGCAGGTGGCTGAAGAGGGAAGGGGTCTGAAGCCGGTGCTGTGGGAGGACAGCCCAGGTGAGACCACGGAACAGAAATCTTAGCAGACCCAGTCAGCACCGTTCTGTGACTTTCTCCGTCAGCGTTCGGCTGGTGTGGATGTGAGAGCGGAGAAGTCGGTCAGTGGGGCTGATTCCGGATTGGCGCTTGGAAAGAGATGGCTGGGATGTCAGTGGAACGAGGAGGTGCGCAGCACGCAAAGTGTGAGGAGGGAACAGGCTTTGCGGACGTGTCCCCCAGCGGGCCTTGTCTTCACAGCCTCCCAACAGACACTGACTTGAGGTGTGAAGAAAAACAGAGGCCTGGGGTGTGGTGGCACACGGCCACAGTCCTTGTAATTGCTGCTCTGGCCGAGGCTGCGTGAGCTCTGTAGTTTAGAGCCGTATTGAGCCAAGTCTGGCACCGGTATGGTGAGCAGGGGCACCAGGCTGCCCAAGGAGGGGCCGGCACACTGACCCCGCTCAGAGGTGAGAATCAGAAGCAGGATTAGGCTTGTGGGTGGCCACTGTCCTTGCAGCCTGGGTGAGACAGGGAGCCCCAGAAGAACCTGGTGTCTAAGCGTTTAACTCGGAACCAAACTCAGCTGTAAGGGCATTCAGCAAACCCGACAGTCTTGGCCTCAAGGAGTTTCCATTCTAAAGGGAAAAGAGAACACATAAAAGGAGTCTAGAACAGGGCAGAGGAGGGCACTTAGCGAGCAGCATGGCTCAGAAATGGCCAGAAAGTGGGATGGAAGCCCGGTTCTGAGCTGTTCCTCTCTGGCAGCTGAGATTCTGGTGGAAGAGAGAGGAGGAGGAGGACAGCCAATGCACATCTTCCTCCCTCCTGACCCATGAGGCCTTGGGCTGACCACTTCTCTTCTAGGGGCCTCAGTCTCATTATCTCTACAGTGAAGAAGTTGGGTCAGTCATCTCGAAGGTTCCTTCCTGTGCTAAGCCCCACGAACCAGAGAACCGGAGAAATGGGAGCTTTTGTGTAACCTGAGTCTTGATGCATGAGGGCAGTTCCAACTGAGAAGGGCCTTCTGTCCCAGTGCAGCTTGGACAGGAGCCTGGAGGCGTAGAAGGCATAAAGAATGAGTGAGAGAGGGAAGGAAAGGAACATTCATTATTGTTCAGTCATATCCAACCCTTCCTGACCCCGGGGACCACAGCATGCCAGGCCCTTCTGTCTTCCACTATCTCCCCAAGTCTGTCCAAGCTTGTGTTTCCATGACACTATCCATCCATCTCATCCTCTGCCGTCCCCTTCTCCTTCGTCCTTCAATCTTTGCCAACGTCAGGGTCTTTTCCAATGAGTCTGGTCTTTTCATTATGTGGTGAAAGTATTTAAGCTTCAGCTTCAGTGTTTGACCTGCCAGTGAATGGCCTGAATCACTTTCTTTAAGCATTGATTGACTTGATCTCCTTGTCCAAGGGACTCTCACAGGTGTTCTCCAGCGCCACGATTTGAAAGCATCAATTCATAGTGATGCACGGCTTTCCTTATTTGTTAAGTGGCCGCTCCATGCCAGGCACTGTGTTGAGCACTTTGCGCGCATTATCTGATTTTATCCTCACAGTAACCCTTGGAGGTCGGTGTTATTAGGATCTCCATTCTACAGGTGAGCAAACTGAAGCTGGGAGATTTGCTGAGAGACCCTGACTTGCTCAGCAAGTGTCCAAGGCTGGATCTAAACACAGAACTTCCTAACTCCCTGGAACTCTGTGCACTGTGGTGCCCCCAAGTCCGTAAGACTTGAGAGGCACAATCAGACTGTTTAAAAGACTTTGAATGCCATTTCAAAGACTTTAGATTTGCCAGTGGACACTAGGGAACCATTAGGGAGAGTCTTAGCTGTCCACAAGGACAGTTAACCTGCTAACATTGGGAAGGATGGGTTAGAAATGGGGGGGATACCATTATACTGATGGGCAGCTAAGTGGTAGACCGGATAGAGCTCTGGGCCTGGAGTCAGGAGAACCTGAGTTCAAATCTGGCCTCAAACTCTTACTAGCTGTGTGACCTCGGGCAAGTCACTTAACCCTATTTGCCTCAGTTTCCTCATCTGTAAAATGAGCTGGAGAAAGAAATGCCAAACCACTTCAGTGTCTTTGCCAAGAAAACCCCAAAAGGGGTCATGGAGAGTCAGTCCAGGTGTGAGGTGATGAGGGCCCCCACCAGAAGTGGAGCAGAGTCAGAGAAGAGGGTGGGGCATATTGGAGAGATGGTCCAAAGGTGAAATTGAAAAGCCTTGGCATTGAGAGAAAGGTTGGGAGCCTGAGGGACTGGGAGGATGGTGGTGTCCTCTGCAGTAACAGGAAGGTGGCCGGGAGGGTGGAGAGGAAAAGGTTTGCCCAGGGTCACCCAGTGAGAAGGCAGGATTCAGACCAAGCATCTCTGTTTCCAAATAAAGTGCTATATCACACCACCTCAAAAGAAATAGGGGATTCACAAGAAAACATGCTGTTGGGAGAGATGATCGGTCTCTGTTTAGACATATTCAGGTTGAGGGACTCACGAGATGTCCAGGTCGAAAGGTGTCTGGTGGACAGAAATATGGGCCTGGAGGTAACAGGTTGGAGGTCATGGCCATGGCTCTGGGAGTCGATCTGGTCATCAGCACAAAGTGATGTTTGAGAAGATGAAGAAGGACCAGCAGGAGAGAAGAAAAACCAGGCTGGGGGTTAGGAAGCCAATGGAAAGAATATCTCACAGTGACAGAGTGACACGTCTTTGCAGCCTGTTGAGGTGTGAAGGGAAATCCATTTGGTTTATTTGCCCCCTTCTCTCCCCTTGGGTTGGGGGAGTGAGGGAATAGTAGAGTGGTTGAGGAGAAGTGGTCAGCCCAGGGCCTCATGGGTCAGAAGAGAGGAAGATGCTTTCAGGTTGACGCCTCTGTGCCTTGGATGTCCTCCTTATCCCCTTTCCACCAGAATCTCAGCTACCACAGAGACACAGTGCCTGATACATAGTAGGTACTTAATAAAAGCTTCTTGTTGTAGGCAGGTAGGTGGTTCAGTGGATAGAGTGGTAGGCCTTCCCCTGAGTGCAAATCCAGCCTCAGATACTTGGAGTTGTGTGACCCTGGGCAAGTCACTTTAACCTCTGTTTGCCTCAGTTTCCTCATCTGTAAAATGGGGATAATAGTAGCACTTCCCTCCCAGGATTGTTAGGAAGATCAAATGAGGTATTTGTAAGCTTTATAAATTTTAAATGCTAAATTAATGCTAGCTGTTAAAATTGACAGGCCTTGGCAACTGCCCGGATGTGGGTTATGAGGTTGACACCCAGGCTGCGAACAGGGGGCCCTGGGAGAATTGGGGGTGCCCTCTCTAGTAGTAATTGGGAAGTTTGAATGGGGGAGAATATGGGGGAAAGATAACGTTCTATTTCGGACATGTTGAGTGTAAGATGTGCACAGGACATCCAGTTTAAAATGTCTGATTAGCCGTTGAAGATGTGAGACTGGAGGTCAGCAGAAAGTTTGGGATGGGACAAGTAGATTTAAAGATGACTCCTGAATCCATGGAAGCCGATGGGATTGCCAGGTGAAGCGGTGTGGAGGGAGAAGGGAAGAGGGCCCAGGACAGAGCCATGAGGGATGTCTATGGTGAGAGGGCGTGATCTGGAGGAGGATTCAGCAAAGGAGACAGAGAAGGAGCAGTCAGAGAGGGAGGAGGAGAGCCAGGAGAGGGAAGAGGAGGAGGTCTGAAACCCAGAGAGGAGAGGACCAAACAGGAGAGAGTGATGGACAGTGTCAGAGGCTGCAGAGAGACCAGGGAGGATGACTGAGAAAAGGCCGCTGGATTTGGCCCCTAAGAGATTATTGTTCATTGTAGAGAGAGCAGCTTCAATGGAATGATGAGGTCAAAAAGAGAGTGAAGAAGGGAGTGAGAGGAGAAAAAGTGGAGGTCCCTGCTGTAGACAGGCCTTCTCCAGGAGATTAGCCACAAAAAGCAGAAGAGGTGTGGAACGCCGGCTGGTGGTGATGGGTGCGTCAGGTGAGGGCTTTCTGAGGATAGGGGACTCAATCCTCCCTCTGGCCCCTTCCATCTCCAGGTCTAAGCTCCTGTGACGCTGTGGCTGGCACCGCAGGCAGAGAATTAGACAGGAGAGGCTGGAGCCATCGGGGAGGACAAGTCAAGTTTCCACACCAGTGTTCTTCCTGTGGCATTTCCTTCCTGTCAGTACAAGCTCTGTATGGCCCTTCCCAACAGTCAAGTCAGGAGCTCAGCCATGCTGGCCAGCCCTGCTGGCGTAATGGTGTCCTTCCCACTTGGCTCTGGTTGTCCTCTCTGATGCTGACCTCCCTCAGTTTTGGCTTTTCTAAGTCATCATGTGAGCCTTGCTTTGAAACATTCTGGGATTTGGTTAGTCCTTTCTAACTCTCCCAAAATGTAAAGCCAAATTAATTGAGTATCTCTTAACATTTTTGAAAAATAACTCTAAATCAAGTTAGGTTTTGTTTTTTTTAAGAATATTTAAACCAGGGGTGAGGAACTTGCAGACTTAGTCCTTGGGAGCGACCTTTTGACTGAGTCCAAGTTTTATAGAACAACTCCTTTTATTAAGGGGATTCATTCTGTGAAGTTTGGATTCAAAGGGCCATACTTGAGGACCTAGAGGAGCACATGTGGCCTCGAGGCCACGGGTTCCTCACCCCTAGTTTAAACTTTAATTAAAACCCTACCCCTTTGGTGTTTCATTGTAGCCTGGAGGTGACCTGGGTTCTTTTTTTAATTTTTTAATTTAACTTTTTTTATTTTTAGGCAGTTGGGGTTAAGTGACTTGCCCAGGGTCACACAGCTAGTAAGTGTCAAATGTTTGGTCTCAGGCCAGATTTGAACTCGGGTCCTCCTGACTTCAGGGCCAGTGCTCTATTGACTGAGCCACCTAGATACCCTGCTTTACTCTCATCTTGAGCCCATGTTGAACCCCCAACCTGGGTACTTAAAGACATCTATCACCAGTAAGGCAATCACAGGCTCTTGGGAATACTGATGGGGGCCACGCAGATACGGGAATGGTCATCCGAGGGCAGCCCAGAGCTGGGCCAGGAGCTCATCCCCACAGGCCGGGTCACTAAGTGATGACTCTTTTCAGCCACAGAAACTCAGGAAGCCTCAGTCAGTCCATGAGGGTCAGAGAAGGCCCAAACCTGGAAGTGTTGCCTGCTCTCCTTTAGGAGGATGGGCAAGGACAAGTCCTGGGATAGAGGCAATTGGTGTCGAAGCTCCAGGAAAAGCTGGGAGCCTGAAGATGGCAGGGACTTGCCTGAGCTCTCCCAAATTTCCCCTCCAAACAACTTTAAGTAACACTTCAAAACAAATTCTGGAGCAGCAGAACCCACAAAAGGATGAGGTGAAACAATTTTCCAGCTCAAGACAACTTAGAAGGTCAAGAGGAAAGGTCTGTTGCACCGGGGTGAGAGCGGAGCTCAGTCCAGCGAAGGCTGTACCAGCGCAGACTAGGCCCCGGCAGACTAGCGGTAGGCTCTGGGGTGACTGAATCATGGCGGCAGTGGTGTCTTCTGAACCTCTCAGCCCACAGACAATAAGGGGGGAGGCGTTCAGACAGCTGGTCAGATAGAGATTGCAAGAGGCCTTTGCTGGCACCAGGGAAAGGACTCTGTTGCATTGCCCACTCTCAGATCCAGGTGGCAACCTGAGTCTCAGTCCCAGGGCAAGGAGGAGCACTAATACACCAGAGCTTGTAGCCCCAGGGAAGCAGGGGCCTTGGTCACAATTGCAGGGGAGAAAAGAGTGCTTGTGATCGCCGAGAGACCAGAGCACAGGCCAGGAGAGTAGTAAACACACTTTCCACTAGATCATACCACCTTGAAGAACCGAAAACTTACAGGTCCCCAGAGTTATCTCTGAAAACAGTCACCTGAAGCTTGGGACAGTGCTCCCTCTGTCCCTAGAACAAAGCCCAACTTTAACATAAAGTTAAAATTCAAGAAATAGGCTGGAAAAATGAGCAAACAACAGAAAACGATCCTGACTGTAGAAAGTTACTATGATCGAAACACAAAGTCAGAAAAAGATAAAGTCAAATCTGCTACATGCAAAGCCTCAAAAAAAATGGGAATTGTACTCAGGCCCTGTAAGAGCTCAGAAAGGATTTTAAAATCATGTAAGAGTGGTAGAGGAAAAATTGGAAGAGAAATTAGAGTGGTGCAAGAAAATAACGGGAAAAAGTCAACAGCTTGGTAAAGGAGACACACAGAAAAAAAAATCCTGAAGAAAATGCACCATTTGGCCTATTCTGTTGTTAAAATCCAATGAAGAGAAGAATGCCTTGAAATGCGGAGTTGGCCAAAAAGAAAAAGAGGTAAAAAAAATTCACTGAAAAAAATAATTCCTTAAAAATTGGAATTGAGCAAGTGGAAGCTAATGATTTTGAGACGTCAAAAAACAGTAAAACAAAATCAAAAGAATGAAAAAAAATAGAAGACAATGTGAAATATCTCATTAGAAAAGTAACAGACCCGGAAAATATGTCCAGGAGAGATAATTTAAGACTTATTGGACTACCTGAAAGCCATGATCAGAAAAAAGAGCCTAGACATCATCTTTCAAGAAGTCGCCAAGGAAAACTGTTCTGATGTTCTAGAACCAGAGGAAAAAGTAGAAATGGAAAGAATCCACCCATCACCTCCTGAAAGAAATCCCAAAATGAAAACTCCTAGGAATATTATAGTCAAATTTCAGAGCTCCCAGGTCAAGGAGAAAATATTGCAGGCAGCCAGAAAGGAACAATTCAAGTATTGTGGAAACACAATCAGGATAACACAAGATTTAGCAGCTTCTATATTAAAGGATTGGAGGGCTTGGAATATGATATTTTAGAGGTCAAAAGAGCAAGGATTACAATCAAAAATCACCTACCTAGCAAAACTGAGTATAATCCTTCAAGGGAAAACATGAATATTCAATGAAATAGAGGACTTTCAAGCATTCCTAGTGAAAAGACCAGAGCTGAATAGAAAAGTTGATTTTCAAATACAAGACTCAAGAGAAGCATAAAACAGTAAACAGGAAGGGGCAGCTAGGTGGTGCAGTGGATGGAGCTCCAACCTTAGAATCAGAAGGACCTGAGTTCAAATCTGGCCTCAGACACTTGATACTTATTAGATGTGTGACTCTGGGCAAGTCACTTAACCCCAATTGTCTCACCCAAAAAAAAAAAAAGTAAACAGGAAAGAGAAATCCTAAGGGATTCATAAGGTTAAGCTGTCTATATTCCTACGTGGAGAAAATGATACTTATAACTCCTAAAAACTTTATCATTATTAGGATAGTTAGAAGGACAGAGTGCATGGGTGTGAGTTGAGTATGATGGGATGATTATCTAAAAAAAATTAAAGAGTGAAAAAGAGCAATGCATTGGGAGAAGGGGAAAGGGGGGGTGTAGAATGGGGTAAATTATCTCACATGAAAGAGGTGTGAAAGAGTTTTTACAATGGAGGAGAAGATGGGGGAGGGGGGAAAGTATGTGAACCTTACTCTCATCAGAATTGGCTCAAAGAGGGAATAACATACATATTCAGTTGTGTATAGAAGTCTATCTTACCCTACAAGAAAGTAGGAGGGTAAGAGGATAAGAGGAGGGTGGGGGGGGGTTACTGATAGAAGGGAGGGCAGATTGGGGGAGGTAAAAGTCAGAAGCAAAACACTTTTGAGGATCAATGGTGAAAGGAGAAGGGGTAGGCTAAATGGAGAAAATTAGGATGGAGGGAAATACATAGTCAATATAAAAATAAGAGCCATTCTTCAATTGATAAATGATCAAAGGATATGAACAGGCAGTTTTCAGATGAAGTAATCAAAGTTATCTATAATCATATGAATAGATGCTGTAAATCACTATTGATTAGAGAAATACAAATTAAAACATCTCTGAGCTGCCACCTCACGTTTGTTAGTTTGGCTAATATGACAGAAAAGGAAAATGACAAATGTTGGAGGGAGTGTGAGAAAATTGACACTAATGCACTGTTGGTGAAATTGTATACTAATTCAGCTATTCTGTGGAACAATTTGGAACTATGCCCAAAAGGCTATAAAACCATACATACCCTTTGACCCAGCAATACTAGGTCTGTATCCCAAAGGCATGAAAAAAAAAGGAAAAGGAACTATCTGCACAAAAAATTGGAAATTGAGGGGATGTCCATCAATTGGGAAACGGCTGAAGAAGTTGTTGTATATGATTGTGATGGAATATTGTTGTGCTATAAGAAATGATGAGCAGGATGCTCTCAGAAAAACCTGGGAAGACTTTACATGAACTGATGCAAAATGAAATGACTGGAACCAGGACAACATTGTATATAGTAACAGCTACATTGTTCAGTGATCAACTGTGAATGACTTAGCTGTTCTCAGCAATACAATGATTCAAAGCAATTCTGGAGGACTTGTGATGAAAAATGCTATCTGCCTCCAGAGAAGGAACTGATAGAGTCTGAATGTAGAATGAACCAGCCTTTTTCTTTACTTTCTTTATTTTTCTTGTGGGTTTTTTTTGGGGGGGGCGGTCTGTGTTTTCTTTCACAACATGATTAATGTGAAAATATGTTTTGTACGATTGCACATGTGTAACCTGTGTCAAATTGCTTGCCTTCTCAACGAGGGGAAAGGGGAGGGAGGGAAAGAATTTGGAACTCAAAACAAATGTTAAAAAATTGTTTTTACATGTAATTGGGAAAAAATGAAGTATTAAATTAAAACAAAACGAAATGAAAAGAAGCTGGGAGGCTTCTTTTATCCACTTAGTGGAATTTCAGAGCGACTGTGCCCGTGGATGTGATATCTCCGTACGGTGAGAACTTTGATTTGGCAGCTATTGGCTGAGCACTTTTCTTGCCTGGGACCCCAGGCTGTATCAGAAATACACACAAAGATGAAACAAGGCGCTCACCATCCAATGGAGGGGTTGGGCAGTGGGCACAGTGCCCATGATGCCGGGCAGGATGTGGAAAGAACACAAATGTAGAGTCCAAGGCCCTGACTTCAAATTCCTGTTCACCACTACCATGGTGACTGTAGACCCGTTGCTTCTTCTCTCGAGGATTCATTTTACTCATTTGTAAAGAATGTCGGACTCGGTGATCTTGAGATCTTAGAGATCGAGTTGGAAGAGAGCTTGAAGGCCATTGAGTGCAGTGCCCCCATCCTGCCCATGAGGAAGCTGCAGCCCAGGGAGCCAAAGAGGCCGTCAGGACCCGAGGAAACGCTGGGACTGGTGCTCAGATTGGGCCAGGGCTGTTTCCCCACGTTCGGGCTTCTCCCCCTTCCAGGACTTGGCTCTCTGGATCAAAGGACCCAGCTCAACTTCTTCTTTTTTTTTTTTTAATTAATAAATTTATTTATTTATTTTTAGTTTTCAACATTCACTTCCATAAAAGAGACAAAGCAAATAGTCCGCTTCGATCTGCATTCAGACTCCATAGTTCTTTCTCTGCACGTGGACAGCATTTTCCATCATGAGACCTTTGGAGATGTCTTAGATCCATGCATTGCTGAGAAGAGATCCGTCCATCAAAGTTAGTCATCGCACAGTGTGGCTGTTACTGTGTATGATGTTCTTCTGGTTCTGCTCACTTCACTCAGCATCAGACCATGCAAGTCTTTCCAGGTTTTTCTGACTGCTCAACGTTTCATATAGCACGATAGTTATTCCATTACATTCATGTACCACAGTTTGTTCAGCCATTCCCCAAGTGATGGGCATCATCTCAATTTTCATTTCTTTGCCACCAGAAAAGAGCTGCTATAAGTATTTTTGTACATGTGGGTCCCTTTCCCATTTGTATTGTCTCTTTGGGATACAGACCTAGAAGTGGTATCGCTGGGTCAAAGGGTATGCAGAGTTTGACAGCCCTTTGAGCATAATTTCAGATTGCTCTCCAGAATGGTTAGATCAGTTCACAACTCCACCAACAATGTATTAGTGTTCCAATTTTCCCACATCTTCTCCAACATTTATCATTTTCCTGTTTTGTCATGTTATCCAATCTGATAGGTGTGAGTTGGTACCTCAGAGTTGTTTTGATTTGCATTTCTCTAATCAGTGGTGATTTAGAGCATTTTTTCATATGACTGTAGATAGTGCCAGCTCAACTTTTGGTTTCTTCTTCCCAGAAATCTTCAATTCTCACTAGTAGGGCGAGCTGCCACAGTTTGTTCCTTGCCCTGGGCGGTTCCCTCATCCTACCTCTGGCCCCAATCAGGGATAAATTTGAGGCTCTCACTTGGGATTCAGGCAATGCCACCTTCAGGACTGAGATCCTTTGCAAAAATAGGGAGAACAAACAAAAACCAAAACAAAACAAAAACCCCAGACCCCAGGAAAGTAATCTGGAAAACTCCCCCTCCCACCTCTGACCAGGGGCCAGGCTGGGGTTTGAAGCCCAGATTCAGGGATCCTTTGAGAGCTCCAAAGAGCTGAGGGAAAGTCGGCTGAGGCCCAGAGATGGCCAAGGGCAGATCCATCTGCTGCATGGAGAGCAGGGGGGGACCTGAGAGACAATCTGTTGCAAGCCCCTAATATTCAGAGAGGGAAACGGAGGCACCCAGCAAGGTTATTCAAGCAAACGCACAAACCAGAGGTGCCTCAGAGGCCTTGAGTATGAGCCTTTTCTGCACCTTTCCCCACTTGTCCAAAGCCCAGAGGAAGTGACTAGCAGAGCTGGGATTCGAAACTGGGTTCCCTCCCTTTGAGTTCAGTCTCCCCTGTGCCATCCTGCCCCACCCGTACCTGTCCAGCACCAGCCTTCTGGAACACCACCAGCCACGGCGTTTCTTTTCTGCCTAATGGTCCTTCAGATATTTCAGAATCGCTGGTAATCCAGCTCAACCTGCTCATTGTGTAGATGAGGGAAATGAAGGCCAGAGTTGACGTGGCTTACCCAAGGTCACAGCACCAGTAAGGGCAGAGAGAGGACTGGAACCCAGGCCTTTGGAGTCATCCCCCTTTGGCCTTCTCATCGGAACATTGAACTGGGAGTCAGGAAGACCCAGGTTCTAGACCAGGCTCCAACATTTCCATTCAGCTGTGGGGATGTGGGAAGGGTTCTCAAATCTCCGAATCTCCATTTCTTGATCTGTCAAATGGACAGGACCAGTCTTGCCCAATCTCCCTCCCAGGGTTATCGTGAGGGCCAAGCCAAATAAGGGATCGAGAAAGCCCCTTAGAAGACCCCAAGTGCCCCTTACACGCATCTGTGGTGACCGTCAGCACGGCGCACGAGAGAATGGGGCCGTGTGGTTTCAGACAGCCTGCTTCTCCCACAAGACTTTGGAAAATTAGAAATCATGGGGGGTCGGTGCTCCCCAGCCTGAACCTTCAGTTGACTGAGTCTGGGTGGCAGCAGCAGCCTCAGAGGGCATGGATTTCTAGGGTCACTCCGAGGACCCGAGACAGGAGTCGGGGCTGGAAGGGACCCTGTAGGTTGTTGGTTATTTTGCCAGGAGAAGACCAAGGAGCAGAGAGAGGAAGCCCTGGTCTTAGGAGCGACAGGCACCGTGGGTGAGGCCCTCTGATACCAGCTCCAGGGTTCTTCCCTCTGCTCCCCAGGGCCTGTTCAAGGGCAGGAAGGCCAGGCTCTCCCTTCCCCTGCCTTGGGCATTGGGGGCAGTGCCAGCCCCCTCACCTCTTACATTAGCAGTTTGCTTTCTCAGACCATCTCCAGCTCTTCATCTTGGGTGTCAGCCTCTGTCCTCCGTGGTAACGGTGCCCTGCCTCAGCTGGGTACCAGTGGTCCATTAGAAACCGCACCCCTGCTCCTCACCCCATAGGTCGAGGCTCCATGTGCAACCACTGGTTGGCAATGTTGGACAGGTGATTTCTGGATAAGTAAGGCTTAAAGTAGGCGGCATTCCTCCCAACTCTGAAATGTCACCCTCATCATCTCGGCAGCTGGCCAGAGCACTCAACCCCAAGTTAGGGTGACCCGGGTTCAGATCCAGCCACTGGCCTCAGACACTTACTAACCTTGTGACCCTGAGCAAATCACCTCACGTCTGCTTCAGTGTCCTCATCTGTGAAATGGGGACCATAGTAGCACCTATCTCCTACACTTACTTTGAGGATCAAATTAGATAATGTTTGTAAAGGGCTTTGCAAACCATGAAGAGCTCTAGAAATGCGATTATTAAAATTATCATCATCAGAACTCTCTCTTTACCTCATGGTCTCATTCTTTTCCAAGGCACAAAGGAGACTGTGGTCCATGGGAAACTGGACTAGATTTGGAGTCATGACATCTGGGTTCAAATCCTGCTACTACTATGTCCTTGGGCAAAGTTGCTTCACCTCTCTAAGCATCTGTAAAATCAGGGGGTCAGACTTGATGACTTAAAAGGCCCCTTCCAGATCATAAGTCTGGTCCTGTGACTTAACTAATTCACTCAAAGAGGTGAATGACTGATAACTGCTCCAGCTATGGTCCATCTCTCCAGTCTCCTTTGGCTTCCTAGCTCCAGGGTTTTTGGAGAGGTGGTTTGTGGGCTTAATGGGACAAACTGTTTTTGACATGGTCTCATTCTGTGAAAAGACTGCTCACAAATGTGGGTGCTGTGCCAGCAGAAACTGGCTAATTCAAACATCCAGCCTTGACCACATGAAACCAAATTGGTTTCTCCACCTTGAGCAATGGGTTTTGTGCCGTGTTTACGTGTTTCATTGCTGAAGAGTGAAAGACCGATTTTTAAAAAGCTCCTCACCATTTCTATGAAGGAGAAACTTCTCATGGGCAAGACGATACAAAGACTGGAGACCTAAAGATGGGGAAAGTGATTTTTACTAATGAAACTTATTTTTCATTCAGAATTTATGTGTTTCACTGGCCTGGGAGACTCCTCATCTAAAACCCGTTGAAAACCTTTGAGCTATAGGATAGACTTGAAAAGTAGTGATAATAAAAATAATGACAATAACTAGCATTCATATAGTGTTTTAAGCACCTTGCAAATATCTCATTCGATCCTCAATTTCAGAAGGAAAGGCTATTATTATTCCCCATTTTACAGATGAAGAAACTGAGGCAGGCAGCGGTTAAGTGACTTGCCCAGGGTCACACAGCTAGTTAGTGTCTGACTCCAGGCACTACGGCGCCACTGAGCTGGAAAAAGGACCTTTCCTGGTACACAATATCCCATGGGGTGTGTGCTTTCATGATGAAGAATTTAAAAATTAAGTGTCAAAATCTTGTAAACTCAGTGCCAGTCATACCAGACTGAGGCAAAAGGAAGACACGCCTGCCCAGTGAATGTTTTTAAATATGGAGAGAATTGAATGCAGTGAGTTCATTATGTTGTCACTGCCTATAACTATTTCCCTTTGTCTCACTAAATCCCAGACAACTGTGCTTCACCTCTGGGCCCTGGGCCCAGCTGTGCCCACCACCCCGCCACAGGCCCCCGACCTGGCTGTGCCCACCACCCCTCTCCTCCTCAGGCAGGGCTTGGCAGGTGTTTGTTGACTGAATGAAGGAGTCAGTGGGTGAGTGACAAGCTGCAGCCAGCATGCCCAGACTCTAGGGATCTGTGGTTTCCTTCGCCCAGCACCTCCCTGGGGTGGACAACGATGTTCTTGAGTTCTCACGGCTAAACCCGTCATCCCCTTTGCCACTGTGGCGATGAGCTGCTCCGTCTTAGCGGGACAGGCCCAGTCTGTGGTCCTTGGTAGGCTTCCAGAGCTTGGGTTTTACCGGCATCATTTTCCAAAGTCCAGGCCATGGTGGAGCGCACATGTGAGGAGTCTGGGGGAACTCGGACAGAGGGAGACACTGATAGGCCCCGGATTGCAAGGGTGCTTGTCCTACTTTGCCAGATTCTCTCACCCAGGCGGGTTTCTAGGTCAGCATGTTTCCCATCAGCCTGTCTCTCCTTTTGGCTCCTCTCTGCAGCCTGCAGCTTTCATGAGGAATCGTGTTTTGTTTGTCTTTAATGCACAGTAGGAGAACTGTCAGCTCTGAGGCAGGCTCACTGCGGAATCCTGCCCGAGTTCTCAGGAGCATCCTTTCGCTTTTGAACAAGTCAGTCAGTGAGCATCCTCCTCTTTGCTGTGCATCCCAACCTGGCCCTGTCTCTGGACCCTCTGCTCTGGCCTCGGGGTGGTCGTGGGGCAGAGAGGAAAGAGCCCTGTGCGTCGCTTCGGCAGGGCTGCTTTGGGGAGGGCTTGGCCTGCTGGGAAGCGGGCACAGGGGCAGCCTCGCTTTTTAGTCCCCCACTCCTGTCAGCAAGAATGCTTGCAGATGGACCCCCAGTATAGAAGTTACCTGGTTCTTCTCGTCACGTATGTGTTGTCCGGGCTAGCGTGGGTGGCTTCTTGTCACATATGTGCACTGCAGAGCGACGCGGTCAGTGCCTCCTGCCCCTGGAGGCCCCGGGTCTACTCAAGGCAGCTCGAGCTTGGGTCCCCTCCCTGTTGTTGTCTCTTTGACATGCAGGCCACGCCATGTGGCACGCTTACCTCCTGACGTGTGGCGCCGTGCAGACTCTTGTGTCTTTCCTAACCGGTGGTTGTCTTCTTCTGTTTCCCTTCTTCCTGCAGATACCGCGATGCTTTGATCGGAGCTTTGTTGTTATCTGCTTATGGAGCCCTGCGGGACGACGGCACGGGATCCTGCCTGATTTGCAAGGGAGACGCGGCTCCATCGTTGTGATACTTTAACCAGAACAAGAAAGAAGAGTACTAAAGCGTAGCTGGCCCAGACTCTTGCTCTTTGCCTTCTGCTAACTTGTCGTGCTTTCTCTAATGAGGGCTTCTCGTTTCCTCCTGGCATTTGCCTCTTTTCCATAAAATCACGTGTTGATATTTCTCTAGACCCAAGACCTCATTGATATGAAATCATAGGAAAAAACCGCTCTCCCTCACACTGCTCGTCCCAAAGGGGGATGGGCCACCTTGGAAAATGGGCCTTGATTTTCAGTTAACGACCCATGTTGGCATTCCCTGGTTAAACGTGTTTTCTGCCTGGTCTGATCGTCTCTGTACCATCAGACAATGTTTTCACAATTCTGCTTATGATATTTTTCCACAAACAAATCTACAAAAAATATGTCTATGTACACGGATAGATATCTGCATAGATGTCCATCCTGCCATGTGCTTCACAACCTATGCTGTGTTCTTGCTTGGGGCATCACTGGGCCCCTTCCCTCTCTTGGTCCTGTGACCCTGTGACCCTGGGCCCAGCAGGGAGACAGAGGCAGCTTAACTCAGAATGTGGCATCTAGCGCCTTGTGTACAACCACTCCCGGGCCTCTCGGCCAACCACCTTCAGTGCCTCAAGCAACCCCTCCCTCTTGGGAGCGTTTCCCGAGAGGTGCCCCCTCCCTCGGTGAGCTAGCTCTTTAATGGAAAGGTGCTACACAGCTGCCTAGGGGGTGGCGTCACTGAGCTAGCCTTACTATGCACAGCGACCTTCTGTTCTGGGCACCCTCCCGGGCCGGCCCCTCCCTCTCAATTGATTTCTAGGTTCACCTGCAGAAGAAATGATACCGTTTGGGGGATCTTGTTTGCTTAAGACCATTTAAAAACCTCACCATGGACCACACACTAATTTTGAAACGTGTCATGTTTGTAAGTTAAGCCGACCTCCCCACTCCCAAGTGAACCTTTTTTCTTAATCAATCATGTGCCTATCCTATCTGCTCTTACACCATTTCCTCTTTCTCGCACTTTCCCCCGAGCTCTGGAAACAGGCAAAGCCCGGGCATCACTGCGGACGGAACCAGGAAACAAGTCAGTCTGTAATGTAAAGGAAAGCCCCAGACAAGCCTGGCCAGCCCTTCAGCCGCCAGGGTGGGGATGGGGGGAACGCCAGCTTCCTGAGAACGCATGCAGCCCCAGGACTCTTGGGACCCTGTTCTTGCGCATAGTGCGAGCTTAGGGCCAGCCAACACTGTCCCTCTTTTGTCTTTCATTCCTTCTTATGTCTTCATTTAGGTTTCTGATCTAGGACCATACTTGAATGAATTCTTCTGAACAGTAGCCTGCGGTACGTGTCTGTGCCGTGTGAATGCCATGGTGCTCTAACCTGAAAGCCTTCTGTGTAATCCCACCTTCTGGGTTTTGTGGTTTTGTGGACTATACTTAACCTTATTAAAAAGTTTCTGTTTCACGTGGTGTGTCTGCTACTTTTTTCTCCCTCCGCTTCCTTTCCATTCGTAAAGCTGGCCAACGCAGACCTCCAGCTCTCTCGGGACCCGTCCTGGCAAGGGTTCTGTGCTGCTGACGGCTGGGGTGGGGAGGAGGAGCCCCACAGCCCAAGAAAACAGAGGTCATGGTTCAATTCACCCAGCATTGGTGAACCATTTACTGTGCAATGTGCTAAGGAAGCGCTAGGAATAAGCAGACAGAACCATAAACAGCCCCTGCTGACAGTGAGCTTCCATTCTGCCAGAGAGAGGCACAGGACGCAGCATTCACACGGACGGGAAATACAAACTATTAGTCATTTTTGGGGAGAGGGAGAACTGGTGGAATCCACCAACCAAGTTTTATTAAGCACCTACTATGTGCAGGATGATACAAAGAGAAACTATGTAACAGAACCTGCCCTCGAGGAGTTTATAGGAGAAGCCTTCTATAGAAGGGTGCACTTGGGAGAGAGGCGGAGGTGGTTTGGGGGAGCACAGGTGGGGTTTGAGCTGAAGCTTGAAGAAAGTCGGGGAAGCAGAGAGGCAGAGGGAGGTGAGGGTGCAGAACATCCTGGGCAGGGCGATGGGGGCAGCCAGTGCAAAGACCCACAGATGAGACAATGGCATGTGAAAGGGGCAGCGGAGGCGGGGGGTGGGGTGCAGAGTCACTGGATCAAAGTGCACAGAGGAGGCAGGTGTAAGTCCACTAACCCAGCTTGTGAAGATCTTCAAATGCCAGAGATGTCTATAATTGCACCACAGGAGGTCTTTGAGTTAGCCTGATGTGATCAGAAAAAAAATCGCCCTGGCACCTAAGAGGGGCATGGATCGAAGTGGAAAGAGACTGGAGGGCAGAGAGACTAGTAAGCAATTACCGGACAGTAATGGGGAAGTTAAGAAGAAAGGAGGGTTTAGGGGAAAAGAGAATGAGTTCTCTTTGGGGCATGTTGCACCTGAGATGTCTCTCAGACAGCTAGTTGGAGAATTCCACAAAGTGCAGGACCAGAGCTCAGGAGAGAAGGTGGGGGAGAATATATGGATCTGGAAACCATTTGCATAGAGATGGTCGTGGAAGCCATAGGAAATGATGAGATCACCTAGTGAAATAGAGGCCAAAAAAGGGCCCAGAGCAGAGCCTCGAAGGACACCCATGGCTAGTGGGCATCACATGGATGAAGAAACAAACAAAGAAACTGGAGAAGAGTCTGGACAGATGGGAGGAAAACCAGGAGAAGTGGGGGAGGTTGATCAACAGGGTCAAAGGCTGCAGAAAGGTCAGGAAGGATGAAGATTAAGAAAAAGCCATTGGAAATGACTGTTTAGAAAAAAGAGATCAGATCGTTGTTAACCTTGGAGAGCAATTTCAGTTAAATGATGAGACCAGAGGCAGCTAGGTGGCACAGTGAATAGAGCTCTGGCCTTGGAGTCAGGAAACCTGAGTTCAAATTCAGCCTTAGACACTTGACACAACTAGCTGTGTGACCCTGGCAAGTCACTTAACCCCAATTGCTTCACCAAAAAAGGCAAAAAAAAAAAAACTAAATAAATAAATAAATGATGAGGCCAGAAGCGAAATTGCAAAGGGTTTAGAGCAAGAAGAGGCATAATGGAGACCCTGATCGCCATGGCTTTCTCAAAGAATTTAGCCACAGAAGAGCAGTAAGTTTGAGGACTTTGGCTAGTAGGGATCATAGGATCAAATGAAGAGTTTTTAAGAATGAGGTAGCTATGGGCATGTATTTGTAGGTATCAGGGCAGGATCCAGTAGAAAGAGAGAATGAAGAGAAGATAGAATGGGGGCAATTTGCTGGGGAAAATGGGAGGAAAATGGTGCGTGTGGGGAGGGGAGTTCCCTTGACAAAGAGAAGGGCTACCTCTTCATCCAAGAGCAGAGTGAAGGAGGATTCAGTGGAAAGATGTCCAGATAGCGTGAGATTGGGAGAATGGGAGGTCTTAGCAAATGGCTAATTTCCCTTTGGGGAATTATGAGATGAGAGGCTTGGGAGGTGGGGAAGGATGCTATTGGAGGGGAGATTAGAAAGTTTGGAACGGCTGCTGTGGGGAGTCAGGGAGTTAATTGACTAGGGAGGAAGAGACTGCCTTGTTACAGCGAGAACCTAGTTGAGATTAAATAACGTGAACCTTGTCAGCTCGGATTTGTGATTTACCTAACTCCTTTCAGCAGCATATAAATGGTGGAAGGTATTCAGGGTTGGTTGGGGCTTGGCAAGATGTGATCACCAGTAGGACAAGGGGGGTGGGAGTTGAATAATGTAAAGTTAAAAGGATTCACCATGGGTCAAGTTAGGGAAAGGTTTTCAAGATGGCCTGATTGCCCCATTTTGTGACCTGGGTCCTCTTCTTTCTCTACATGCTCTCTTAGGGTGGGCTTGAGAATCGTGTGGATGTAAATATCTGTCAAGTCTACACATCCAGCCTTCTTCAGATGATGCCAGATAGGCATCTCAGACTCACCGTGTCCAAAACAATGTGCCATCTAACATCACCTCCTTTAAATCCTCCGAATTTACTTATTGCTTGTTGTCAAGGACACCACTGGCCTTCTCTCACCAAGATTTGAAACTGGGGCATCCTTGATTCCTTCCTCTCCCTCCCCCCCGAGCCTCATCAATTTTACCTTTACCTCTCTCACTCCATCCCCTTCCCTCCATTGAGTTCAGGTCTTTTCTCCCAGACTATTGCAATATCCTCCTCATTGACTTCCCTGACTCCGGTCTTTTCCCAGTCCAATCCATGGTCCTCACAGCTGTCACACTGAAATTCCTAAAGAACAAGTCTGATCTTATGTCTTCCCCGAACTAGACATTCTGTGGTTCCTTTTATCTCTAGAAAAAAATAAACCACAAACTCCTCTGTTTGACCTCCAAAGCCCTTCACGAACTGGCTCAGTCTTTCTCCCCGGACCTTTCACCTACACACATTCTACAAACCGACCCACTTACTGATCCCTACTTGGACATGCCTCCCATCTCCCACCTCCATTCCTGAATGCTCTCCTTCCTCATCTCTACCCTTTTGAATTCCTAGCTCTCTTCGAGGCTTCATTCACAGGATTGTAAGATCACAGATTCGGAGCAGGAAGACACTTTAGAGACCATTGGATCCTAGCCCAGAGAGCTTAAGTGATTTGCCCAAAGTCACGCAGAGAGGCAAGATTTGAACACAAGTCTTCTGACTCTGCCCCTTCCCCCCTCCAACTTCTGCTACTGCCTTTACTGGTCTCTCCAGCTGCTAGTTCCTTCCCTCTGCACTCACCTTCTATCTACTCTGCTTATCTCTTGTATGTACCTTGCTATTTATACATGATATGTCACCCTTCTCCCCATTAGAGGATAAGCTCCTTGAAGGAAGGGACTGTTTTAGCCTTTCTTTGTATCCCCAGTACTTAGCACAATGCCTGACATATAGTTGGCACCTAATAGATGCTTGTGTTTTATTTTTATATCACCTAATTTCCCTCTGTGTCCCCTTTTCCCCCTTCTAGAGAGCCATCACCTATAACAAGGAATATTTATTAAATGCTTGCTGGCTGACTCATTTTCCCAGAAGTGACACTCAGTTTTTTTCTTGGAATAACAATTTTTTTTGTGGAAGTACCATAACGTTTCTGGACAGGAGAGACTTTTAACTCCAAAGGGATGGAAAGTAACTTTGCAAAAGAAATCGATAACCAGGGAATGACTAACACTCCTAATTAGAATGGAGTCACCTTTGGGGCTTGCAGGGATGGGGGTAGCCACATCTGGAGGTAGAAGGAGGTAGAAGCTTCTGAGTCAAAGACATATGGGCATGTAGGATTACAAATCCACCTCGACCCCAAAGAGTCCTTTAAGCCCTCTTACGGGCTCTGTGCAGTTGTGACTGTAAAAGGTCTGTGCCCAGTAGGTCAATCTTGTAGACATAATTAACCCCAGAGTAGCATGAAATGGTGAATCTTGTGGTTTGGGACCGTAACGATTTGCAAGTTAGACAATCTCTGGTTTAACGGAGGGGGGGTGGCTTTTCCTACAGAAACCACAGCAGATATGTGACGATGCCTAGCCTAGAGAAAGGGAGGTTCTAGACTTGACCTCTGCTTTCAGGTATCGAAAAGCCATCAGAAGAAAGATTAGTCAGTCCCAGAGGGCAGAACCGGTAGTGATAAATACAAGCTGCAGAAAAGTCAGAATTAGGCTTTGGTTAAGGAAAAATAACCTAATAATTAGAGATGTCCAAATGTGGAATTGGCTTTCTTAAAAGGTAATGATCTCCCTGTCACCAGAGATGTTCAGCCAGAGGCTGCTTAGTGGAGGTAGCTAGTTTTATGCGTTACAGTTACAACTTTTATTAAATTAGAGATAATGATAATGTATATATTATAGATAACTCCTAGGCTACAGGTTTCATGGGGAAATAACCATTTCTTTCTAAACTTTCCACCCGGAAGAAGATCGTAAGCAGCGTTGCCTCATTTAAAGAGGGGAAACAAGAGGAAATCTAAATCAGGCTTGGCCTGAATCTCAATGGAGCCGCAGCATTCCAAGAGCGGCCATGGTGGAAAGTGGTAGGAGGAGGTCAGATGAGATACTTTGAAAAATGCAACCACAGAGATGATGGTTCAATAACACTTGGATTATTAAAAGTATGTGAAGCTTAAAACAAAGAGGTGCTTGCGTGCTGAATGTATCTGCCTTGGAGTATGTTTTATGCAAATTCCACATGAATCAATCAATAAACATAAGTGCCTACTATGTGCCAGGGACTGTGCTAAGCTCTGGAGATACAAAAAAGAGGCAAAAGACAGTCCCTGCCCTCTAGGAGTTTATAATCTAGCCAAGGGAGACAACATGGATACATATTCAATTCAATAAACATTTATTAAGCAGCTACTATGTGTCAGGCACTGTGCTAAGCTCTGGGGATACAAAGAGGCAAAAGACAGTTCCTGCCCTCAAGGAGCTTAAGATCTAATGGGAGAGCCAACATGCAAACAAATATGTATAAAGAACGGTGAATATGGGATACATAGGAATTAAAAGAAGAATCATATGGTCATGTCTCCCAAGTGCTCCCATTCACAGATGGTACTATACTGTGACTGCACAAGTCCCACAATATTATTAGGACTCTTCAGCAATATCAACCAATATTATCAATCAATAACAAGCATTTATTAAGCACCCAGGTAGTGTGCCACACCATACAAAACCCCATTAAACAAACACACAGGCACACACACAACTGTTCTCATTGCTGCTTGGTGACATGCAATGCAGCCATGTTGTTTGGCGACAAATCTTGGAATGGGGTGATTTCTAAGGAGTCAAAGTTACAGGGTCCAAAGGGCAATAGAGAGTTGGTTGCATGTTGGTTTGAGCAGACGGCTACATTTTTCCAGTGATGACCCTTGAGCAGGAGGTTGTATAAGGGACAAAAATGCAGGAAGAACCCATGATTGTCTCAACAGGGTGGGGAGCTCCCTCCCAGCAGCTCACAACTCCATTATGACTCCCTGGAGAAGCTAGAGAGAATTGTCCTCAGACACACAGAGGTTCAATGCCCAGATTTGAACCAAGGTCTTCCTGACGCCAAACCAGCACTACCCACCACCCCAGGCTACTTCCAGTGGGTGAGGAATGTCAAAGATATGAGTGGTTGGAAAAGGAGTTGGCAAGATTGAGAAATGATAGGGAGAGCTCATTCTGATGTTGAGTGGACCCAAACCCTCTGTGATGCTGTGGAAACACAAAGCTAGCAATCCTACAGGATGGGATGATGCACATGGTTGTGCCAATGGAGGGAGTTACCCATGTGAATAAAATCACACAACCATTGGAATGTATGTACGTAAGGAAAAACTGCCTAATAATGACCGATCTCCTTAAGTGGGATGGGCTACCTTGAGAGGGAGAGAGCTTCCCTTCACTGGAGGACATTAGGTGGAGGCTAGTGGACAGGGAAAACTCGGGTGTTGTGTCTTATACTTACAGGTGCTTGGGTTTCCCACATCTTAGAGTGGAAGCTTTTTGAAGGCAGGGACTGCGTTTTTCTAAAAGCTGTCATTTCCCCTTCCTCCAGCAGCACCTACTGTAACATGGTTTCCCGCTCACAGAAGGCACTTAATTAATATTCATTCTAATCACTAAAATTTGAATGAATAAAAATCCACTCAAATTATCAAGTGAATCATTGTTTCATTGTTATGGAAATTATAGATTCTCTTCTTCCGATCACAGAACGAGACCATATGTTCTCTTTGAGAATGATGACTAGACTGGATGGGGACACCCTGTTGACCAGCCCCCTCCCCCGGGGATAGCTCATTCCCAGTAGAACTGCAGACTGGTGATGGTCCCCGAGACGCAGAGCAGAAGGAACTTTAGCGCTCCAATGCCTTCTACCATATCTCAGACAAGAGATAGCCTCTGCTTGCATACTTTCAGTGATGGGGAAATGGATCCCCTCCCATGGCAGCCTATCCCACCACTGGATAGTTCTGGTGCTTAGAAAGACTTCCCTCATACTGCCTCCCCACAAATCCAATCCGGTGGTTTGCATCTATTAAGTGCATATTGTGTGCTGGGGCAGATAGGTGGGACAGTGGATAGAGCACTGAGCAGGGGGGAGTCAGGAAGACTCATCTGCCTGAGTTCAAACCCAGCCTCAGACACTTACTAGCTGTGTGATCCTGGGCAAGTTGCAAATAGAGATTTGCCTCAGTTTCCTCATCTGTCAAATGAGCTGGAGAAGAAAATGGCAAACGAGGCCAGTATCTCTGCCAAGAAAACCCCAAATGGGGTGGCAGAGAGTCAGACATGACTGAAATGACTGAATGTGTTCTGGGAACACAAAGTTGAAAAAACTTAGCAGCTCCTGCCCTTGAGGAGCTTACATTCTAATAGGGAGGATCTGACATCCACACAGACAGGGGTTGGTATCGATATGATGTGATAAAGGCAAAGGCGAGATCCAGGCAGTGTCCTGTGTGGGAAGGCTTGAGGAGGGGCTAACTTTTGGCTGCGGAGTGGGCTTCAGAGAAGAGGAAATACCTGAACTGGGCCTGAAGGAAGGGGAGGATTTCAGCAGAAGATGCTGCAGAGGGCATTCGGCCCTGCCAGTCTCTGGCCTTCCTTGGGGAGCTAAGCAGGGTGAGTGTATTCCCTCTCCTCCTTAAGAGCCCTTCTGATAGCTGGAGACAGCAACTGCATCCACACCATTCTTCTGTAATCCAGGTGAAACAGGCCCAGGTCCTTCACCTGTTTATCCTCCGACGTAGATTTGAGTCATTGCAGGGCCCCTCCTCGGGAGAGATCGCTGGGGGCTGGGAGTTAAAAGAATGAAGCTTCCCTGACATGCAGCAGGTGCCCAATAAATGTTTGTTGAGTTTTAACAAATGAGCACTGGACCAGACACAGAGACAAGCTCATCCCAGCAGTTGAGCCCCAAGATGATAATCACAGGGCCCCGTTTCTAGAGCTGGGAGAAATCATGTATTCCACCCCCTCCTCATCGTTTCACAGAGAAGGAAACTGAGGCCCAGAGAAGAAAAGAGACTTGACCAAGGGCACACAGGTGGTTAGTGTCCAGGTGGGATCACCAATGAATATTTAAGTCTGGTATCTATGCTAGATGTGACAGGGGATATTAAAAGAATAGGCTTGGTCTTGGGGAGGGTGGTGGGGAGGAAAGGGGAGAAAAATTTTAAACTCAGAAGCTATGGAACTGATTGTTGATAAAACAAAATAAATTAATAAAAAAAACAAACAGATTAGGCTTGGATCCTGACCTCAAGGGGCTTCCAGTCTAGCTGGAGAGGGGCCTGATAAATGATAAAGAACAGTCAGAGAAGGTTAATGTCAGCTGGGAGCACCAGATGAGTTCAGAGGAGAGAGAGGCTCCTTAGCCGGGGCTGGAGGGGTCAGAGAAGGCTCCAGCCAGACCCTGCCGGATGGATGGATGAGATGTGGAGAAGGGCTGAGAAGCAGAGAGCATTCTAAACAATGGAGTAATGGGGGAGCAGAGGTGAGAACGCAGTCAGAAAGGCTGATGGGATCTTGGGTTGTAGAGTGTAAGCTCCTTGAGGGCAGGCATTGTTTTGTCTTTATAGCCCCAGCCCCTGACATGGGGCTTTTTGCCTTGTCTTGTCTTGCACTACATTAGGAGAGGTCCCACATCCCTGCCGTGCTCTGTCCTGCTCGGGCCACATCCATGTCTGGAGAGGCTTATCCCCAAGCCGTCCACAGTGGGATCGATCGAGTAGTGGAACCTCTAAGGTCCCGCTGACCCTTATCAGCTGTGTGACCCTGGGCAAGTCACCTTGCTTACAAGTTTCCTTATCTGTAAATGATGATGACCATCCCTGTAGTACCTACCTCACAGGGTTGTTTCAGGGTTCAAAGGACAGAGGCAGGGTGTTGTATTGGACAGAGAGGTGGTCTCAAAGTCCAAACATCTAGGTTCAAATCCCACCTCTGACACATTCTGTCAAAGGCTATGTGACCCCATTCCCAGCTCATCTATACAACTCTCTAAGACTGTAAGTGGCTACCTGAATTGGTAGAGGGAGTTTCCTCACCTGGGAGTTCCCTATGCCAGTGAAATCACAGTCCGTCCGTCCAGTCTCTATCCTAAAATCTATTAATCATTTGTACTTTTCTGCACTGGTGAAG
>NW_020953945.1:1534313-1552057 GCF_900497805.2 Vombatus ursinus | reverse complement strand
GGCGGTGAGCACTTCCTGTCCGTCCAGTTCGTGGGATCACAGGACCTCTGAGGTGGACGGCAACTCCTGGGCAAGCTAGTCCAACCTGTACCTGGGCAGGAATTCCCAGCTCTTAGTATGTCACGTTTAATCTGAGCCTTCCAAGGGTGAGGACCCAGCAGCCGGAGCAGTGTGGCCCATGGGGTAGAGAGCTGAATTCAAATCCAGCCTCAGACACTCACTATCTGTGGGACTTTGGGCAAGTCCCTTAATCTTTCTAATGTAATAGCTCACGAGCCCCTATCAGTGTGCTTCCCTTCACTGATTGTCAGCTGATAATCAATCGGCCAGATAATTAGCTTTTAGAAAGAGGTGTTTGTTAAAGTAATATGGTAAGAAGCATACTATTTTCACTTTTTTTTTAACTTTGTGGTTTTCCCGTTCTGTTCTGTTTCTTCTTTCACAACATGACTAATGTGGAAATATGTTTAACATGATTGCATGTGTATAACCTATATTGCTTGTTGTCTTGGGGAGGGCGAAGGAGAGGAAGGGAGAAAAATTTGGAGCTCAAAATCTTATTAAAAATGAGTGGTGAAAACTAGTTTTACATGTAATTGGAAAAAAATAAAATATATTTAAAAAAATAAATATGGTAAGAACTGTTGGTATGAAATATCCATCCCCCCAAGTCTCTCCCACAAGCACATATGAGCCATTTCCAAGGGGAAAGTGGGCACAAGTTTAGAGAGCACGTACAGCAGAGGTAACCCAGGTCCTAGAAGTACTTTTGCTGGAATTCTCAAGCTTTTCCCCTTAGGCATGGGTTACACAGTCTGGAAGTCCTCTTTGCCTGTGACATCCTGTCTGGTCTTGGGCTCCAGATGGAGACATCTACAATCAATTCTGCTGTTGTGGGGATGCTGCTAGGATCAGAGCAGTGATGAAAAAATGGAAATCATCCGGTCCTCTGAGTGCCTTCATGAGGTCCTTCTCCAAAGAAGGTAGGGGTTGGGAGGAGACTAAGGCTGGGGTCAGGGCCAAGGCCTTTGTTTCCCAGAGAGATTTCTTCTCAGAGGCTTGCCATCTAAGCGGCTAGACTCTGGAATCCTGGATTCCAAATCTGCTCACTGATTTTATAGTCCCACAGAGTGCAACCAATCCCTTCGCCTCTCCAGAAACAGACATTTTCTCTTGTATCTAGTTGCAATCTGGAGACGTACAGGCCTCTGTCACACTAGTTGACCCTTCTGATTGGTTCAGGGGAGATGTATAACCATCTGATTGACTCAGTCCCTCCCCACCATTCCAGGAATTGTAATAAGTGAGATTTACACAGCAGCTTCCGATGGACAAAGTGCTTTGCAGACATGATAGCAGTGAAGCCTCACTGCAGCCCTGTGGGTCCGGGGTTACAGGTATCATTACCCTCATTTTTAAAACAAGGAAGTAAGAGTCTCTACGAGGTTATTGACTTGACCAAGGTCACACTGGTAGGACGTTATCAGGCAGGATTTGAACCCAGGCCTTTCTAGCTCCAAGTCCAAGTCCAAGCTCTAATCAATGCACTGTATTGTCTTAAACGAGTTCACAGCAGAAACCTGAATCACATTGCCAATTAGATTTGTGCAGGCCCTTATACTAGGGATGGGAAAACAAAGACAAACCACAAATGTAAGTCCTCAAGGGGCTTATATTCTACTGGGGAGCGGTGGTACCTGCAGGAACCCCCGCAGATGCCTCAGCGCCACGTGGCCACCCAGGGACCACTGTCCTTGGCCCAGCAGCCCATGCTCTCAGTTTCCTCCATGGGTAGAAGAGTAAAGCTATCAAGGACCTTAGAACGTGGAATGTCGGAGCTGGGAGGGGCCTTAGAACATGGAATGTTAAAGCTGAGAAGGGCTGGAGTCCTTTTTAAAAACAGGGAAACTGAGGCCCAGCCTGCCTGCACGGAGAAGGAATCATTGCAGTGGCCTGGCCCGGTGCGAGAACTGCGGGAGGCAGCCCCCGGCCCCGCCTGCAGATTCTCCCTCGGGGATCTCCGCAAAGGAGCCGGACGGCGGCCGGTCTGGGCGAGAGCTCCTTGCGCCCCGCGGGGCACGGTCGGGTGCCGCGGGGCGTGTCTCGCGCGTGGAGGCGGGGCGTGGGGGAGCCTCGCGTGGGCGGTGCCGTGGTTAGGCGTGGGCGGGGGGGCGGGAAGGCGGGGCCGGAGCGCGGCCTGCTGATTGGCTGGGGCGGGCAGCGGCGCAGCTGGCTCCCCTGTCGGCTGCCGCCCAGCCCCGCGCTCTCTCCGTCTGCCTGGCTGTGCGGCCGCCGCGGCCGCCGCTCCCCGCCGCCGCCGCCGCCCTCCGGGCCCCTGCCCTCCCCGCCGCCGCCATGAGCACCAGCCTTCGCTACAAGAGCAAGCTGGTGAACCCAGGTGAGCCCGGGGCCCCATCCCCGCTCCTCTGCCCTCCGTCCCTGCCTCCGTCCCTGCCTCCGGCCCTGCCTGCGCCCCTGCCTCCGTCCCTGCCTCCGTCCCTGCCTCCATCCCTGCCTCCATCCCTGCCTCCGTCCCTGCCTCCGTCCCTGCCTCCGTCCCTGCCTCCGTCCCTGCCTCCGTCCCTGCCTCCATCCCTCCTTGTGCCCCTCCGTCCCTGCCTCCGTCCCTGCCTCCATCCCTGCCTCCATCCCTCCTTGTGCCCCTCGCTCCCTGCCTTCCTTGGGCGCTCACAGTGTCTCTGTTTCTCTCCATCTCTGCCCCTTGTCGCCGCCTCGGACCCGGACCCGACCCCGGCCTCGGTCCGCAGTGGAGGAGAAGCAGGTACGTGGGCGCCGCCGCCCGTTCGCCAGTCGTCGGTCGCGACGTTCCCCGGGGCAGCCTTCGCCGCGCCCTCCTGACATCAGCCCAGCTGGGGAGGCAGGGAGCGGTCTGGTCCTCGCCGGCCACGGCCCAGCTGTGGGGATGGGTGAGGGGCGATGTCCTGGCCTCGAGCCCTGGCCCCCTGCCCTGCCCTGCCCTGCCCTGACCTAGAGCTCCAGGCCAGATGTGGAAGGGGGCTGCCTCCCCTCCTGGCGGCTTGGGGAAGGGCTGGGAGGCGAGATGCTGTGGTCTCCAGTCCCAGCCCCTCCCCCCAGAGGCCTGGCCTGCCCCCTCTGGCTTCAGCCCAGCTCTGTGTGTGTATTTTATGTATATTGTGTGTGGGGGGAGGGGAAACGGACCTGGTCCTCAGGAGCTTCGGCCCCTCGATATGTGCGAGCGTGAGGCCGTCCCCCTCCCCCAAAAGGGAGCCTATCCTGCCCTTCTCCGAGGTACCACCGAAGGCCTGGGATGCCCGAGGATGCCCAGACTCCCAGGCTCTGCCTCTCCCCGCTCCCCACCCAACCTTCCAACCTCCCTTCGCGGCTGGCTTCTGCCCAGATGTTGGGACTGTCTCTCCCCAACCCCAGCAGGACTCCCCTTCCTCTCCCCAGTTGGGTCACCCGGAATGGGGGGTACTTGGGTTTCGACCCCGGGCTCTTTCTGCCCCCTCCTTCTCGGATTTCTGCCAGGCTGTGTCCTGGAGGGCGGGAGGGTGCGTGTCCAGTGTCAGAGCTCCGATGTGAGTAGATACTGCCTTTTCCTCTCTAGGAGACTCCCAGCCTGGTCTCTTCCCTTCCCACCGCCCATTCCTGGGCTTGTTCCCTTCTCATCCCTCTCTCTCTCTCCAGGACATCAGTGCGTTAGAGTCAGACCAACTCTGGGAGGGCGATGAGAAAGGTAGAGGCCCCGGTTTCCTTGGGGAAAAAGGGGAAGCAGCCCCACCGAGCTGGGGCCCCAGCACCATGGGTGCTGCCATAGTTGGGCCAGACTTCCCCACCAAGGATGAGTGCGGTGGAGAGGGCAAGGGAGAATGTCACTGGTCAGAGGACCTTCTGGGATACACCGAGGCTCATCTTACCCCCCCTCCCCATCCACCCCAAGGGCTTGGCTTGGCCCTCTGTGTGCAGATGGGAGGGAAGGGGCTTGGGACTGGGGACCCTTCTCTTTGTTAACTTGGAAAAGGCAGCATGGAGCAAAGCTGCCTCCGAAGCAGAGGGCCTGGGTTCAAGCCCCAGCTCTCACCTTCCTAGTTGTGTGATCCTGGGCAACTCCCTTCATTTCCTTGGGTCCCAGTTACCCCCCAATTATCCCTTCTGTAAAATGGAGCTAACAATACCTGTCCTCCCTGTCTAGAGGATGAGGAGGAAAGTGCTTTGTTTTTGTCAACCTTAGAATGCTACAGAAATGGTGGTTACGGCAGTCCTAGCAAGCTCTGGGTGTGTATGCATTTGACAGGCGGGGAAACTGAGGTATATGACAGCTAAGGGACTTGCAGAGGTTTGTGCCTTCCGCGGCAGGAGCTGGAACCTCAGCAGGGGGAGGGGGGAGATTGAGCATCTTTGTGGGGCTGTGCCTTTGGCTAGCAGGACGGTGGGGATCTGGGACAGGGGAGCCTTCAGGGTGAGGATGTCTCTGGCCAGGTGGTAACCATGGGGACCTCTGCGAGGTCGGGGATTGGAGAGAGAGAATTGCCCGCTTGAAAGGGCGTCACGTCAGGGAGTCCGGCGAGATCTTCTCTCTCCCGCCCCCCACCCCTCCAGCAGCGGCTTTTGTTCCTTGTTCCTGGCTTGGGCAGAAAGCTAGACAGTTCTGGGGTGCGTTGGGCCCCGGAGGTGCCAAATCAGCAGGACCCAGGAGTCCAGGCTTCTAGGCCGACAGCACCACCGAGGAGGGGAGTGTCTCAGTGGAGCCATTCAACGTCAGGAGCCCAGGGAGGGATGGAGTGAGGGCGTGCCCTTCTCTAGCTGCCAGCCCTGGGCTTCTCTCCGCGTGGGGGTACGCCCCACAGTGCCTCTCCCCTGGTGGATCGTGGGAGCCAGAGCCAGAAGCCCTGGGCTCCAGCGTGAACTTGGAAGGTGCGGGGAAGCCAGGCTGGGGAGGGGCTCCCCGAGGCTGGGACAGGGAGGAGCATGGTGGCAATATCCCCAAACCTGCCCGTGCTAGGAGAGAACAAAGCCCTTTGCTTGGAGACACTAGGAAAAAGGAGGGACCATTGTTTGGGTGAAAGAGAAAGCGCCGGCTGGCGGGGGTGCCAGTTCTCTTAATGGGTTTGTCTGAACCGTTGTCTCTGGTGGGTGGCGGCTTCTCCGGCTCTGCTCCCTCTCCTCTCTTCCCTGACCTTCCCCCTCCTCCACCCCAGCCCTCCTCCCAGGCTGCCAGGGGCGTAAACAGAACCGTTGTGAGAGCCTTCTCCCTCAGGGAGCAGCGGGGCTCTTCCTGCCGACACCCTCTTTATTTGGTTCAAGTCTTTAGACGCAGATGGTCACAGCTGGAAGGGGCCTGAAGAGGTCACCAAGGTCTTGTCTCCCCACACCCTCCCCATGACCGTTCACTTCTCATTCCCATTTGCCCATCACCCGTATCCCCTTAGGTGCTGAGAATAATAGGAGCCTAGGGCTTTAGTCTCCTGTCTGACAGGGCAGCTAGGGGGTATGGTGTGCTGGACCTGGGGTCAGGAAGATCTGAGTTCCAGTGCAGCTTCTGACTTACTAGTTGTGTGACCCTGGGCAAGTCATTAACTGCTATTTGCCTCAGTCTCCTCAGCTGTAAAATAGTACAAGCACCTGAACCTCCTAGGGGCTGTTGTGAGTATTAAGTAAGATAACATTTGTAAAGCACTTAACACTATGCACATAGTAGGCACTTAATAAACGCTTGTTACCTTTCCTGCATCAGTAAGAAAAGTGAGACAGGAATCATTATGTGGCATCAGAGTAAGTGGATTGGGATCCTCTCTGGAGCTACCAATGTGACCCTGGGCAAGTCATTCCCCTTTTCTGAGGTCAGTTTTCTCACCTATAAAATGAGGAGGTTAAACCTTGGCTTTGGTCCCAGCTCTGGATTCCAGGATCCTGTGTTTTTTAAGCCAGGAGAGCCCTATGGCACCATCTGGTTGAACCTCCTCCTTTTACAAGGTCATGCAGGTAGGGATTAATGGAGTGAAGATTTGAACCCAGGGCCAAAATCTAGTAGTATGCTCACAGAGGAGAGCCGTCCATCCTTGGGCTAGATTTTGACATCCGTGGTAGATCTTTGGTTGCCTTGTGATTTGAATGGTCCTCCGCCACACACACCTGGGGTAGACCCTCCTGAGATCTGAGAGATCCAGGAAAACAGTGGCGTTTCATCTCGGTCACCAAATATTTATTTAGCACCATCTGTGTGCCCAGCAGTTTCTCTGGTGTCTTCACTGCCACCTAGAGATGGTAGCCAGGAAAAGCCTTGCCTCGTTTTCCCCAAATGACTTAACCAGGGACAGGGGGAGTGAAGGAGACTGAGAGGTGGTCAGGGATGAAGCCCAGTCTGGGGAGAGACTTAATCCCCTTTATTATTACTCTCGAATAATGACCCCTTCTCTAGCCTTCTCAGGGCTTGGACAGAGAGGCCAGGACACCAGCCTTTAAGCAGGACGGTCTCCCCAGGAGCCCTGGGATGGAGCCATCTGGGGCCCCATTTCCTCTCCCAGTTTCCTCAGCACCTGCAAGGATCCCTCGGGGCCTATCCCCCTCTCTCCAGCTGGTGGGGCTGGCTCTTAGGCATGTCTGGATAATGGAATGAGACAGCCGGAGGTATCCAGGGTAGATATACAGAAATGGGGCTTGTTATGAGACCCTGGGAGAGAGTCTGGTATGGTGGAAAGAGCGTTAACCCTAGAACCCACCCTTGACATGCACTATGTGTGTGCCCTTGAAAAAGTGACTTCCCCTCTCTGGGTCTCAGTTTCCTCATCTGTAAACTGGGGTTTGACCAAATGACCCCTGCAGTCCCTGGAAAATGGTGTGCCTGAGGCCAGCTGCTGCAGGGGTGGCCATGGGGAGAAAGAGGAGGGCCCTGAGGCTGAGTTTGGACAGAGAACCAGGCTGCTTTCCTAAAGGCTGTCTCCCATCCTGCCCAACCTCCAGGCTTTCTGCAGACTTGACAAGTAGGCTCTGAGACAAGTCCTGGGGCAGCAGCTCAGTCACATGAGGCATCCAAATCACAGTCTTAAAGTATGGCTTTGACTGGAGACAGACAGGAGGCAGTGTGGTTCAGTGGAAATGGGTGCCTTTAGAATCTGGAGGCTGCCTTCCAGTCTCAGCTCTGCCCATATGACCATGGACAGGCCAGTTAAAACGAGGGGCTTTGTGAGTCTAGAAGCAATTAAGCACCTACTGTGTGCTTGTTCCTGTGCTAAACCCTGGGGGGGGGGGGGTTCTGCTAGATCACCTCTGAAGGCCCTTCCTCCTCTGCAGCCGGCTGCCTGGACAGCTGTGATCTCCTGGCCCTTAGCAGGCTTTCCACCCCGAGGAGTAATTGGGGTTAAATCCTGATGGTGTGTGATCTGGTTCTCTGCAGCCTCAGCAGGATTTAGTTTTGCCTTCTGTGGAAAAAAAGGCACATTCACAGTCTCGGTGCAGGAGCGGGGAGGAGGGGGACTGGGCTGGGAAGAGGAGGGTGTGGGCCAGGGGAGGGAAAATGACCCGGCAGCTCTGAGTGGGACCTGGGGATGCTGGCGTGAATTTGGAGGAAGCTTGGACCATGTGAAGGTGGGAAGCCAGGCTGGATGGCAAGGCTGGAGGGGGGTGGGTTAGTTCCAATATATCCTGTCTCTATTAACACCAGGTATTCCTTGGTAGGGGGTAGGGGGAGGCTTGAAGACCCTGGCCTCCAGACCATAGCACATAGTAGGTGTTTAGTCAATGCTATTCCCCCTACCCCACTAGGTTCTCCTTGTGGGGAAGGGCTTTGAAGACCCTGGCCTCCAGACCATAGCACACAGTAGGTGCTTAGTCAATGCAGTTTGACTGACCGACCTCCCCAGTGAGGTGCCCCTCGTGTGGGAGGGTTTGAAGCCCCGCCCTCCAGACGAAGTGTCCCTGGGATCACAGACAGGCTTCAGAGCTGTCAGGGACTCTTGCTTACAGCTCAGTGCCTTTGATGCAGTAGGAGCTCAAGAGATGTCTGCTGGTTAATTGACTCTCCATTTCAGAGATGACAGAAATGACTTGGCCACGGGCACACGGCTATCAGATCAGAATCCCATAGAAAGGGGTCTAGCCTGACCCCCTAAACGTGCAGCCTCCATCTGAAGGCTCATGGTGACAGGGAGCTCACTACCTCCTGAGACAGCCCAGGGCACTTTCCCTCAAGCCAGAAGCTTCCTCTTTGGAACTTCCACTCTGACTGCATGGCAGGGAAGACCTGAATCTAGGTCCTTGGATGCCATGCCCAGAGTTTGGGGGGCTCTGCAGGGCTTTGAGCCTGAGGTAAGGGTCAGTCAGGGTCGGTGGGCAGGCAGAGGGAGTTCTCTGGCAGGCCCAGTTCTGAGCCCTCCCCACAGGCTTCTCTATGATTGCGCAGCACACAGGTCTGGCTGTGATTTTTCCCTGTCTTTTGCCCAGACATGTGCTTTCATTGGTGTAGGGATGTCCCAGTGAGGAAGGGCCCTCCACTGATGCAAATCTCTACCCACTCTGCAATTTATTGTTTTTGAAAATTGCCCCCAGCCACTGAGAGGGTGGATGACCTCCCCAGGATGAGAATCAGGATTTGAACCGGGGTCTTCCTGACTCTGCCTTTCTGCCCACTCCATGATGTTGTCTCTTTCTTCAGACTTTTCAGCAGCAACGCCATGTTCATTAAGAGTCTCCTGTGTGCAGAACCCATCGCTGGCAAGGCTATAAGGGCACAGAGGCCCAGCCCCTGCCCTTGGGAACCTACTAAGAGCACAATCCCAGACCTGGCAGAGCCCCAGGACCAGAATCTCTTCTGTACCTGGCGAGTGTTTGGAGACCTCCCAGGATGGCGAGCTTATCCCCTGATCCTGGGGCAGCCCATTCCACCTGCAAGCACCTCTCATCATGAGGAATAATGATAACAGATATAAAAGTAGTGCCTTAAGGTTTGCAAAGTTCTTTACAATGAAATGTTATTTCTTTTGACCCTGAGAGAGGTGCTACTTTTATCATCATGGGGGCAGCTAGAGGGCGCCGTAGTGCACAGAGTATTGGGCTTGGAATTGGAGAAACTCGTCTTCCTGAGTTCAAATGTGGCCTCAAACACTTACTAGCTGAATGACCCTGGACGAGTCATGTCACCCTCTTTGCGTCAGTTTCCTCATCTGTCAAATGAGCTGGAGAACAAAATGGCAAACTGCTCCAGTGTCTTTGCCAAGAAAACCCCAGAACGTGACTGAAACTACTGAACTACCACATTATCCTCATCCCCTTTTTACAGCTGAGGACACTTAAGATGAGGGTCATCCAGACTATGGGAGAGGTGGGATTGGAACCCAGGGCCAGCTCTCTAGCTGCCTGGCACCGTGCAACAATCCCCCTCCCCTTGGATTCTGGTTCTGCCCCAGGGGTGGGCGGGTCCCTCTTCACCAGCCCAGCCCTTCTGATACTTACAGACAAAGGCAACCCCCCCCCACCAAGGAGTCTTGGCTTCACCCATGCTTGCAGTCCAGAAGGATGGCCTGAGCCTCGGGTCCGACGACCGTGTGTTCACTCTGAGGGGGCATTTAATAAGTGGAGTCATAGATAAAAGGTACTGAGCAAAGGTTTTCTGAGGTTCAGTCCTGAGGAGGGAAGAAATCATGGCTGACTGTCTGGGGGAGGTGGCGATCAAGCTGAATGGATGGCCAAGGCAGAAAACCTTGAACAGGGGCAGCTAGGTGGCACAGTGGATAGAACACTGGCCCTGGAGTCAGTAGGAACTGAGTTCAAATCCGGCCTCAGACCAAACACTTGACACTTACTAGCTGTGTGACCCTGGGCAAGTCACTTAACCCCAATTGCCTGAAAAACAAAATTAAAAAGAAAACCATGAACAAACGCATGGGGGCTGGCCAGCTCCGGGGACGTGCTGTGGAGGGTGGTGTGGACATAGTATGGAGAGTGTGTGGGGCAAGAATGGGAGACTAGGTTGCAGATGGAGGCTGGTGACAGATTAGGAAGAGCCTTGAATGTCAGACTCAGTCAGACCTTGACTCCAGAGCAGGAGTCCTTAATAGATTTCAGGAGGGCCAGGAACTTGGATGGGAAAAAAATGACATCTTGATTTTCACTAGCCTTCCATCTCCTCTGTAATCCTCTAGACTTCATTTTTCCCGTTGAGCAGCACTCTTCTGAGAAGGGGTCCGGGTGCTTTGCCAGACTGCCAGGGGTTCATGACACTCAAAAATGACTAAGAAGCCCTGAGCTAGAGGCGATAGGGAGCTACTGATGATCTGGAAGGGAGGCATACTAGAGTCAGACCTGAGTATTAGGTATTTGCTTGGGAGTCTGTGTGCGTGTGCGTGTGTGTGTGCGCGCATGTGTGTGTGTGCGTGTGTGTGTGTGCGTGTGTGTGTGTGTGTGGCTTGTTGGCACTTTTGGTATCCCAGACGGGGGAGCTGGAAGGGAGAGGGTCCTCCCTTTGCTTCCTGGGGGGGAGTTTCTTGCTCAGTCCTTCTGCCTTATCCAGGGACCCGACATGTCCAGAATGGCAGCGTGGAGATTCTCCAGCCTTCAGGGATGCAGAGAGGGCCACGAACCCCTCTGGCAGTCAGGGACACGGTGTGGGGGGAGAGGGGGTTTGCTGGGGCTGCCGCAGTAGGCCATAGCCCCCTTCTTCAAGAGCCCCATCCTTCTGTGCCCTGGGATCCTTCTCCTCTCAGCATGGGGTGGCCTGGCCTCCCTGGCTGAGCAGCATAAGCTCACTGCCAGCTGCCTGTGGTTCCTGGCACCAACCCAGCCCTGTCTGTTCACACAAGGAGGCCGATTCTTGCCTGTGGCCCAGTGTTTGGGGCAGAGGGTGGGGTGGGCGCAAGGCCATGTAAGCAGCACCCCGCAGCTGGCTCCAAGGTGGGGCAGACGTGCCCCCTTCACCCCGCGGCCCAGCTGTATGTAGCCAGGAGTGGATCCTGTTCCCATGCTTCTCTGGGGGCCTCAGCCTGGCCCACCGAGGAGGCTGCTCTGGCTGGGACATGGGACGAGCAAGCCTTCTGCCAAAGGAAGGGGGCAGTCCTGAATGGACTAAGGTCAGCCTGGAGGGAGGTGTCTCTCCCAGACTGCCCAGGGAATCATTCCTTGGCCCTGGGCTCCTTAGCGTTTTTCTCAATGACTCGGATGGAGACGTTGATGGCAGGCGGGTCACATCTGCAGATGACCCACAGCTGGGAGAGACCGCTAACACGCTGGACCAAAGCCGAGAGCCAAAAGGTTCTGGACAGGCTTGGTCCAAGTCAGATAAGATAAAGCTTGACAGGGACAGATAAAAAGTCCAGCGCTTGGGCTTAAGATAGGCTGGGGGAGGTGGGGCTAGCCGGGAGTCTGGGTGAAAAGGAGCTGGGGGTCTTAGTCACCAAGAGGTCTGCCAAGTGACCAGATCTGCGCCGGCTGTGCTCTGAGGAGAAGCACAATTGTGGCGGTAGAAAGGACCGTCTAGCAGAGCCCACGTGTGAGCAGGGGTCACCCAGGCTTTGTTTGGAGACCTCCAGGGATGGAAAACTCCCTTCTCTGCCTCTTGAGGCAGCTCCTTTCAAAACTGGAACGGCGTGGGTTGTTTGGAAGTTCCGTCTTCTATTGAGCTGAAATTGGCCTTCCTGAAAATCTTCGCCATCATTCCTGGCTCTGCCCTCTGAGGCCAAGCAGGGCAGAGCTAACTCCTCTGCCCTGAGAGAGCTCTGAGGTCATCCCTGCCAAGTGTCGGGCCTAACGACTGCGTGAGATGTTAGCAATCATTTAGTCCACAACGAGGAAACTGAGGAAACGGGGATGTCCCCAGGGTTGCAGAGCTAGTGAGTGATTTTCTTAGATACGACCCCTGTGCCCCAGGAGTCCCCAGTCTGGTTGAAGAGATGAGACGTGTGCATTTGGATCGTTGGAATGGATGGGGAAGGATGGTGCGTGACCCAGAGCAGGACTTGTGGGATGTGGGAGGACCGCAGGAGGAAGGGGAGATGAAGGAGGCTGGGCAAGGTCAGGACAGGGCTCGGGGAGGAGGGGGCTCGGGCTGGACCAAGAAGGATGAGGAGGCTTTGTTGGAGATGGGGCACAGGGCCGGCTGGAGAGCAGACGGGGGGTCTGGTGCCTGGGGACAACCGAAATAATAATAATGCACATCCACAGAGCATCTCAGCGCCGGCAAAGTGCGTTTCAGGCATCCTCCTTTGGCCTGCGAGGCAGGGCCTTCAGGAAGCCGGGGCTCAGAAGATGAAGTGAGTTGTCCATGGTCCTCAGGAGGACCAGCGTGTCCCTAGGACTGATGGAGATGCCTCGGGACCCTTGGCATGGTTTAGTGAGAAGGACCCTGTCATTGGAGCTGAAGGGTGCTAATAATGCTCTCCCCTTCTCTGGGCTTTGGTTCCCTTCTTCTGTAAAAGAGAGGGATGAGCCAGGGTTTGGGGGTGAGGGCAAAGGGTCCCTAGCAGACTTCAGGTCTTGACCCAAAGCGATGGGGCGCTTGCCCATAGAACACAAAGATTAGGCCTGGAGGTGACCGGGAGGCTGCAGAGGGACCTTGTACCCTGCAAAGGGGACCCAGCAACTCCCTCCCACCCTTTAGGCTGTGTTGGAGCAGAGCTGGCCCTTCCTTCCCTGCCTCCCAAATCAGCCTTGCCATCCCAGGCTCCTCAGGCAGTGCCAGGCCCTGGCCTGAGTCTTCACAGCCATCAGCTGTGGTGGTGATCCCTGGGCTCTAGGCCCATTGGGCTTGCTCCATCCTCCTATGAAAAGGCTCCCTGTTCCTGGCAGTTTGCTCCCCTGTCCTCGTCCCCTAACCGGCCCAGCCTAAGCCAGCCTTTGGGCAGGGTCCAGGAGCCCGGCCTCCTGCCCTAGGTTGCCCATGGACTCTACCCAGGAGCCTCCCACTTTGTGGGTCACAGTTGGGTCAGGGAAGAGACAGGAAGGGAGGGGTCTGATGATAAAGAGGCCTAGCTACATACAGCCTCAGGGGATGGAATAGCTCCAGCTGGGAGGGCAGTCATTTTTTCTATGGGAACCTTCTCTAGGAGGAGCATGGCCTGTTCTAGGGCCCTTAGAACAGGGAAGGTCAGGACTGGGAGGGGCCTGAGAACAGGGGATGTCAGGGCTGGGAGGGGCCTTAGAACAGGGAATGTCAGGACTGGGAGGGGCCTGAGAACAGAGGATGTCAGGGATGAGAAGGGGTCCCAGAACGGAATGTCGGGGTTGGGAGGGATCTTGGAACTCCATGGCTCTCTTTTCCAGATGAGGAAGCAGATAGCAGTGACTGAGCCTGAGGCCACCCCTGCCCCATTGGGACCCTGGCCCAATGTGTCCTCCTCCTGTCTTCTTGTCCTTCCTCCGTTCCGCATGGGAATCCCCTTTATAACACCCTGGCTCATCCACTCTCTTCCAGCAACGGGAAAGTCATTGGCCGTGGGGGCTGCTGAGTCCATTGCTGGACAGCGCTGATGGTTTCTTGCTACTGGCCCAAATCTACCTCCTCCTAAACTTCTCGCTGCTCCAGGTTGTGTCCTGTGGGGCCAGGCAGAGCAAAGCTAATCCCTCTTCCTGGTGCCTGCGCCTCCAAGACCTTGACTGGGGCCTTCCTGAGTCTGTTCATCTCCAGAAGGCGTGGTCTTTGGTGCCTTCCCCACGCCGGTGCCCCATCGTGGACGTAATCTAGGTCACCAATAACTTTCCTAAAATGTGGCACCCAGAGCCACACGTGAGCCCTAGACCCCAGACATAGCCCGGGGACAGTGGGAAGATCTCTCGTTCTAGATCCTATATTTCTCTTCTTGCAGTTTAAGAGCAAATTTGTTTGGAAGTGATGTCACATGGTCAGCATAGGTTGGAGCTTGTGATCCACTTAGACCCATGAATTGTCTTCACACAAACTCTCATGTATTTATACCTCCCCTTCATTCTATTTAGTGTTTGCCAGAGGTTCCTGCCCTCAAGGAACTTACAGGGTAGCTGGTGTGACTCAGAAATGAAGCAATGTAAGGCAAACTAGGCTCGCTGCCACATGAAAGTTCATTCTACCTGAGTCTTAGTTATATAAAGGACCTTAGAGGTTGCCTGGCCCCTTCATTTTACAGATGAGGAAACTGAGGACCAGAGAACTTAGAGGGCTTGTCCAAAGTCACATAGATAGGAAATGTGGGAGGTAGAATTGGAGCCCAGGTTCTCTGACTCCATAGCCAATCATCTTTCTATGGGAATGTTGGACGGAGAGAGGGAGAGGGAGAGGAGGGAGAGGGAGGGAGGGAGGGAGAGAGAGAGGGAGAGAACGAGAACAAGGTAAGATCTTAGAGGGCAGCGACAGTTTTCCCATTTGTGTTTGTTGTACATTTTACTTAGGGGCAGGGCGGGCTCTGGACTCGTAATTTTTAATCTGTGCAGAGCGACTCTCAGTGTGGAAAATCCCTCCCTCGTTGAGGCTCAGCAGTTGGAGTTTCGGACAGTAGTCTGGAGGCACTAAGACACCAGTGCCACAGCCAGGGTCATCCAGTGAGTATCAATCAGAAGTTAGACTTGAACTCAGGTCTTACTCCAAGATGGGTGCTCAGTCTGCTCCTACCTACTGCTTTCTTGTACCCAGCGGGTGCTTAATAAGTGCTTATGGAACTCCCTGGGAAGCTCTGTGGCACTGAGGATGTAGGACTTTGGCGGGAGGGCCTTGAAGGTTCCTGCTCCAGGGTTCTAGGCTGCTGTAGAGGGAAGTACAGGGCTGGAGCTCAGCAGGGAGATGGAGGTAAGGTGTCGCTGGTGAGGAAGGTGATCCCTGAGCCTAGCAGAGAGACAGCACAGAGAGGGAAGGAAAGAGCCATGCTGGGGAGGGAGAGGACAAAGGGAGACCCAGATACGTGGAGGTCTTGGTGCATTTTCAATTCAGTCTGAGGCAGCCGTGGGATGACCATCCCATCATTGTGAGCGTAAGAAATGGTGACCAGCAGAGAGAAGTGATGGGCCCCCAGCAGTCTGCCTGCTGTGCGGAGGTCAGTGCTGGGTGCCGTATTTTGGGAAAGACGTTCCCCTTGGGAAAGGGGTTCGCTTCTTAGGGTGCCCCCAGAAAACTCTCAGAGACTCTGATGATGAGCTGGAGAGAGCCCAGAGGAGGCCATCAGGATGGCGAAGGACCTCTGGTCAAATGAACTGGGGAGAGTTGGCCTGGAGAGGAGAGGACTTAGTGGGAGAGATGATAGCTGTCTTTAAGGACCTAAAGGGGCGGTCCCTGTTCCATGGAAGAGGGATCAGCCTTGGTCTTCTTGGCCTCAGAGGGCAGAACCTTGGGACAATGTGGGAATGGGCAGAGGAGCAGTCTGAGGTTTGGTATAAGGGAAAACAGTGAGAACGGTCTAAGTGCACCGGGCTGGGTGGTAGTAGTGAGCCTCCCGTCACTGATGGTATTCATATAGACTGGCCATTCGATTAGAGAGGATTCCTGGGAGGCAGTACAATGGGAGTAGAGGGGCTCTGAGTGCCCTTCCCGCTCTGGGAGTCTGTAATAGGGTGGGGGTGGGGTGGGGTACAGTAACACTCGATGGCATCACAGGGGTGAAGTTTGAACTCTGGGAGTATTGCAGAAGCCCCAGGGAGCATCTCCAGGGACCTGGAAGGGCTGGCTGATGCCCCTCCCCAACTGGGTAGCAGCGCCTGCATCAGGGAGGGGACTGTCTGGGTTTCCATCCCGTGATTGGGGGCCAATCCCCTCCCTTCTTTCACGTGTCAGCATCCAGCTCCAGGAGTGCCCCTCCTGCTGGTCACTCACTGGAGAAAAGGGCCATGTCCTTTTGTTTAGGTGAGGGGCTGCCCAGGGAGCCCACTCACCCTTAGGTGACAAAGGGCATCTCAGATTCCAGGTGAGCCTTTAGCAGGATGAGGCACCTTGGAGCTGGGGTCACCTCTCTGCCCTGCTGCATGCCTTCATTTCCCAAGGGGGGATACCTGTTCCCCTGATCAATAAGGCAGCTGGAGTAGGGACAAGCTGGAGGTGATGGGCAGGGGACAGGGCTGGGGGCAGTCTCCCATTAAAAAAAAACAAACCCCAAACCAGAACTCAAACCCTGAACAGCTAGGGGGGCTCTCCCACAGTGACTGATACAGGAACAGAAGCAGGCTCCCCACCTTGTCAGCCTAGCAGCCCCTTTGGGTACCCAGAGAAGGGTGAGATGATGCAGGTTTCCTGCCTTTGATGGATGGTATTGGTTCCAAATCCAGACTTGGGCTCTTCTTGCCCCCCCTTTCCTCAAGCCCTCCCTCCTTTCCCAGAGCTCATCCCCCTCCCCTTCCTCAGTCCTTTCTCCTTAACCTCGTGACTCCCTCCCCTCAGCTTCACTCCCTCTCTCCCCTTCACCCTTCGGGCCCCTCTTCAAACTCCCTTCTCCCTCCACCCCCCCCCCAATTCCTTTCCCTTTCACTCCTTTCTGGCAGAAGCAGGGCTGTTTTTCTGAGAGGTCTGTAGTATATACTGGAAAGTTCTGTGTGGATATTTCCACTCTCTCCATTGGCCTCCCCCTCTAGCCCTGGGGAGGCCTGCTGGGGTTTGGGGGTAGAGCCTGGTGGGGGCTCTTCCCTCATTCACTCCACCCCCTCCTTACCGCCTGACTGGGGTGAAGGGGGGAGAGACTGACTGCCCCCCAGGTTCCAGCGAGCCTCTATGCCTCGAACTGAGCTATGAGGGGACAGGGGAGAGAAGGATGGTTGTGAACCTCAGATTGGCAGATGGGGAGCTGGACAGCTAAGCCTCAGTATCCCCTGAGTGCAAAATGGACAGCTCCTGCCTTTCAGGGGAACGTTCTAAATGTGGAGGGGTGCCTTTGGAGTCATGAGAGATGCCTTGTCTCCTGTTCCCCAGCCCCCCAAACCTCTCCCTGCTTGGCGCACCCCCAGCCAGGAGGCCACCTGGGCCTGGACTCGGGGAACAGACGGCCCCTGTTCAGAGCCCACTCAGGCCCAGGGCATGGAAAATTGGGGCGGGGGTTGGGGGTGCCACTCAATGGATCTTTCTTCTTGGCCGTCCCCCTCCCCATTCCCCCGCAGGCCCTGTGTAAACAGGGGAGCTGGGCGGGGGCCAGGGCCTCCTTCCCAGCACCCCCCCACTTCCCCCTGCCTCTGGACACTGTGGCCAGGGCGTTCATGGCTCTGGGGGTGGGGGAAGGAGGCGGGGTGGCCGTGGCTTCTGAGACGTCGCCCAGTCTGTGACTGTTTCCAGAGGAAGTTTCCGTCGGGTCTGGAGCGGAGCGCAGTGTCTGGGGAGGCGGGGGCTGGGAGAGTGTGGTCAACCCTCTGCCCTTCCCCCCTGCCCCCTCCCCTGCCCTCCCCCCAGTCTCCCCCCCCCCCCCATCCTCCCTTTCCTGAACTGCCTGGCCCATCTAGGCTGCCTAACCCTGACTGCAGCTGATTTTGTGTCCAAGGTCTAGGCCAAGGCCAAGGGGAGGGGCTGCTAATAGGGGAGTGAGAACAGAGGACCTGGGCCCGGTGGGGAGGAGGCGAGGGTGGGAGGAGGGGAGGAGAAGAGGAAGGTGGGCCCAAGAGAGGCCCAGTGGGATGCAGTTGAGAGAGAACTTGGAACATGGACTGTCTGAGCTCCAAAGGAATGTTATTAAAGAAGCAAGCAGGCTGTCAGCAATGGGAGGGCCCTTAAGAACAGGGAATGTCAGAGCTGGAGGGAGCTTGGAACAGGGAATGTCAGAGCTGGAGGGAGCTTGGAACAGGAAATGTGGGATGTCAGAGCTGGAGGGAGCTTGGAACGTGGAATGTCAGAGCTGGAG
>NW_020953945.1:1530279-1534303 GCF_900497805.2 Vombatus ursinus | reverse complement strand
AGGGCCGTTAAGAATGGGGAATGTCAGAGCTGGAGGGAGTTTGGAACAGGGAATGTCAGAGCTGGAGGGAGCTTGGAATGTGAAATGTCAGAGCTGGAGGGAGTTTGGAATGTGGAATGTCAGCAATGGGAGGGCCCTTAAGAATGGGGAATGTCAGAGCTGGAGGGAGCTTGGAACAGGGAATGTCAGATCTGGGAAGGGCCTTGTAGATCATCTCCACCCTTACATTTTAGAGAAGACTCTGAGGCCAGAGAGGGTCAGGGAGGGTGCCCAGGAGTTAGTGTCAGAGGTAGGCTTAGAATCCAGATGTCCTGGCTTCTACCCCCAGCCTCTTTCCCCATGCACTTGACCGTTTTAGAGGCCTCCATTTTCTTCGCCTTTTCCACCTCCCAGCAAGGGGCTGTCCTTGAACCCAGAGTCTCAGGGAATTTCCAGTCCCTCTAGGTCAGGGATGGGGAACCTGTGGCCTTGAGGTCGGGTGTGGCCCTCTAGGTCCTCAAGTGTGGCTCCTTGACTGAATCCAAACTGCACAGAACAAATCCCCTTAATAAAAGCATTTGTTCAGGAAAATTTGGACTTGGTCAAAAGGCCACACCCAAGGACCTAGAAGAACATGTGTGGCCTCAAGGCCACGGGTTCCCCACTCATGCTCTAGGTGCAGTTGGGTGTTGGGGAGAAGGTGTCCCCAGGCCTAGGGGTCCTCTTCCATCACCCAGGAGCTGGTAAGCTTGGGTTCCAGTTCAAGGCTGCCCCTCCCCCATGGCTGCTCCCCCTCCTCCTTCCCTCACATCCGGGGGGTTATGGGGTGCAAGGGAAAGAAAGCTGCAGCATGTGGAGTCAGGAAGGCCTAAGCTTGAATCCTGGCTCTGCAGCCCTTCTCTGTTCTGGGCCTCAGTTTCCTCCTCTGTAAAATGAGGGGTATGGACGAGATGCCCTCTGAGGTCTCTTCAACTCTAGAATTCTAATCCAGCTCTGTGAGGGTCTCTCTAGGACCCAGAGAAAAGCCCATGCCTTTACACACATGTATGCACACACACGCACACGCTCGCACACACATGCGTGCACACATTTACACAGACATTTACATGAACACACACTCACACGTATGCACACATGTGTGAACACATACACGGACACACACACACACACATCCATACACTTATATGTGTGTGCACACACACAGACACACACTCATACTTGTGCGCGTGCACAGACACACACACACACAGACACACACACACACACATACACGGGTTCCATTTCCAGGGCTGTCTCCAGAACCAGTGGGACCAGAAGCAGTTTGGGCCCATCTGCAGTCCTGTGCCACCCCCTGGTGGCAGTAGGCAGTATTGCCACAGCGTGGCTCAAATGGGAAAAAAGACCTCTGCCTCTGGCCCTGGGAAGGACAGGGGACCACCCAGGAATCAGCATGAAAACTGCTACCCAGGTGGCCTGACTCCCAGCCCAGGTCTCTTTCCTTAAAAGGACCTAGAAGATCTGGGTTCAAATCCAGGCTCTCCTGGCTGTCACAGAACCTCCCTCATTGGATCTCAAGCCGGAAACAGTTTTAGCCATGCTCTGGTCCTCTTCTCATTTTACAGCTGGGGAAACTGAGGCCAGGACAAAGGAAGAGACCTGCTCGAGGTCACATAGGTGATGTAATCAGTCATAGAGCTGGAATTTGAACCCAAGTCTTCTAGGTTCCAAATGAAATGCTTAGAATGGCCCTGGATCCCAGAGTCCTGGGTTCCACTCCTGTCCTTTCCACAACCCGTGTGACCGTGGGCAAGCCTCTTTTCCTCTAGCAAAGATTTTGTTTTTCTGAAATGACAGAGATGGATGGAATGATCTCCAAGGTCCCTTCCTATCCCCTGCCCATTCTATAGTGGGCAATTTTAATAATAGTAATAATAATGATAATAATAATAGCTAGCAATTATACTTTAAGGTTTGCAAAGTGCTTTACGTATGTTAACTTATTTAATCCTCACAATGATCCTGGGAGGTAGGTTACCCCCATAGTGTTATACCCATTTTACAGGTGAGGAAACTGAGGTAAGTGACAGCTGGTTAGTGTTTGAGGCTGGATTTGAATCCAGACATTCTTTCCCCAGTATCACTATCTCCTGACATTTCACCTTCCTACTTTGACCAGCTCCCCATGCCTCAGTTTCCTCTTCTGAAAAAAGAAGAGGTTGAGCTAAGTGAACTGTAAATTCCCTCTGAAGTGCTTATTGAGACCAGACTCCCCCCTCCAGCTTCCAGCCTGGGCTGGGTTTCTCCCTCCTTGAGGCCCTGATGTGGCCAGAGGTGGGGGATGGTGCCATGTTACTGCTACACCCCCTTGGTCCCCTGACTTCTCGGTCACTTAGTTCCTTCCTTGTGGGTCCTTCCCCAGCAGAGGTTAGTGAGTGGACGGGGCACTGGGGGCAGATTTGCACTGCCTTGGGCAGCCCATAGCGTGGTAGAGGGGGAGAAGGGGCCTTCCTCTGTTTCCCCGCCATGACATACCCCAGGTGGGTGGTGGGATCTCAGCTCTGGGCTGCCCAAGATCCTTGCTTACTGGAGCTCCCCACCTCACCCCACCCCAGAACAGATTGGAGTGCTCGGTGCATTAAGATTCAAGGCTGGTAAAAAAGTCGAATGAACTAGGCTGGATTTGGAATCAGGAGAGAACTAAGCTCCAATCCCAGCCCCAACATTTCCTAGCTGGGTGACCTTGGGAAAGTCAGTTAACCTCCCTGAGCCTCAGCTTTCTCATCTGGTGAATGGGTTTATCAACATGGACCTCATGGTTGCTTGGAAAGTGCTTTATGAGCTGGGAAGCCCTTGTGAGAATAGGGACCACTTGGCTTCTCCTTTTCAGAGGAGAAGATCTGGGCCAGGAAGGAGAGCAGCCTGTGGCGCCAGCGATGTGGGCAGCAAAGAGCTGACCTTCACGGTCGGTTCCCCCCTGCGGAGTCCAGCACCCTTTCCACAGGACCATGCCCCTTCTCCCCTTCTCCCCTGCATCCCCAGGGATGGCCAGTCCTTCCTGCTCACTGTCCCTCCTGAGTCAGTCACACAGACCCTCAGAACACCAACTCTCAGACCTGGAATCACCTCAGACATTATTCAGCCCAGTTCCCTTATTTTACAGAACAAACTGAGGCCCAGAGAAGGGTAGGGGCTCCCCCAAGGTCACACAGCATTCATTAGAGTCAGGGACAGGAGTAGATGCCAGGTCCCCAGGCTGCTGGAGGCCTGCCCTTTCTGCTACCCATCCCCTCGCCCCCAAAACGTCGGACCCCCGAGCCCCCATCCCCTAGCACCTGGTGCCCCGGCTCCAGCTCTGGCTCCCGGTGTATCGGGTGGAGTCCTGTCCGCTCCTGCCCCTGGCATCCCTCTCTGGTCTCCATGCCTTGTGGCTTTCCTCGTGCCTGCCCAGGGAGGAGAAGGCCTGGGATGTTTTCGGTCTTTTAGGGGACTCAGTCCTCATCCCTTCCTCCTAGGTTGCTGGGGTAACACGGTTTCCTAGCAACCCCTAGTGGTAGGAGGCAATGGGGAGGGAAGCAGCTGGGCTAGGACCATTAATGGAGGACGTGGGCAGGTTGGGAAGAGGAGGCCCAGAGCTAGGTGCCCAGGAGGGGGGAGACAGCAAGGCAGGCGGGCAGGACAGAACCTGGACCCTTCCCCTGGGGGTCCTATCTCACCGACCTCTGGGGCAGCTGGGTCCTGAGCCCTCCTGAGCGAGAGGGAGAGGCCCTGGGAGCCAATCGCATGGCCTTTCCTGAGGCTGGAGCTCTGGTCAGGCAGCCTGGTGTGCAGGGAGACCAAAATGGGGCCCAAACCTGGCCCCGCAGGAGAGGATCCCATCCTACCCCCCAGAGCTGAGCCTTTCCCCCGGCCACCCCCAGGAGAGCATGAGAGGTACCCTAGCCCTGAAGTGCCCTTAGACATTAGAATCTGGAATGTCAGCTGGGAGGGGCCTCATCACAGGGGATGGCAGGGCAGGGAGGGGCCTCGGAAGAGGGGATGGCAGGGC
>NW_020953945.1:1510635-1530269 GCF_900497805.2 Vombatus ursinus | reverse complement strand
CAGGGCTGGGAGGGGCCTGAGAACAGGGAATATCAAAGCCAGGAGTGACCATATTCTCTCTGCCCTTGAGGAGCTCCCAGTCTTGAACTGACCAGAGAACCAGAGCCCTCCTGATACCAGAAGAGAAGCGCTGTGGAAGGTGTGGGATGGCCTTTGAGGTCTACAAGGGCTCAGAGAGAAGGGAGAAGCCATTGCGTGGCAGTCATCCTGATGGAGGCTCAGCTTGATCTTAAAGGAGGGGGAGGATGGGGAGAGGCATAGAGTCAACAAGCATTTATTAAGTACCTGTTGTATATCAGGCACCGGGCTAAGTGCCAGGGATGTAAAGAAAGGTAAGAGATGGTCCCTGCCCCCCAGGAGCTCCCAGGCTCATGAGGAAGACGATGTACAAATGACTGTGCCCCCAGGCCCCAGGCAGGGCGTTCGGGACATGATCTGCAGGGGGGAGGCCCTGGAATGGCGGGAGATCAGGACAAGCTTCCGGTAAAAGCTGGCGTTTGAAGGAAGCCGGGAGGCCCGGATGAGGAGGGGGACGTGTTTTAGGCCTGGGACACAGCCAGAGACAACGTCTGGAGGCAGGAGATTAGGAGCAGCCAAGAGGCTGCGTCCCTAGATGAAGGAGGGTGCATGTGCAGGGGGCCTAGGGGTGAGAAGGGGAGGGGGAGGTCCCGGGGCCAAACAGGATGTCATGTTTAGTCCTGGAGGGATAGGGAACCAGCGCAGTGTACTGAGTAGGGAGAGAGACATGGGCGGGGAGGATGGAGGGTGACTGGAGGCAGGCAGCCCCCCCCCCAGCAGCCACTGACATGTCCGGGCGTGATGCGATGCGCCCGTGTCACAGGAAAGGAGGGGGTATAGTCACAGAGTGCCGCACAGGGAAAATTGACAGGCCCGGCAACAGCTTGAACGTGGGGGGTGAGAAAATGAAGAGCCCAGGACGGCGCCGGCGCCGGATGGGAGCAGAGGGAGAGGAGGCGGCGTCCTGGACAATAATAGAAAAGTTCAGACGGGAGCGGGGGGGGGGGGGGGGGGGGGTGGGGGGGAGACACTGAGTCCAGTTCTGGCTGTGTTGAATTTAAGACGTCTACTGGAGATGTCCAATAGGCAGCTGGAAAATGGGTCTGGAGGTTCAGAGAGAGGTTAGGGCTGGATCCAAGACTCACAGCAGAGAGATATTGATCAAATCTATGGGAGCTGATGAGACCACCGAGCAAAATGGTGCTAAGGGAGAAGAGGGCCAGGGATAGAGCCTTGAGACAGAGAAGGAGAGGTTAGAGTGGTAGGAGGAGGAGGAGGAGAGAGACAGAGAGAGAGAGAGGGAGAGAGAGGAGAGACTGACAGAGACAGACAGACACACACACACACACAGGAGACAGACACATACAGAAACAGACGGACACACAGAGAGAGACATACAGAGAAGAGGAGAGAGAGGTGTCCTGAAGGCCTAGAGAGAAGACAGTATGGAGGAGAAAGGGACCGATACTTACAAAGGCTACAGGTCGAGGATAATGAGCATTGAGAAAAGGGGTTTGGTGCTGAAGCATCACTGACCTCTGGAGAGAACATTTGGGTGGGGTGGTGAGGTAGGGAGCCAGACTGCAGAGAGGTAAGAAGCAGGGAGGTGGTCTTTGAAGGATGGGCAAGATTAGGCCCACTCTGGGGCCCTGTGAGGTCGCCTAAGTGGAAAGTCAGGATCTGAACTCGGGGCCTCTGGATCCAATCAGTATTTTTTCCTATCATACCACACTGGGTGGTTCCAGAGTAAAGTCACAGGTTATTGGTACTTTGATTTAGAGAAGGCCATTGAGTCCAGCCCTCCCCCCCATTTTACAGATGAGGAAACTGAGGCACAAAGAGGGGAAGGGGCTTGCCCAAGAGTACGTGGGTGGTAAGAGCAGAGCTGAGCTTGCAGTCCTGTTTCCCAGTCCACAGTCTCTGCTTTTCCCAGTTGCGTCCCCTACCAGGACAGGAGACCTGCCCAAGGCCGGGTCAGGGGCTGGTTGCGTGCTGCAGTCTGCTTCCAGGGCCCTGGCTGTCCCACATCCAGCAGGCTCACTTGGGCGTGGGGGTGGGAGAGATAGGCAGCCTGAAAGCCAGCTCCCAGCTGTCAAGTGGGAGGGGGAGCACATGGGCGGGAGTTGGGGAGCCAGGCAGCCAGCCAGGGAAGGAGCTAGTGTGGCTGAGCGTGGCTGTGAGCCTGTCAGAGCTGCCGGCGGGCATGGACACCCTGGTTCTCCAGGACCACCTGGCTGAGCAGCTGCTGTCGCCTCGGACCCAGGCCCAGAGGAGGCTGCCCAAACTGAAGGTACTCAGGCCTGGCCCTGGCCTCGGGGGCAGTGAGGCCCACAGGGAGGAGCCTGAGGCAGCTGGGGGCCCGCTGAGGGCAGAGATGGAGCCGGGCAGCAGTGGGTTTCATTCTGGAAGATCAGGGTCTAAATCATGACTGTGTCCTCTCTTGTTTGTCAAGGGACGGGGCTGGAGTGCATGATGTCCAAGATGCCCCTGCCCCAAGCCTGTAACAGGATATGGGACTGGTCTGGGCAGGGCTGGGCCAGAAGAATATGTGGATGTGTGTAGATGGGAGAGTGGGGGTGTGTATGTGTGCCCATCCCGGCCTGTCTAGGTCTGTGGGAAAGGGACCCAGTCTGCATCTCCAAGCCTCATTCATTCTGTGATCGTACAATGTAGGGCAACATTGAGTGTAAGCCTTTCAGTTATAGAGTGGGAAACTGAGGCCTGGGGGGTGGAAGGGACGTGTGACGGTCCTGTGTTGTGCCTGGCCCGGGTTGTGAGTATGTCTCCTTGGAATTAGAAGACAGGAGTGGGTCCCAGGAGAGAGGACAGAGGCAGGGCAGGCCCAGAGGCCCCAGGAGGATGGGGGAAGGACGGGGAGCCGTGATCCCCTGCCTCTCTCCCACCCGGGGGCTGCTGGGGGCAACCTCCTCAGTCCTGCTGCCTCTGGCCCAAGCTGTCCCTGGGAGATGAGGCTGCGTGGGCTCTGCCGAGCAGGGGAGGATGGGCCAGGCCCGGGATGCTGCTGAATGGGCACTGGCTGGAGAGGTGAGCCCCGTCTCTGCCCCAGCTACGTGTGGACTGAATGGTCTCCAAGGTCCCTCCCAGCCCTGGTCAGTAATGCAATGATGAGTCCCTGAGAGCTGTGGAAAACCGGCTGGATGTGGAGCCAGGGCCCTGGGTTCAGATCCCAGCCCTGGGACTCGCTGTGTGACCTCGAGCAAAATTTCACCCCTCTGGGCCTCAGTTTCCTTCTCTGTAAAAGGAGCGGGGAGGGAGATTCCATCTTTGTCTAAAGTTTCTTCCGGTCCTCAAATTTGTTTTGTTTCCACCCCCAGGAGGGGAGGCTCAGTTTCCTTGGAGGAAGGGAGGTTGGAGTCAGACAATGAAGGACATTCGATGCCAGAGGAGAGATTTGCATTTTAGTCCTGGGGCTGAGGGAGCCACTGAATATTCTTGCTCGGGGTCGTGGCAGCCTCAAGCCGATGCCCTAGGAAGGCTATTTTGGCAGTTAGGTGAAGGATGAAGACAGGCTGGAGGCAGGGAGACCGTAAAGGCCTGAGGCTGGGACTGTGTTCCAGGCCAGAGAGGATGAGGATGGGAATGAGACTGGGGCTTCTGAGTGGAGAAGGGACCCGAGGCTTGCTCGTTAAATGCAAAACACTTGCTATGACTGAAGAGCCCCGAGAATGTCAGTTATGGCCGTTGTAGTAGTAGGAGTCTTACAGCTACCCGGGAGGTCACGTTGGCTTCATTTTACAGATGAGGAAACTGAGGCTCACTGAAGCTATGGCCCTCATCATCATGACCTAGGAGGTTCCCTTGAGCGTGTGTGTTCGTGCGTGTGTGTGTGTTCATGCGTGTGTGTGTGTGTGTGTGTGTGTGTGTGTGTGGTGTGTGACAGACACAGAGACGGAGAGGCTCAGTCCATGGCTTTGCATGTGTGAGCCGGGTGTATGCTTGTGTGGGCACGCAGCCCTCAGCGGGGGCTCCTGGGTTCTGTCTGTGCCAGTCTCTACGGGAACAAGGTCTCTGTGTGCTGGCCCCAGGGCTTCTGGCCTCCAGGCTCGTGAGGGAATCTGCCCTTGGCTATCTCTGGTCTCCTCCTAGTGTTGGGAGCTGAGAGAGAAGGGGGTCTTAGGGGCTCAACCTCTCTTCCCTGGTGGAGTTTTGAGGAGGGCCCCGCCTCAGCCCAGAGCTCGGGGCTCGTAAGCGCCTAATAAATGTTTTTGATTAACCCATTGATTGAGGGTGGGGAGTCGATGCCCACAGCCTGCCATGTGGGACCCTGATGTGGTCCAGCTAATGTCAGCAGACAGCCTAGCTTGTTTGGGGCCCATGAGCTTCTCGTGACAGAAGTGGGGATTCGGGGCAATTTTCGGCCCCCGAAGGCTGCACCCCAACGAGGAAGGAGGTCAGGTGGGCCCCTCCCCCACCTCCAAACCCCAGGGCGTCACAGCAGGCGGGGGCTGCGCTGTGGACCGGCGCAGCTGGCCTACTTTCTATATATATTTATCGCTCTGCGTCCCGGCTTCTCCCACACGGGCTTGGAGCTGGAGGATGGGACAGAGCGTCTCCTGCCCACCAGAGCCGAGTGGCAGCTGCTCCCAGGAGCTGGGACACTTGGCAGCCAGGGGCTTGGGGGTGGAGGTCTGGCCGCTTCTGCTGCTGCTGCTTCTTCCCGACCTTGCCTTCTAGGGGTGGGCGTCCTCCCAGACTCCTCGCTCAGCTCAAGGTCGGGCTCATGCTAGGTGGCCACCCAGCCAGGGTCTCTGGGGTCCGCCTGTACATAGCCCTGCCCTTGGGCTCCAGCTTCCTGAGGACACCCATCCCCTCCACCTTCCGGGGCCCTCTGACTCAGGAAGAGGAGGCTTTTCCCAGACTGGGAGCTCCCTGAGGGCAGGACCAGGGACCATGCCTTCCCCGCCCCCCCCCCCCCCCCAGCTGAGCAAGGGGCAGGAGCCCTTCTGCTGGCTGCTTCCTTACCCTGGGGCTCCAGCTGGGCACCAGCCAATAGGAGCTCAGGACCAGGGAGTATCAGGCTCTCCCTTGTCTATGGGACTTTGGGTGCCTGACAGATGACTGATTTTTCTCCCTCGGCTACAGCTCAGCCTACAGAATTGGGGACACAGTAAAATGACTTGTCCAGGGTCACACAGCCAGAACGCATCAGAAGCAGGCCGAGAATCCAGGGCATCCTGGCTCTATGGACTCTCTCTTTGCTACTTCCAGAGCTCACACTCGTAGGGGGTTCCCAAAAGTCTTAGTGCTTTTAAAGCTGAAAATACACATGGAGACTTTTGGGTACACCCTATATTAGGGGCCACTAGGGACGTCACAGTGGATAAAGTACCCTGGGCCTATAGTCAGGTAGAGCTGAGTTCAGATCTGGCCTCAGACCCTAACTAGTTGTGAGACCCTGGGCAAGTCACTTAACTGCTGTCTGCCTCAGTTTCTCCATCTGTAGAATGGGGATCCTAATAGCACCTCCCTCCCAGGGTTGTTATGAGGATCAAAGGAGATAATATTTGTAAAATGAATTGCATTAAAGGGTTCCATTATTCAAGGTTTGTTTACACAGGGCTTCTCATACATTCTATGTAAACCACTTTGCAAAATTCCAGGGGACAGGCGCCTTTTAAGGCTGCCCTCGGCACCAAGACTTTTGGGATACTCCATACACTGGTTGTAGTATTATCTGATTTGTTCCTCAGAGCAACCCTGGGAGAGGTTATTAACCTTATTTTACAGATGAGGAAACTGAGTCTCAGTGAGGTTGCCTGATTTGCCCAGCGTCACCCAGTGGGAAGGTGGCAGTCAGGACTTGAACCCAGGCCACGCAACTCTGAGCCCGCCGTTCCAGTCATGATGTCTTGCTGTACATGCATACATACGTATGTGTGTACATGTGAAGGCATGATCCCAACACCCTCACGCATCGCTCCCCTCTGCTGTGTTCCCTCCAGGACCATGACAAGCAGTATGTGGGCTTTGCCACGCTGCCCAACCAGGTTCATCGCAAGTCTGTAAAGAAGGGATTCGACTTCACGCTCATGGTCGCCGGTGAGCACTGCCCAGCTTGGCTGGATTCTGGGGGTGGCGCCTCCTTGGGGAACAAAACGCATCCGCGTTGGAATTCTGAAGTGTTTCTTGGGCCCTGGCTCCTGAGGTGGGAAGCCAGCCCGGCCTTGGCAAGTCTGATTAGTGGGTGTGGGGGGGTGGGGGGGTGGGCAGAGAGGACCGAGGCTCGAAGGAGGAAGATACAAAGTATCGGCCGGGGCTGGGAGGCCCTCCAGGAGAGGGTGGTGGTTGACAGGTTCGTCTTCGTCCTGTTCCTGGGGACGCTCCCTCCCACGCCCCTCTGCTTATGACCAGGCCCGGGTGGGGACTTGGGTCCCCCGGACCGGAGAGATCATGGGGAGGGGGGGGCCCAGTGAGGGTCGCCATAGCCACCGACCTCAGCCTGGGACTGCCATCCATCCCCTTGGGCATCTCTGGGCAGGCTCCTGCCTCGGTCCATCCCTTTAGGCCCCAGCTAGGCCTCAGCACACCGCAGCAGCCACCCTCCCTTTGTAACTGGGGTCTCCATGCTGTGCATTAGGGGAGTCCGGCCTGGGCAAGTCGACCCTGGTGAACAGCCTGTTCCTGACGGACCTCTACAAGGACAGGAAGCTTCTCAATGCCGAGGGTGAGTAGCAGCTTCCAGAGGACCTCCCACACCCCAGAGTCGCTGCCCCCGCCCCGGGCACCACCCTTTACAGACTCGGCATCCTCACTACCAAAGCTAGAAGGACATTAGCTCATAGAACGCCAGATGTAGAAGGGACCTTAAGGGAGCAGCCTATTTTCCAGATGGGGAAACTGAGGGAGAGGAGTGCGCAGAGTCAATGAGTCAGGGGCCCACAGCCCAGCCTGGCCCTTTCCCTGATCCCTGTCTTCTGGCAAGTGACTTTTTCCCCTCTGGGCCAGTGTGTACTCGGGGGGCAAGTGGGTGAGATCAGCCCCACAGGCAGAGGGAATGTTAATGGGATCCCTTTGGCCAGGGGAACTGCCTGCCCCCTGGAGTCTCTACAGCACCTGGGTCACGGAAGAGCCCGGGGCCTGGGTCCCTGAGAGTGAAACCTTCAAAGACCCCCCCTCCCCCCCAGACCTGACCCAGAATCCTTCCCACGCTGTCCCAGGCAATAGTCATCAGCCACGGAGGTTGGAAGACCTCCAGGGAAGGCAGCCCATTTCAGTTTGAGACCAGTTTGAGACCTCAGTTTGAGGAGCTTTCTCCTCACATTTTGAGCTGAGCTTTCTCTCTCTGCAAGCACATGGGCCCCCAACTTGCCACTGGCTCTGCCCTGGGGACCAGGCAGGAAGAGGCGGGTTAGAGCCAGCCCATAGTGAAATGAGCAACCAAAGGAGGGGAGGGAGTTTCCCATCACTGGAGGTCTGCAAGGCAAGGTTGGAGGTCCCTGCGCAGGTTGGACAGGAAGCCCCAGAGAACCCTTCCTGCAGTATGGGCCTTTGGGGACCTCAACAAGGTCTGCAGGCACCCCTGAGCCTTCCCTTCACTGGCTGAGGCTGTCCTGGTGTCTCTAGAGGCCCCTTGTACGGCACTGCCTCTGGGCCTTTGCCTTGGCCCGGCACTGCCTCCAGGCCCTTATCTACCCAACCTGGCCACTCTGTGACCATGGGCCTTTGGCTTTCTCAGAGAGAATCAATCAGACAGTCGAGATCCTGAAGCACACGGTGGACATCGAGGAGAAGGGTGTGAAGCTAAAGCTGACCATTGTGGACACACCGGGTTTCGGGGATGCTGTTAACAACACCCAGTGGTGAGTGCCGGGCCCTCAGGTGGGCGGGGGGGACTTGGGGATGACAGAGGCCACTCAGTCATGTAGCACATAGAGCTAGGGGCCCTGAGTCAGGAAGACCTGAGTTCAAATCCCACCTCAGATGTTTCCCAGCTATGTGACCCTGGGCAAGTCACCTGACTTCTGTCTGCCTCAGCTCCCTCATCTGTAAAATGGGGATAATAATAGCACTCGCCTCCAAGGGTTGTTGTCAGGATCCCATGAGGTTGTCTTTGTAAAGCACTTTGCACACCTTGAAGTAGATAGAAATGCTAGTTATTACTACTGTTGGTGTTGTTATTAGTGAAAAGAGCCCTGGAGTCAGAGGTCATGGGTTCAAATCCTGTCTCTGCATTGTACTGCCACTATGACTGTGGGCAAGTCATGGTGCTTGGATGGGACTCAGTTTCTCCCTCTGTAAAATGAGGAGGCTAGGACTGGATTGTGGTGGAGATGTAACTCAGTGGTGGAGGTCCCATCCCCAGCATCTCTAGAGCATCGGCATGTGTGAGACAGTAGAAAGGGTCTGGGTTCGAATCCCAGCTGTATGACCTTGGGAAAGTCCTTGCCTCTCCCTGGGCCTCAGTTTCCTCATCTGTAAGATGAAGGCTTTGGACTCTGGACCCTTCTGGACCCACATCTGTGATCCTCAGACCTCAAGGGTTTGTCCTAATTCTAAATCCCATGGACTCGATCAGATGAGAGACAGAGGCCTCCAGACCTGACTTTCCCAAGGGAAAGATTTCCTCAGGGGGGGGGGCCAAAACAAGTGGACAAGGGGTGCGTGTATGTGGGGGAGGAGGCAGGGCTGGCCAGGGTCCAATCCCCTCTGTCTCCATTGGGAGGATCCTGAGTCATGCTAAGGAGAGCCCCGGTCTGGGCAGTGTGGTTGAGTGGAGAGAGCCCTGACAAGAGGACCGTGGGGTGAAACGTGACCACCATTTATGAATGGCGCAGCCTTGGACTAGTCCCTTTCCTTCTGGGCCTCAGTTTCCTTTCCTGTAAAACGAAAGAATTGGGCTCAGTGACCCTGAAGGCCCTTGTAGCTCTGGGGGGCAGGGGCAGAGGGGGCTGCCAGGGGCCCATGCTTAGGGAATACCTCGGCCCCCCAGCTGGAAGCCCATCACAGACTACGTGGACCAGCAGTTTGAGCAGTACTTCCGGGACGAGAGCGGCCTCAACCGCAAGAACATTCAGGACAACAGAGTCCACTGCTGCCTCTATTTCATCTCTCCCTTCGGGCATGGGTGGGTAAGCGTGGCGTGGCGTGGCGTGGCGTGGGAGGAGGGAGGGGCATACTGGGTGGGGAGGGACAGAAAGTAGATCTTTGTTAACTGAAAAGGAAAAAGGAAGACATGGAGTCGGGATGACCTGGGTTCAGATCCTGCTTCTCCCCCTCGCTGGCTGTGTGACTGTGGCCACATCCCTTCCTCGGCCTCAGTTTCCTCCTTGTACCGTGATTCCACAGACCCACTTCCAGCCAGAGAACTGATGGACTCAGAGGGCGGACAGAAGGCAACTTTTGGCTTTCTGTCCTTCTCTTGTCTTTTTTTTTTTTGGCGAGGCAATCAGGATTAAGTGACTTGCCCAGGGTCACACAGCTAGTATCTGAGGTCAAATTTGAACTCAGGTCCTCCTGACTCCAGGGCCGGTGCTCTATCCACTGCGCCACCCAGCTGCCCCCTCTCTTGTCTTTTTGGAGCTTGGCTAACGTGGAAATGTGCTCGTTACAAATACACATTTGTGATAGGTTTTGATTCTCTGGCCTTCTCACTGGGAAGTGGGGGAGAGAGTTTGGACCTGGGAGAAAAAAGAATGAGAAAGTCTTTGTGCTTAAAAAGAAAGAAGGAAGGAAAAAGGAGCAGGTCCGTCTGCATGACCCCTAGGGCCCTTTCCAGTTCTGAATCTCTGTCCTCGTCCTTCTGGTTCTAATTCCTGTGATGTGCCCCCATCCCACACTAGAGGGCCCTCCTCCCCCCACACCATGGCCCCCAGCCCCCAGGCTTGTCCTGTCCATCCTGTAGGACTGCCCTGCTAGTCCCAGCCCACCTCCCTCCCCAGGGGTCCAAGGCTGTGCGACTTTACTGGGGCCGGGGCGCCTCCCTGGGGAAGAGGTGAAGGAAGTCGTCTTTTGACCAACCTGTGGAATGAGGACAGAATGACTGGGGGTCTGGGGCCTTCTGAGGCAGGGAGAGATCCTCGTGTGAGGCCCCCGGCCACTCTGCAGCTAATCAGAACAGTGGGTACTCGGACCCTGACCACCAGTCCCCTCACTCCCACACCTGACAAGGGCTGCCCCAGCCTCGATTGAAGTCTCCGGTGAGCAGGAGCTCACCACCTCACCTCACACTCAGGTCCACTTTGAGACAGCTCTGACCGCCCGAAGGTTTTCTAGACTTCAAACCAACATTTATCTCTTTGCTACTTCCCCTGAATGAATGAATGGGTGTGTGCCCTGGGCCCGTGTCAGAGCTAGAAATGAGAATGGCCAGCTGGGACGCACCTGGCGGGAGGGCCGAGCAGGCTGGTGAAGGCGAGAGCCCAGATCCTGACGCAGGGGAGCCCCACCAGAGCTTCCAGGAGTGGATGGATGAGGGATTAGCTTTCTTCTGCCTGGGCCCAGGACCAGGACCAGGGCCAGCGGGGTGGGGGGAGCTGCCAGGAGGGCCTCGGTCTCGGTATCAGGAAAAGCTTGCCCACAACCCACTTCCCCAGAGGCCGGGGGGTGCCTGCTGAGGCATTGGGCTCTGCCTCCCTGGAGGTCTCCCTGCACGGGCTGGTCGCCCACCTTGTTGGGACTGTTGTAGGACAGTATTGTTCTGATATGGGGTGTGCCAGAGCACCACTGGGCTCCCTTCCAGTCCCGATATTCTCTGCTTCTGTCTCTTCCCTGAACCTCAGTTTCCTCACCTGTCCAATGAGCTCCCTGCCAGCTCTAATGCCTCACTTCCCATCCCAGGTTGAGGCCAGTGGATGTGGAGTTCATGAAGGCCCTTCACGAAAAAGTGAACATCGTCCCTCTTATTGCCAAAGCCGACTGCCTCGTCCCAGGAGAGATCCGAAAACTGAAGGAGAGGGTGAGGCACTCCCTGGCCCCCCATCCCTGAGGGTCCCAGAAAGTGGGGGCGAGGGCCGGGAAGAGATGGGGCCGAGCGGGGGATGGTCAGACTTTCAGGGTGGAGGTGATAGAGGCGGGGAGGGTGGTAACCGGGCTCGGGCCTCTGAGCTCAGTCTCCGGCCTAGATCCGGGAGGAGATCGACAAGTTTGGGATCAAGGTGTACCAGTTCCCAGACTGTGACTCCGACGAGGACGAGGAATTCAAGCAGCAGGACCGAGAGTTAAAAGTGAGCAGGCCCGATGACCCCTGTCCGCTGGGCTACAGGCCTGGGCCTTCTCGCCTGGGCTTGGAGCACTGCTGTCCTCCCCGGCCCCAGCCTGGTCACCTCGTGGCCTGCCCTGGTCACCTGGCTGGCCTGGCCTAGCCTATCTCCTAGGGGACCCATGCGGTCCAGGGCAGAGCTGGGTCCAGCCAACACATGTGTCTCCTTAGCTGCTGCTCTGGGCCCTGCAGGGCCTTCCTTCTGTGGGATCCCCAGGGGAGCGAGGAACAGGGCTCTTTGTCAGTCTCCCTAGCTCCTCATAGGGCTGCTCCCTGGTCCATCTCCAGACCCGCAGGGCCCTCGTTCAAGAGGTCAGTCCGCCTGCCTTTGGCGAGCGCTCCCCTCTCCTTGGAGCCGGGGCCTTTGGGCTCCCCCGAAGCAAACCGGGCCTCTGACGGCCCCTTGCTTCCAGTCTATGGGAGGCAGGGTAGAGGTCCCTGTCCCAGAGGGGGTGGCAGGCAAACCTCGCTTAGAGGGCAGGACGTGCCAGCCTGGCACCATCACACTCAGCAGGGGCTCTGAGGGATCTGGATGGGGACCTTGATAACACGGGGGGGTGGGACAGCACTGGGGAAGGGGGTCCATAGCTCAGCAAAGAGGGCTGTGTTCCAGAAACACCAAGGGAAAGAATGCTGGGTTTAGAGCCAAGCAACCTGGACTCATGTTTAGTGTTATCTCCCCATGTGACCTTGGGCAAGTCACTTAATCTCAGTTTCTTCAACTGTAAAATTGGGGGGTTGGACTTGAAGAGCCTTGCAGTTCTAAATTTCTTACCTAGGACCCCACGTCCTTGGTGAGGATGGGGCTGGAGAGGTGGGACGGAGCCCGGCTGTGGGAACCTTGAGGAAGGGAGAGGGAACGTGGGGGCTCTGCCTCGTCCTGCGCCTCCTCTCATTGTCCTCTGTCCCCTTAGGAGAGTGCCCCCTTCGCCGTCATAGGCAGTAATACCGTGGTGGAGGCCAAGGGCCAGCGGGTCCGGGGGAGGCTCTACCCCTGGGGCATTGTGGAAGGTGAGTGGCTCTGTTTCTGTCCTGGGAGAACTGCCCCAAGCTGGGGCCAGGGCCAAGGATCCTGGGTCCCTTCAGGGCCCCTTTCAGCATGCCTCCCTACACTGTCCTGGTCCTGCTATCCCACCAGGGCCCCCCACCCCCAAGCAGTCTGCCCCTATTTATGGCCTGTCACTAAAATAAATCCTAATTCTCCTTTCCTCAGAGACCCCTGGAGGAAGCTGATGAGCTCATTCATACTAGTGTCAATGATTGATAATAGCCAGCTTCCTGTATAACACCCTAGCCTAGGGGAAATTGTCATTTTGAAGATTGGGGGTGGGGAAGAAACCCAGAGAGGCCTGAACCCAAAGGAGTGAGTCCCTAATTTCAAGTTTAAGGCAGAAGGAGATATTTGGGGGTGGGGTAGAAGGCCTTTGAATTACCCCTACCCAGTATACACAGCACCCCCATTGTGGTGACCCTGGGGAGAGGGGCTGTCAAGGGATGTGTTCTGTTTCAAAGGGTCACCGTGTCAGAGCTGAGAGAGGCCTTAGAATAAGGGATGTCAGGGCTAGGGAGGGGCCTTAGAACAGGGGAATGTCAGGGCTGGGAGAGGGCCTAGAACAAGGGATATCAGGGCTGGGAGGGGCCTCAGAACAGGGGATGTCAGGGCTGGGAGAGGGCCTAGAACAAAGGATGTCAGGGCTGGGAGGGGCCTTAGAACAGGGGATGTCAGGGCTGGGAGGGGGCCTAGAACAAGGGATGTCAGGGCTGGGAGGGGCCTCAGAACAGGGGATGTCAGGGCTGGGAGGGGGCCTAGAACAAGGGATGTCAGGGCTGGGAGGGGCCTCAGAACAGGGGATGTCAGGGCTGGGAGGGGGCCTAGAACAAGGGATGTCAGGGCTGGGAGGGGCCTCAGAACAGGGGATGTCAGGGCTGGGAGGGGGCCTAGAACAAGGGATGTCAGGGCTGGGAGGGGCCTTAGAACAGGGGATGTCAGGGCTGGGAGGGGGCCTAGAACAAGGGATGTCAGGGCTGGGAGGGGCCTTAGAACAGGGGATATCAGAGCTGGGAGGGATCTTAGCACAGAGTTGAAGCCCTTCATTTTACAGAGGACGCAGTTGAGGCCCAGAGCGGGCAAGGGCCGGCCCAAGGCCACGTGGGCTATGGCTGTGTCCAGGACAGGGGCAGATTCCCTGGGAAGGGGAGCAGGGGTGGTCGGGGGGAGAGAGAAGGTCCCAAAGGCTCAGCCTCCCTCCACTTCCGGCAGTGGAGAACCAGGCCCACTGCGACTTTGTGAAGCTTCGAAACATGCTGATCCGGACGCACATGCACGATCTGAAGGACGTGACCTGTGACGTGCACTACGAGAATTACCGGGCCCACTGCATCCAGCAGATGACCAGGTGGGGACCCTTATGGCGCGGCAGCGGCAGCTGGCGGGGCCTGCCCCTTCTCTTGCCTCAGTTTCCTCTCTGTTCCACCCTTCCACACCACCACCAGGTCTGGTCCCTCGTGGCCCACAGCCCCCAAAGGCTGCCCTGGGTCAGTGGAAACTGGGCAGAATTGGCCAGGATGGGGAGGAATCCCACCAGCCCTGAGGGGTCGGAGCAGAGCTGGGCGGGCCGCCTGCCTCAGGCTCTGGTTTGCACTCCATTCAGCCAACTTTTTATTTTATTTTATTTTTTGGGGGGGTTAGGCAATTGGGGTAAAGTGACTTGCCCAGGGTCACACAGCTAGTGAGTGTTATATATCAGAGGCCGGATTTGAACGCAGGTCCTCCTGACTCCAGGGCCGATGCTCTATCCACTGGCCACCTAGCTGCCTCACAGCCAACATTTATTAAGCACCTACTGTATGGGTGCCCTGAACTGGTCATTGGCAGAAAAATGAAGTTTAGATAATTCTGTTCTCCTAGCAAGGGAAGCTGGCCAGAGGTGTAGTGCGCCGATGGGCTGCCACCTGGGGAGGTAGTGAGTTCTCTGTCATGAAAAGTCTGCAAAAAAAAGGCAGCTGGGCATCCTTCACTCTCCTGGGAGGGGGAGATGGAATGTGATGGACAGAGATGGGGAGGCAAGACCAAGTCAATGGAACTTCGTGTGTGTGTGTGCGTGTGTGTGTGTGAGAGAGAGACAGAGACAGAGACACAGACGGGGGGGAGGGAGAGGGAGAGAGACAAAAACAGAGAGAGGGAGGGAGTTGGAGGGAGACAGAAGGGAGAGAGAGACGGAGACAGAGACAGAGAGAAGGGAGGGAGGGAGAAGAGGGAGGGAGGGAGAGAGACAGAGAGAACTGGCCCCCCCATTCTTTTCTCCTCCCCAGCAAACTGACCCAGGACAACCGGATCGAGAGCCCCATCCCCATTCTGCCTGTGCCCACCCCAGACACAGAGACAGAGAAGCTGATCAAGATGAAGGATGAGGAGGTAAGGCCCTGGGGAGTCCTCTGCCCCCCCAGGGTCCCCAGCTTCCCCCAGCTGCCGGCCGTTGAGGGCCCTCCTTGGGACGGGGTCATCTCCCTGCCCCCTGTCTTTAGCCACCTCAGCTCCAGGCCCGCTCTCTCTGGGAGGGGAGGTCTTAGGGTGTCAGAGGGAGGCGCAGCATGGCTCCTGGGGTCTCTGCAGGCCTCACTCACCCCGTTTCTCTGTCCCCTCCTCAGCTAAGGCGCATGCAGGAGATGCTACAGAAGATGAAACAGCAAATGCAGGACCAGTGATGCTGGGGTGACTTGGGGCTCACCCCAAGAAGGCCCTCCTCTGCCTCCTCTGGGGGGTGAGGAGGCCAGGCCCTCCTTGCTGTCTAGAGGCTCTCCATGTGGGAACCCCCTAGGCAGACCCCTAATTTATTCTCAGCCTGTGCCGGCCGGCCCAGAATAGGGCCAGATGCTCCCTGTGTGACTCAGGCCTCCTGGGCTAGGCACCACCCGCTCTGAGGCTTGGGTGGCAAGGAAGAGAATGGCACGGGGCAGCTAGCCCCCGCCTTCGCCCGGCCCCTCTCCCATCTAGGGGGCTGAGGCCTCGCCAGCCATGCCTCGGACCTAGGCCCAGCTCCACGTGCCTCCCTGCCTCGTAAGGACCAAGGCCTGTCCTGGGCCCCCACTCCCCATCACCCGGTTCCCTGTAGACTTGGGGGTGTGGGGAATGGTCAGGCTCCCCCTCCTGCTTCCTTCCTCCCTTTTTTCCCTCCTAGGGCCCCCCTTCTCCCCCCTGCTGGGAAGGGGGGGGGACTATGGTGCAGGCAGATAAGGGCTATGTGGTTCCCCCTCTCCCCCTCGACCTAGCCAGCCCTGCCTATTTGGGGAGGGGAAAGGCCAGAGGACATATAGGATCATGGGAATGACTGCCAGAAGAGACCTGAAGGGCCTTCTAGCCTATGCCTCTCATTTACAAATGAGGTGTCACAAGGCACAGAGCAGTGGCTCTGGAGTCAGGAAGACCTGAGTTCAAATGCTGCCGCAGAAACTTGCTAGCTGGGTGACCCTGGACAAGTCCCTTAACCTTGTTCTGCCTCAGTTTCCTTAACTGTAAAATGGGGATAGCAGTAGCACCTACCTCCCAGTGTCGTCGGGACGATCACGAGTAATATTTATGAACCTAAAAGCACTACAGAGATGATAGCTTTTATTCTTAAAGATGGGGAAACTGAGGCCCAGAGAGGGAAAGGGACTCGATCAGCGTCCAGAGGTAGTAAGGATTTGAACCAGGTCATTTTGCTCCACACCCAGAGTACTCCTGCCAAGTACCCTGCCCCTTCCCCTCCTGTCAGTACCCGGGTCCAAAGCCCAGTCTTCAACACCTAGACACTCGCGCACTCACACACTCACACTCATAGCTTGGCTTCTGCCCATTCCTGGGCTCGGGCTTTTGGGGTGGGCCTCCTTGCTCCCCAGCAGCCCCTGAGCCCTGGGATCACCTTGGGGGGGGGAGCAGGCAGGGGGCCCCTGAAGCTTAGGGAGCTGCAGAGCCTGGCGGCTAGGTAGATCCTTCCCCCTCTGGGCCTCCTAGGCTGCTCAGGCCTCTGGTCATCTCCCTAATGGGTCAGCCTGGGGGACGCAGGGAGGGAGGGGTGAGCTTCTCCACCAGGCCAGCAACCTAGGGGTGCAGATGAGTCCTCTGCCAGCTCCATAGATGCTGGGAATGGGGGGAGGAGGCCATTTCCAGATGGACAGAAGCTAACAGGAGGAGGGCCAGCAGGCATCCTCGATCCCTGACGCCCGTGCCCCCGATGGCATCGGAGAGCCCTTCCCCCCCCAACCCCCCCCCCCCCATGGGTGAGACCTGCCCAGCTGACCCTCCCCCACCCCCCACTCTGCTCCTAGTCTGGGGCTCTCAGCTTCCTAAGAGGCTCTAACCTTCCTGTGATAGCGGGGTGGGGGGACAGTGATGGGCCAGCCCAGTACCCCGCCCCGTCCTGGCAGACCACCTGTCCCCGGCTCTCCAACCCCACTGGCTCTGTGTGCTCTCCGTCATCACTTGTCTCACACGTGGCGCTGGCTGGTTTTCTGGACCCTCTCTAGTTTGCAGCCTGAGCCCTGAAGGCCCAGGCTAGGCCCCTCAAGGGGGTCCCAGGCAGGCAGGGTCCCCATTCTCCAGGTGTGTGTTTGGGTGGTCTGATCCTGCATGTCCCTCAGCCTCGGGGGGCAGTCTCTTCTCCCCGCTCAGGCCCCCATCCCCCCCCCCCCCCCGACTTTGGACTTGTGGCCCGGTTTCTGGTCTTTGTACAATACTTTCTCTGCCCCCTTCCCCCTTTGGAAATGGAGCCTTTTTGTTAATTAACATTCTCGGCTCGCTGATGCTTCCTACCCCCAGGATGGGTGGGAGAATAAGGATGGTGATGGAGCTCCCGGCTTCGTCCTGTGTGTTCCGTTGTGGTGCCCGGACCCTGAGAGAGGGCGGGGGAGGGGCCGGGGCCAGGAAACCCCATTAACCGGCCCCTGCTGACTCAGCGCCTCTATCTCCCCTACGCAGCCTCCCGCGGGGTCCCCGCCTCATTCCTCCTCTTGTCCCTGGCCCCCAAGCCTCGGAGGCTCAGAGTTGGAAGGGTCTCCAGAGACCACCAGCTCTAGCATCGTCCAGGTGAGGAGCTGAAGCCCCGGTGCACCTGCTTGTACATGTTCGAGGCGGGGATTCGGGCTTAGCTCTGCCTGACTCCGGCTGGGTCTGGTACTGTCCAGCGGCTCCGTCTCCCCTCAGGGCTGGGACCCTCTGCGACATTTGGTGAATCAGCTGGAGGGCCAGAATCCATGACTGCTGTGGGGCCATCTGGCCTTCTGCTAGGAGACCTCTGACCACAGGGAGCTCACTACCTCTCAGGAACCCATGCCATTTGGGGATAGCTGTTTGTTAAGTTTTCTCAGGCACTGACCTTAAACCTGCCTTCCTGTCACTTCCCTCTATTGTTTCTTTGCCTTCTGGGGCCAAGCAGAATAAACCCAATCTGAGGGCTCCCCGTTCATCCCCAGCCCAGCACCCCCAGTTCCTTCAAATGATGGAAAAATGCTTCCGAATTCTAGAGCATTTTAGAGTATATGGCAGGCTTTTCTCACGAGGACTCCATGAGGGTAAGGTCTGCAAACATGGTTATGCCCATTTTACAGATGCTTCAGAGAGGCCAAGCTGTAGGCTCACCATCGCTCTGCTAGGAGCGGGGAAAGCCAGGGGCGGATCCTGGGTCTCCAGCCCACGACTTTCCCCATTGCACCCAACTGGCACTAGCCCCCAGCCCGGTCCCCCTGGCCTGGTTGCCTTTATCGGAACCCAAGCTCTACATGAGGGAGCTATGGTTTTTTTTTTTTACACTACAAATGCTCCCTAAGATCTGAGTGGGGGGGTGAACCTCAGAAGACATCTCATTGGACCCCTCTCATTTTGCAGATGAAGAAACGGACTCTGGGAGCTAAAGCTGAGGGCCACGTAGATAAGATCTTAGCATCTTAGATTTAGAACAGAAGTGGCCACCCCTGGTTCAATTCTCTCCTGTTCAGATGGGGAAACTGAGGCCCAGAGAGGTTAAGAAATGCCTAAGGTCACTTAGATCATAGATTTAGAATGGGAGGGACCCTCAGAGATCATCTCTTTTAATGTCCTAATTTTCCACAGGGGGACACTGTGGCCCGGAGTGGAAGGGTCACAGAGAGTCAGGCCCAGTTTTTGTAGCTACCACATCAGTCTCACGTTGAACTTGCATTCTACTAAGACCCCCGGATCTTTTTCATGTAAATTGTTGTCCAGACATACCTCCTTCATCCAGGACTTATATGGAGCCTCAGTTTCCCACCTTCTGGCTTGTCTTTTCACCTCCCTCTTCCCTATCCCACCCTGCCCCAGCCCTCCCTGGCTGTCTCCCTCTTTCCTGCAGACTGATGGGTGGGGAGGGGCGGGCCTCTGCCTTATCTCTGGCTGCCTTACTAGTGACCACACTATCCCTGGGAGGGCTCAGTGTGGGGAGGCCAGCCTGTCCAACCCCTATCATCTTCTGTCTGCTCTGCCCTACCAGCCAGGGGCCATGGGTTCTGGTGAGTCTGGCCTTCGTCATGATCGAAGGGTTTTGGGGGGGCAGTTGGAAGGGGGAGGCTTCCGAGCTGATTCGGGATCTTTTGAGGTCTAGGCCCCAGGCCCCATTGGAGCTGGGGTAGGTGGAAGGAAGGGGTTTGTCTTCTGCAGTCCTGGAAAATGGGAGTCTTTTCCTTCCCAGACCCATCCATCACTAGCCCTCGGCTTACCTCCTTGAAGGAGACCAGCCTCCAGAGAATGCTTCTCCCCTTCCTGGAGGCCCTCTGTGGCCCTGCCCCTGACCTTCCTCCCAAGCCCAATCCCCGGCTTCACTTCTCTCAGGTCCAGGGGGGCCAAGGCTGGGTTGGGACCTCCAAAGCCCCCATCTCCGACGCATTCCTGTCTGTCAGGCCAGGCTGAGAATCCCAGAATGTCTGAAGTTGAGGGTGCTTGGAAGTCACCGGGTTCAACCCCCTCATTTTACAGATGAGGAGATGGGCTGAGGGAGGAGGAATGGGTAGCAGGGGCAGGCCTTGAAACCCCCATCCTACCAAGGAAATGGAATTGGGGGTAGAAAAGGAAGGTCACAGATGGGGAAACTGAGTCCAGAAGAGGAGAGATGCAGTTAGGCTCAGGGCCTGGAAGGCACTCCCTCCTCTTCTTTAGACTTCTCTCTAATTTTTCTTCAAGGCTTAGCCCCCTGAGGGTCCTGTGACCACCCCTCCCCTCTCACCAGGGGCTCCTTGCTCCTCCATCTACAAGAGCCCAGGACTCTGCCTGGCATCCAGCAGGTGTTTAATAAAAACTTGCAGGGTTAAATTGAACGGTGTAAGGAGGGATTTATAGGCAAAGACCTGGATTCAAATCCAAATTCGGCCACTAATTGGCCTCGTCACCTTGCCTTTCCCTTTTCTGGGC
>NW_020953945.1:1475702-1510625 GCF_900497805.2 Vombatus ursinus | reverse complement strand
GACCCACCTAATGCCCCTGCCCTGCCCTGCCTGGGGCCAATGCCCCTCTGATCTGATCTGAACAATGGCCCAGGCCTCCCCCTTGCTGTGACTCACCTCCTCGAGCCTCCCTAGGTCCCACAGACTGATCCCCCTGATCCACAGGGAAAGAGGTATACCCCACAGCTAGGGGTACCCATTCCCCTGTGCCTCCTCAGCACTGGAGTCCAAGATCCGTGTTCCCTGACCTGGCTTCCTTCACGGATGGAAGGCTTTATTGCTGACTGTCATCATCTGTGGCAGAGGGGCAAAGACTCAATGGTCACAGGCCCCAAGGCCCCCTCGAGGGGGGGACCTGCCCAAGGCCTGAGCTCATCCCCAGGGTGGCCACACCCTTCAAACCTGCTTCTTCCTCCCAGCCCATGGGCTCTCTGACCCTCTGCCAGCCTTCTCTCTAACTACCCTGGGCCACCCCCATCCCTGAGGAGAGGCTGCTGATGCTCTGGGCGTCCCATCCAGAAAGGACTCTGACAGGTGGTCATGTGTCCAGGGGAGGGCAAAGGGCCCAGAAGTGCCTTCCCCCAAAGAGGACCCGTTGGAGGAACTGACTGATGGGGCAGAGGAGAGCTCTGTCCAGGTGTCTGGAGAGCTTGGGCCCACAGGGCAGGGTCCAGAGGGGATGAGAGTTGCCCCACTGGAAGGGCTTCCCCATGATGGGAGGTCTTCAGGCAGAAGCTGGAGGTGTCTTGTTCACGGATGGGCTGGGCCCATTGGCCTCGGAGGGACCCTTCCATGCATGTGATTAGGAGATGGCCATCCCAGAGCCGCCTTTGGAAAGTCCCAGATCCCATAGAACATTCTAGCAGACACCCCTTCTGGTCCTTGCCCGGCCCTCCCATGCCCTTGGAAGACCCCACCTGGTGACAGGTGACAGGTCATATCACAGAAAATCCTCAGGCACAGCAGAGGGCCAGTGTGGCCCAAAGCTGCCCCTGGAGACCTCGGCTCTCTGAAATAAGGGGGTTGGATTAAGGGGCTTCCGAGGGCCCTCCCAGCTTTCAGATCTGGGGTCCTGGGGGTGGCCTAGGGCTCTGTCCCACCCAGGACACGGCTGGCAAGGTTGGAGGAGTGGGAGGGGGAGGAATAAATCCTAGAGCAAACTGCAGGGTTAAGTGACCACTGAGGCAGGTCCATCAGGCTCCTGCGGAAAGGCACAGAGTTGGCTGCACACAGAGAAAGGGCCAGAATCGTTTGCTACAGTTCTTTGAAAGGGTCCAAGCTCCAGCTTGGGAGGGTGGGGTGTGGGGGGCTTATTAAAATAAATCACTGGCCCCAGGATTGGTGGGACTGTTTCATCTGGAGAGGGAGCTGGGAAAGATTCCTGCAGAGAATGGGCACGACCAGGCCCCCTCTGTGAGCATACATACGATGGAACTGTAATGGTGTCACTGGGTGTTTAGGGGCTCAGGGTGGGGGATGTGTTCCATGTTCTTTCGTGCCCATTTGCCCCTTTCTTCTGCCTCCTAGATCCTGAAAGGAGCGGGCGATAACTTGGGAGAACTGGGAGGGCCGGAGGACATGGGGCTTAGCGAGGTGGGGAACCATATTGGCTAAAGACAGCTCAGTGACTTTCAAAACCTTGTTTATGGCTTACATGAGTTATTTACCACCACTACCCCCATTCTATCAGCTCAATAGCCTTATGAATTCTGCATTACTAAGGGGCATATGGCTCAGCAGGGAAGGGACCCATCCAAGGAAATGTAGCCCTCGATATTGGCGCCCTTAGAAGAAACCTCATTGACCTAGTGCTGGTCACAGTCCTGCTCCAGCGACATCAGGTGCAATGCCACGTACTTCATGGGAGTGTCCCTCCCCATCTCTGGGCCCCGGGTTAGTTTTCTGTAAAAATAGGGGACTGGATCTCCAATGTCCCTTGCCGCTCCCCAACTGCTATGCCCTGCTCTCTAGAGCAGGGGTGTTTCTGACTGGTTCTTTGTACATTTACCCATGGAGATTCTTTCCTGGCAGATAAATCCCTGAGAATTTGAGGATTTATCACAGCAGTTTGGGGGTCAGTGAGGCAGAAAGAGGGAGGAGAGAGGGAGAGGGGGAGGGAGGAAGGGAGAGAGAGAGAGAGAGAGAGAGAGGGAGGGAGAGAAAGGGAGAGAGACAGAGGCAGAGAGAAAGAGGGAGAGAGAGAGAGAGAGAGAGAGAGGAGGGAGAGAAAGGGAGAGACAGAGAGATACAGGGAGAGAGACAGAGAGAAATAGACAGAGAGTGAGAAAGCGAGAGAAGGAGGGTGGGAGAGGGAGAGGGAAAAAGAGACAGAGACAGAGACAGAAACAGCATGCTAGTGGCCAGGCAGAGGCTAGACCTCAGGCTTCCTGATTCCTAATATCATTGAATTTCAGAGCTGGAAAGGTTCTTGGATCATTAAACTCAATTCCGTCATGGACAGATAGAAAAACTGAGGTCGAGAGATGTGCGACTGGTCTCAGGTCCCCACAGAGTCAGTGGGAGGGGTGGACCTGGTGGGCTGGGGTGGGGGGGTTTGGCTCTAGGGCCCTGGGAGATGGGAGGGGGCTAGATCTCGGGAAGCCGTTCAAGGCCAGCTAGGAAAGTCGGCTTTGGAGAAATGGGGAGGCTGGTTCCCAGTCTGTGACTCACACCTAAAGGAGCCTCTCCTGGGCCTCCCTCAGGACTTGACTCAAGTGGGAGCGGGGAGGTTGAGGGGGAAAAGTCAGTGCTTGCAGTTCCATGGAAGGCCAGCAGAGTGCAGCCGTGTGCCAACTATCTCCAGCCTAGGACCTCCAGCTCCAAAGATGGGGTTACCAAGGATTGGGAAGCTATGGGCCTTTGTCGGGGGGATCTCACTGTCCTGGAGTCCAGTACCTCGGCTTTGAGCTCTGTCATTAACACACTGTGTGACCCTGCTCTCTAATATTTGTCCTGCTTCCCTCATAGCATTATTGCAAAGAACAAAAACCAAAACCAAAACCATTGTAACATTGCCTGGACCCAAGGGGGCAAATGAGGCAGGGAAGGAGTTGGGGAGCACGGGGGAGCAGAGCCTGTCCCCCCCGCCCACGGCTACAGCTCACCCATGCCCCAAGCCAAGCCAAGCCCCTCTGCCCCTGGTAGGCAGGTGACGCTTAGGGAAGTCTCTGGACCTTGGAAGAGCGATGTAGGACTCAGTCTCCAGATGTTGGCAGGGCTGCCTTGGGATGGAGGAGTCAGGCCTCGGGGCTTTGGCGGACCTGGGAGGAATGGAAGGAAATGAGACCGTGGGGATATTCCAGATGCACCGGAAACCTCCTTGGCTTTGTAGTTAAAGGACACAGGGTAGGCTGCTGTCATTGCCTTGTTCCAAAGCCTTGGGCTTGGGCAGGTACCCTTCCCTTCAATGGGCCTCACTTTCCTCATCTGTAAAATGGGGCTCTCTAAGGTCCCTTTCAGCTCTAAGTTTAGGAATGAAACAAGCATTTATTGAGCGCCTACTGTGTGCCAGGCACTGTCCTAAATGCTTTACAAAGAGTATCTCACTTGCTTTTCACAACAACCCTGGTGCTGTTATTATCCCCCTTTGAGAAAACTGAGGAAGCCAGAGGTTATGCGACTTGCCCAGAGTCACACAGCTAGTGAGATCCGAGGCAGGATTTCCACTCAGGCCTTCTCTCCCCTCTGCTCACTTGCCAGGATTCAGCCCCTCCAGCATTTCTGAGAGTATCTGTCCTCCCTTTCCTCCCCAGGAAGAACAATCCAGCAAGTCCCACAGTGCATGCCCCATTCCACACCCATAGTCCCCCACTTCTAAAAAGAAGAGCTCACCCTGGTCATTCACATGCCACAAGGTTCTTCTTCAAGGATTGTTTCCGTTTCTGTTGTTGATGTTGTTATTTTGGGGGCCTAAATTCACGTTTATAGCTGGTGGGAAAGCTGTGGGATTTGGAGGCCTCCCCAACCCCGTTCAGCCTCTCACCCTCCTGCAGAAATGACCCTGGCACCACTCTGTACCAGTCTGTGTCTCCTGGGCCTTGTGGGGACCGATCTTTGTGCACTTGGCCAGGCTCTCCTTGATGGAACTGGGCTGAGCTGGGCTGGGCCGGACTCAGAACCTCCTAGAACCTGTCACAGCTCTGGCAGGTGGGCAGAACCGTCCAGAGCCCAGGGGACTGTAGAGAAGGGCCCTGGGCCAGACTTGGGGATGTGAGCCCAGAAAAACAAGAGTAATCTTTGTTTCTATCCATCCCACTCTCAGGATTACAGGGATAGCCCCACTGCATTATCCTGAGGGCAGGAGAACCAGGATAATCCCCATTTTACTGATGGAAAAACTGAGACTCAGAGAGATGAAAGGACTTCTCTAGGATCACAGGTGAATTAGTGAATGGCAGAGTCTGGAGCAGTTCTGAGAGTGTCCTGCCTCCAAGGTCAGGGGTTCTGGGATGGCTGGGCCAAGGCTTCCCTAAGCAGGACTGAAGTGTGGGGGGGATTATAGACCCTCAGGGCTGGAGAGGCCTTAGAACAGGGGATGGCAGAGCTCTGAGGTATCATAAAATGTCCTCTTAGAACAGAGAATACTAGAGTTGGGAGGGGCCTTAGAAGAGTTCCTATCTGGTAAGCACCCTTAGAACATAGAATTTGGAATGCCAGACCTGTGTTGGAAAGGGCATTAAACTGTTTCCCTATCTGTGAAATGGGCTCGGGGCCTCGATGGTCCCTTACAGCTCCCTAGGAACACAGATGAGATAGAGCGGTCAGACCTGGAGGGAACCTCAGAGGTCATTGGGCCCAACCTTCTTACTTTACAGGCAGAGAAACTGAGGCCCAGCAAGGAGCCTTAACCTGTCCAAAGGCACGTAGCTGCCAAGGAAGGGCTGGGATGTGAGCCAGCCCTGTGGCCCCGCCATGCCTCTGCCCAGTGACCCTGGGCCAGGATGCCTGGCTCTGTCTTCCTCTCGGGGTGGGGGATGGGGGCTGCTCCCCTCGTGGCTGGCCTCGGGGGATCAGCCGCTGACCTGCCGGGGATGTGGCGCTGCTGACATGAGCTTTGTCCCCACAAGACGGATGGCTCCTTCAGAGCTCATCCTCACGGGGCTGGACCATTGTCTCGCCCGGAGCCTGTGATCGCTATCTCTCCAAGGCCCATCGAGCCCCTGACAGGGCTCAGGCCCTCACATCCCGTCCTTTGTGCCTGGCTGGCCCAGGTGGCTAGGGCTTCCGGATCATTAGGGGGGCCCTAAGTGGGCTGGGGGCCCGGGGGGGTGCTGGAGAAGCCCCCTCCTCCTCTTAGACAAACACAGCCCGGGGCTGGGGTCAGGAACGGGAGGCCTGGTCCCTAGTCTGACCCCCTTCCCTCACCCCCTGCCAGCTTCCTGCCTGCTCCCCAGCCCCCACCCCCTCTGCTCCCCCTTTCTCCTCTCCCCCAATCACCTCCCACCTGCTCCAGGCCCCAGGAGTCTTTGATCGACGGTAGTAATACCGAGGATTCGCCGGTAAGAAACTGAGATTTTGACCCAGAGTGCTAGGCCCAGCGCTGTCCTTGCTGTGTGACCTTGACCAAGTGTCTTGTCCTCTCTGGGTCTCAGTTTCTCATCTAGAAAATAAGGGGATTAGACCAGATAATAATAATAACAATCACCATTTCCATAAAGCTCTAAAATTTCTAAAGTAATTGCCTTGTTTGAGACTCACTCATCCCAATCCCATGAGGTGGGTGCCGCAGAGAGGGAAGCATCCATTTTACAGATGAGGAAACTGAGGCTCAGAGGAGTCCGAGCGACTTGTCCATGACCCTAGACAGAGCTGGTCACTCAGGCTGTCAAGCCCAACCCCATTATCTTTCAGATAGGGAAACTGAGGTCTAAGGTCTCTCGGGTAGTAAGTGGCAGGCCCAGGATTCTGACTCTGTTCCCCTGGTTCTGAGTCCTGAGCCCTTCCCACTGGGCCACACTGCCTCAGACTCACTGATCCTGGGGTCTCAGGGCATCCACGCACCAGCTCTGCGAGGAAGGCAGGAAACAGCTTTTCTCCATTTTTTAGAGGAGGAAACCACAGCCCAGACAAAAGCCCCTCTGGGGGCACGCAGCAGCTTATAGGTGCCCAGCGTTAGAGGCCATTGGGTCCAACTCCCATTTCACAGATGAGGAAACAGAGACTTAGAAAGGGGAGAGTAGCTGGTGGCAGGGCCCGGGCCTCAGGTCGCCTCTGCTCCACCGTGTGCATGTCTAAGAGCCCGGGTACCTCTAATTCGCAGATGGTTTCTGCTCTGGTTTCTGCCTCCCATGCTGGGGAGCCAGAGGAGGTCCTTGGGTGGTTACACGGGCCAGCTAGCTCCCGCAGCTTGCTCCCGGGGCCCTGACCACCACCACCATCCAGGCAGGCAACTTAGCTGCCTGAAGTCAAGTCAACACGCATGGATTGAGCACCTACTGCGTACCAGGCACTGCACTTATGGCTGGGGGAGCAAAAAAGGCAAACGTGGTCCCTGCTCTCAAGGGGCTCACAGCCTCCTGGGCTCAACGTGCACTGGTTAAGCACCTACTGTGTACCAGGCACTGTAGCTGGGGACTCTCATGGGGGTCCGTGAGTGATTACATACAAACAAGATATCGGCAGGAGAAATGGAGATAGCTGCGAATCTCTCCTTGCTGTCTGGACATGCCTGTCTCTGATCCCTGAAGCCTCTGGTGCTGGAGGCCCCCTTAATGCTCGTGTTTACAGGGACAGGAAGGCTTCAGAATGGCGGAGAGCTTACTCAGGATCAGAACTGCCTGCCTACCTATGGAATGGCCTGCCATGGTAGGTAGTGAGTACCCTGTCTCTGGCAGTGTGCAAGGAGAGGAGGGAGGGGCAGGGGGAGGTGTTCAGCCTGGCTGTCATCTGAAGCCCCTTCCAACTCTGTGCCCTGGCATTAGGGAGTCAGCTCATGAGGGCTGGAGCTCAGCGTGCTGTGGGGTAAGCTGAGTTTTCATCCTCTGTCCCCCGATATCCAGAACCTCTCTGGGTGGGCCGCTGCCCTGCAGCCCTTCGACCCGGCACTGACCCTTCCCTTGCCGTCCCCTCCTCCTGGCCTGCTCCGGGCCTGGGCCCCAAGTGGCCCGGCCCTCCCTCTTAGGAGAGCAGTGAAGCGAGGGCAGGGGTGGAGGGGTCCCGCCTCAGTGCACCTGAATGGAGAGCTGAGGCCAGGGTGTGGGCCAGCGTGTGGGATGTCTCAGCCCGCCTGCAGGGTGTGTCTGCCGTGTTCACACACACAGATCCTGGAGGGGTCTCGCAGGGTAATTCTTTACTTTGCCGAGAAGGAAACTGAGGGCCCAGCGACCTCCCAGGACCCCGCAGCCAGAAAGCGTTTAAGGGAGGATCTGAGTCTAAGGCTTCCTCACTCCACGTCCAACATTCAGGCCAAGGGAGGAGAGGTGGGCTTGCTGTTAGGAGGCCTGGACTCTGGCTTAGGGAAATCACTGCCTTGTTTGGGGCCTCAATTTGCCCATCTCCAAAATGGGGGGATCAGACTCAGGTTGTTTCCTATAACCCCGTATCCTGACCTAGGGGCCACCTTTTGGGAAAGCTGCTCACAAATGGGGTGGGAGGGAGCCATTTCAATGACCAGTCCATTCGCCACATGGCTGCCAAACTAACAGTCCCAAGACCACGTCACTCTCTCACTCAGGAATCTTCCATGGCTCCCTATTGCCTCCCTCTGGGATCAGATCCTAACCCCCCCAGTCTTACATTGACCTCCCTTTGCAATCTGGGCCCCGCCCACCATTTCTGGGAGAGTGAAATGGCCGTCACTGGGTGAGGCGTGAGCAGCAAAAAGGTGAGGGGACAGAGGGCCCAGGAGGAAAGGGCTTTCACAAGTTAAACTGGTCACCATGGGGCCAGGATAAAGACAGGGCATGAGACTCAGACTGGGGAGGATGGAGATGGGCTTGGGAGGACTGAAGCAGAGGGAGGTGGCATTTCAGAGAGCCAGGTCATGGGCCCTTAATAGATGTTTGTTGATTGACTGACTGATTGAGGGGCAGGTCAACCAACCACTATTAAGTGTCTGCTGTGTGCCGGGGCTAAGAACCAAAGAAAAGTAAGGACCTTACGTTCTAAAAGGGGAAACAATAGAGATCAAATATGTTCACAATACATTTCAGGACGTTGGGCGGCAGAATCAGGAGAGGCGGCCCTTGAGCTGAGCCGTGCAGGCAGCTAAGGAATCGAAGCAGCAGAGATGAGGAGGGAAGGCATGCTGGGCATGAGAGACAGCCGGTGCAAAGGCATGGAGGTGGGATATGGAATGTTGGGTGTGAGAAAAGCAAAAAGGTCTGTGTGACTGGACTGTTGGGTCCAAGGAGGGGAGTTTGTTAAGAGCCATAAATGCCACACAGAGGCGTTCGTGTTTGACCTTGGAGGTAATAGGGAGCCATGGAAATTTCTTGAGCGATAGGGTCATCCCGGTGCTCTAGGAAAATCACTTTGGCAGCTTGAAGAGGGAGGATTAGAGGGGGAAAATGAGGCAGGGGACCGAGTAGAAGGCTCGAGCAGAAGTCCAGACAGGAGGTGAGGAGAACCTGATCAGGAACATGAAAAGACGGGACGCCTCGGCAAAGTGTATGGCGTGGAGGGCCGACAGCCGGGGGTGGAGGGTCTCCCGGATGGAGCCAGGTTTCCAACATCCCCAGAAGGTGGAGGTACTGTGAGGTGAAGGGAATCTGGGATGCCAAGCTGTGTGGCCCAGTGGTTAGAGTGCCAGGCCTGGGTGTCAGGAAGACCTGAGTTCAAATTCAGCCTTAGGTATTTACTAGCTGGGTGACCCTGGGCAAGTCACTTAACCGCAGCCTGCCTCAGTTTCCTTAATTGCAAAATGGCGGCACTTCCCTCCCAGGGTTGTGAAGGGCAGATGAGAGAATATTTGTCAAGTGCTCGGCACTGTCCCTGGCACGGAGTAGATGCTGATGTTTCCTTTTTCCTTCCCTCCTTCCTTCCCCAACCTGAAGCCTTGGAGTCATGGGTTGGTGTGATGTGCCATGGGCGGGATCCATGGGGGCCCCCATAGGAGAGGAGAGGAGAGGAGCCGTGGGTGCCAGGCCAGGCTAGGCCTGCACCTGGGGTGAGCGGGCGGATCCTTTGTGGGTAGGGCCAGAACGGGCTTTTTACCTGTGGGCCAAAAGCATTTATTAAGTGCCTGTTGCATACCAGGCGCTGTGCCACGGGGAGCTCCGCAGGGTAAGCGGGCATCAGCCTGGGGCAGCGCCGGCAGGAAGGGGGAGCAGGGGCAGCTCTGCTCCTCATGTGGCCTCTGGGGGCCCAGGGCAGCCCAGGCTATGGTGCGGGGGAGGGGGCCGTGCTGGGCCCCCATCTCAGCCGTCCACTAGCCGGGGCTGCAACGAGCATCTGGTTATTGGGGTCCTGTGTGCCAGGTACTGGGGACACACCCTCTCCCCAAGAACCCCAAGGCCCAGGCCCTGGGAGCCTCAACCCTTCTCCTCTCTGGCCTCAGTTTCCCTCTTTGTACAATGTAGACGTCTGGACGAGGTGTCTAAGGACCATCTCAGCATGAAATCACAATTGCCTGGATCCCAGCTGTGGCGTCTCTAGAGCCCTGGCAACTCCTCCAGTGTCCACCAGGGGGCGCAAGGAGCCCGTGGAAAGGGCTCCCTGCGCCCAAGGGGCTTCAGCTGGGAGAAAGAGGCTGAGCTCCTGGGAAGGAAAAAACGTGGGGAGAAGCCCAGGCCCCGGGCTCTGGGGCGGACCAGGCTCCGAACCCAGGGGAGGAAGGAGCACAGACCCGGGAAACTGAGGCCCTGGGTCCTGGTCTCCTCCCTCAGCTTGGGGGGTAGCTAAGCTCCCCCCCAGCTCTGCCATCCCCTGTCCTAAGGCCCCTCCCAGCCCTGACATCCCCAGTTCTAAGGCCCTCCTAGTCCTGCCATCCCCTGTTCTCAGGCTCCTCCCAGCCCTGCCATCCCCCGTTCTCAGCTCCCTGTCAGACATTTTCTGTTCTAGGCTCATTCCCAGTTCTCACAGGCTCTGTTTTATAACTGCCCCGCCTCCACCTCTCCCCAGGCTCCTCTCCATCCTCACTGGGGTCCCCTGCTACAAATCTCTGGCTCTCCCAGCGTGGACCTGTCCCACCCTCCACCTCTGTTCCCCCATCACCAGGGGTGGGGGGGGTGGTCTAGAGAGCAGTCGGGTCCTGCCCCCCTCCCCCACCTCCATTAGGGGAGGGGAAGTGGGCTGTAGGAGGAGGGGTGGAGGCAGGCTTCCAGCTCCGGCCTGGTCCTCTCCTGCTGGGCAGGTCCTGAGCCTGGCTGACCCCTGCTGACCCCCAGGCTCAGGTTCCGGAAGGGGGCAGGCTCACAGCTAATCAGACACAAGGCTAATTAGTCCTGGGTAAACAAACAGCTGGAGGGGCAGGCCTGGGGGTCGGGGCGGGATGGATCCCCCGCTGTGAAAGCTGCCGAAGACCTTAGAGGTCATGTCATCCAGTCCCCTCAGAGAAGCCAAGAGACTGGACCAAGGTCACACAGCGAATGAGGCCAGAGTCAGGATTCAAACCCAGGTCTTCCCATGCCAGAACCAGCGCTCTTCCCCCGGGTCCTCATCAGAGAGAAGGGGTCACTCTTGGTCCTTGGATTCTAGCTCCCTACCACCCCCCAGCAATTGGGGGGGGGAGGCAGCCCACTGGATCTATCCGTCCTCCCAAGGATAGGCACCTCTCTTTGTACTGGTCAGTGGTGTCTGACCCTTTGAGACCCTGCTTGGGGTTTTCTTGGCCATTTCCTTCTCCAGCTAATTGGAGCCTGAAGAAACTGAGGCCAATGGGGTGAAATCACTTGCCCGGGGTCACCCAGCTAGTACCTCAGACAAGGGCAGATTTGAACTCGGGCCTTCCTGACTCCATACCCGGAGCTCTATCCACTGCACCACCCAGCTGCCTGGCACCTTCCGGGTCTCTAAATAGGCAAAGACCCCTGTGGGGGCCCTGGAAAGAACCCCAGGATAGAGGGCCCCTTACCCCGAGCCGGGGCAAAGACAATTGATGAGACAGCAATACTAGGAGAGCTTCCCTCGGAGGCAGGAAGTGCTGCGTGACCTTGGGCAAGTCCTTTAACTGAAGATGAGAGGGTGCGGCTGGAAGCTTCCTTCCAGTTTGGAATCTACGGCCCTAGAAGCTGACCTGTGCCACCTGGGGCAAGTCACTTCACCTCAGTCTCCTCATCTGCAAAATAGGCTGGGACCGGATGGCCGGGACTCTGGCCTTTCCCCATCTGCCAGCTGCCGGAGCCAGCCCCTGGAGCGTCAGCTTCTGTCTCCTCTGTTTGGCATTCGACGCCTTTGCCAACCCGTTCCTCCCTTCCCAGACTCCTTACACCTCTCTCCCCAACCCAGGATCTATGGCTGCCCCACCAGGGTGACCCCTGTCCCTCGGCTCCTCCTCCTCCGTGCCAACCACTGACCTCCCAGGATCCCCTCCTAAAGTCCTCCCTTTACCGGAAGCTCCCCAAGGGAGCTCTGACCCCCTGGGTCATAACCCGACTTCCTGCTGTGTGACCTTGGGCACTCTGTCTCTGTCTCTCCTCTCCTGTCCTCTCCTGTCCTCTCCCTCTCTTTCTCCCTCCTCTCTTCTGTCTCTCTTTCTCTTCTCTGTCTCTCTCCCTCCCTCCTTCTCTCTGTTTCTCTCTCTCTCTCCCTCCCTCCTTCTCTGTCTCAGTCTGTCTCTCTCTCTGTCTCTCTCCCTCCCTCCTTTCTGTCTCTCTCTCTGTCTCTGTCTCTCTCTCTCCCTCCTTCTTTCTGTCTCTCTCTGTTTCTCTCCCTCCCTCCGTCTTTCTGTCTCTGTCTCTCTCCCTCCGTCCCTCTTTCTCTCTGTCTCTGTCTCTGTCTCTCTCCCTCCCTCCCTCCTTTTCTCTGTCTCTCCTCCCACAAAGTAAGGTCCTAATAAATGCATGTTGCATTGACTTCCCCTGCTCCATCCTCCTAGGGGCCTTGGGGCCCGAGGTCCCCAGGGGCAGGCACTTCCCAGCTTCTGTTCTTCTTCTCTCCACCCTGGGGGACCAGGATATTAGCACGAGTCACAGGACAGCTGGGGCCCAAATGGGGGTGATCCCCCAAAGACGGGGACAGCGTTTGGGGGACCTATGGGGGCCCTGGCCAGTCGTGCCCCTCCCCTGACCTCCAGCCCCTTCCCAGGCCCCTCCTAGCCCCCGAGCACCGGGTGTTTATCCAGATGTTACCTGGCTGGGCCCAGATGTGTGGTTTAGCTTGCAGTGACATGGCCCTCCCCTCAGAGCAGCCCCAGGGGGTGGCAGCCTGGGGATCAGCCCCCCCTGTTTTACAGAGGGAGAAACAGAAACTCCATCTGATGCAAGGATTCACCTCTGGTCACCCAGCGAGTAGATGTTGGAGCTGCGTTCTGGAGCCCAGGCCCTCCGACTCCCAGTCTGGGCCACTTTTCATCACTCAGTTGCCTTTCCCGCCTTCCCTCATGGGGGAGTGAGAACACAGCTCTGGAGTCAGAGGGCCTGGGTTCGAATCTTGGCTCTGCTATTAAGCACTTATGTGACCTTGGGCAAGTCACTGACCCTCTGAGGGTCAGTTTCCTCATCTGTAAAAGGAAGGGTTCAGACTAATGACCTCTGGGCCTGGCTCTGGCCACAGGACCCCCCTGAGCCTCTGAGGGGGGCGGCCGGTTCTCCACCTCCCACTGGGGGCTGCCCAGCTGACCGAGGGCCCCTGATTTTCCACTCAGCTACCAACTCTGCTCCTCCCCCCTCAGCCACAGAGCGGTTGTGAGCACCAGGCCCTGAGAGATGGGCTCTGTCATCGGGCCCTAGGTGGGGGGCCCGGCAGGTGGCCCTGTTGAGCGTTGACAGTGAGCCGTCAGTGACACAGGAAAGGGAGGCCAGGCTGGGGGGGTGGCTATGGAGGCTGCAGGCGTGGCCCCTCGCCAGCAAGCAGTTGACATGTGGTCAAACAGGCTTCTCTGAAGTGCCCAGCTGAAAGGGGAGAGCAAGGAGGCTGCTGGTGGCCCCCCACCTCCGAGCCTGCTCCCCACTTCCTGCATCAGATCGGGGAGAAGGGGCCCCCCTCCTCTGAGCTGATCTCTTGCCCCTACATTGTATGGCGGGGGGAAGGGGGCCCCACTCCAGAGCCTGCTCTTCAGCCCCTGTATTAGATGGGGGAAAGGGCCCCCCTCAGCTGGCAGAGCTTCCCTCAGACTCAGTGGATTCTCCTCCTGTGCCCTTGACCCCCAGACCTATATACAGTCCCCATTTTTGCAGGTTTCAAGGCTTCCAAAATTCTTTATTCCCAGCAACCCCAGTAAGCTGGGAGTCCCTGTTTGGGTGAAGAGGAAACTGAGGGTCAGAGATAACCCCTTCTCCATGAGGCATGTGGGGAGAGTGGTCAGGGCATCAAACATGGGCCCTCCCAAGGGCATGTGCATCTGCAGATTCTTGGAAAAGGCCAAGATGGCTTCAGCAGGATGGCTGACAAATTTTCATGCTCCCCTTGTGAACAAGACAGAGAGATGGAGACTGGACATGAGTACAGTCGGGTGGGTTCAGAACCAGCTGAATGACTGACCCCAAAGATAGTGCCAACATGGCATAGCCCCTATGGTGCTGTGATTCTTGGCAGTGGCTCATGGCGCCATTTTGGCTCTCCAGTGGAGTGCCCCAGCAATCTGTGCTTAGACTCCCGCTATTTAACACTTCCATAATAATTCAATTTGACAAGGACAGGGACCAAGGAGAAGGAAGCTAGAAGCTGGCCCAGTTGATGACAGTTGGGAGCCAAGAAATCTCCACGGGCTGAATTTAACAAGATAAATGTAAAGTACAACTACTAGGGCCCAAAAAGCAACTGAACAAAAATCAACAGCTTAACAAAGGAGAAGAAGACACAGCTAGACAGCAGTTCACGTGGAGGTTCTAGGAGCCTGCACGCTGATTGTGAGTCAACAGTATGACCTGGCAGCCACCAACCTTTTTTTTTTTTGGCTAGGCGACAGGGTTAAGTGACTTGCCCGTGGTCACACAGCTGGTAAGCGTCAAGCGTCTGAGGCTGGATTTGAACTCAGGTCCTCCTGACTCCAGGGCCGGTGCTCTGTCCGCTGCACTACCTAGCTCTCCACCCCGGCCCCCAACAACTCTTTCTGATTGATTGAAAGAAGTGACTATGATCTCTGGCGGCACTAAGGACTCCCCGGAGGTGAAACACTTGTTGTCCCCGTCCGCGTCTGACTCCATCTGGAGCGCTATGTTCAGTTCTGGGTGGGTGCCACGTTTCAGGAAGGATGTGCATAAGCTGAAGGGCATCCGGAGGAAGCAGCCGCGACTAGGAGGAACAGATGGAAACAGGGGTGGTCAGCCTGGAGAAGCGATGGCTCGGGAGGGACATGATTTCTGCCTTCCAGTGTCTGGAGGGCTGCGTGGGCCAGTGGGGGGTCCTGTTTGGCTGGGCCCCAGAGGACAGAATCAGGATTAATGGGGGGGTGGGGGAAGAAGAGAGAGTTGCAAAGAGGTTTGCGTCCAGGAAAAATCTTCCTAACGATGAGAACTGCCCCAAAGTGGAATGGTTTGCCTGAAAGGTAGTGAGCTGCCCTCACTGAGGGTCTTCAAGCAGAGGCTGGCCATCTTTTGGCCAGGGGCTCTATAGAGGGGATTCTTGGTCAGGTCTAGGTGGGACTCCATGGCCTTTGAGGGACCTTCCCACTCAGAGATTTAATTCAGAAGTTATAGACCCTGCCATAGACTAACACATTCAGGGGTCTGTTGGTAAATGTTTAACAACTGGCTCTCCAGAGGGGAGAAAACATACCCACAATACACTTTAAAGTTGAATAGGCATCATTGACATTTTCTCCATTACTTTCTTTAGTCAAGGCAAGGCATCTGATTGGTTGTGTTGGCCAGTTTCTGAGATGGAAATACACTCAAAATTTAACGATCGGCTTCCTGAGCCCATAAGAGCTGGCTCATGGGCGTACCTCATCTCATATGGACAGCTTCCTAGTCTGCCTAGGGACTGTTCAGTCTTTGAGGGACCACAGAATCACAGAGCTGGGCTGGAAGGGCCCCCAGGGGCCATCAAGTACCACCCCCCTCGTGTTACAGAGGAGGAAACTGAGGCTCTGAAAAGTTAAGCGACTTGCCTGGAGTTATACAGACAGCATCAGGAGTGGGATTGGAACCTATCTCCTCTGGCCGCAGCATTCAGATTCCTCCCATAGTACCTCCCTGCCTCCGTCAGTACCTCTCCTGCAGAGGTGACGATGGTTCCATGAACATAGAGGAAAGGCCTAGAAGGGAAAGCCGTTGTGGAGGCAGAAAGACCAAGTCTTGGCCACTGCTTGGACATGGGGGATGAGAGAGAGTGAGGCTTTGGAGAGAACACCAAGGTCAGGCCCACGGGAGAGTGGAAGAAAGGCGGTGATGGTACCCTGGAAGATGCAGGGAAGGCAGGAAGAGCAGAGAGCTGGGGAGGACAGACAACGACTTCCATCTTGAACTTGAGTCAGAGATGCTCTGGGACCTCCTCCGGTTGGAGACGGTCGCTAGGAAGCTGAGGATTCAGCCCGGGGAGGCTCACCATCACCTCTGGTGGCTGGGGAGCTCACCATCACCTCTCTGCCGCTGACTCCCAGAGCTCTCTCTGCAGCCTGGCTGTCCCACACGTGATGCCCTTGATGCGCAGGGACAGGCCTGAGTTCCAAAGGCCTCTGGGCCCACATGGCCCGGGTGCGAATCTGGAAGCCTTCATGGAAGGCCCAGGCTCGGTATCTCTGTTTGACTCTTGTCACGACCCCGGAGTCTGACTCTGAGGGCATCCGATAGTGCTTGTTTCTAGCATTCCCTAAATGTGGGTGATAGTCAGGGGCCTCAGCTCGATGCCCAGCACGGATTCCAGCCAGATTGTATAAGTAGCTGGTTCCCCTAAAGAGAACATCCCATTTCCCACCTCCGTGACTTTGTATAATTCAACCTCGTGCCTGAAACGTACCCTCTCCTCTACAGACTCCTGTCTTCAAGGGGCATCTCTCCTCCAGCAGCCTTCCTGCCCTTCCTTCACAGCCGTGCTCCCAGGGGTGCTTTCTGGGATCCCCTCCTTTGCTCTCTGCACGCCCTACCTTCATTTATTGTGAGCGTATGCAGGCAGGTGCCCTCTGCCACCAGGAGGATGGAAGCTTGAGGTCAGGGAAGGTTGTTTTCTCTGCATAACTCGGGCCTGGCTTCATTAATAAATGTTCATTGAATTGAATTCTCTCTAGAATGACAGAGGAGAGAACCCTGGGGTCTGGAGCTGACAGTCTGCCCACTGGGGCCCCTGGAGGGACCTGGAGGGGGATGGGCAAGACTGAGAGTGGGAGTGTAGGGGCCTGCCCCCAAAGCATGGGGTAGCTTGGCTTCTGCTCTCCTGGGGTGAGGGAAGATTGTCTTTCCCTCTAAGTGCCCAGCTTCCAGTCCTTGAGCAAAGCAGAGGCCCCGACCTCCCAAAGCTGAGCCCTTCCTCATCCCCACCCCAAGGGCACTGAGGTCACTCAGGGCCCTTCCCAGGCGGGGCCTCCCCAGGGAGGTGGAGATGAGACTCCGGGGCCTACAGGGTTAGGCTTCGGGGGCCAAGATGGCCAGGCCCAGGCCCAGGGTGGGACAGGCACCTCCTCCTGGGGTCAGAGACTCTTGTATTGGACCTGGAGTTGAGAAGGCCCTGAGTTCGAGTCTCAGGAGGAAGAAGAGAGGCTGCCTCTTCACAGAAGAGCCCGGCAATGAGGAAAGCAAGAGACCCTTCCAGTGGCTGAGTTTACAGGAAACAGTACAGATTTACAGCTAGAAGTGACCTTCGAGGCCTCTAGTCCAGCTTGCTCATTTTGCAGAGGAGACAACTGAGTCCCAGGGAGGTCAGAGGATCCCAGCCGCAGAGCTGGAAGGGGCCTCAAAGCCCCTGTGGTCTAACCCTCCCATTTTATAGAACAGGAAACTGAGGCCCAGGGAAATGAAGTGACTTGTCCAGAGTCACACAGCTAGTAAGAATCCGAGGCAGGATTTGAATCAAGGTCCTCTGGCTCGCAATCCAGCACTCTCTCCATTCTTCCACACCCCCTCCCATGGAGAGAGGCTGCTCCCAGGATTTGGGACCTGGTGACCCCCACTCTGCTGGGGGAGTGTCCTTGGACCCCCCCATACTTCAGGGCAGCCCAGGGTGTGATTGAGAAGGGCGGGGTCCTGTTCAGACGGCCAAGGTCACTGGCGGAGAGGAAGCCACTCGGCTTGGGGCTCTGAAGAGTCCAGGCAGGAGCTCCCGGAAGAGGGGCAGGATGGGCAGAAGGAGGGGGCATGACCAGGCCATGGACGGCCTCCTGGGTGGAGAAAGACGAGCCCTCCAGAATCACGGGGATTTCCAGACGACCGCAGAATCCCACCTCGGATACGCCCCAGAGGAGTGACCCTGTCACTCCCCTTTGCTGAAAAAGCCTCTGTTCCCTCATCTGTAAAACGGGAACAATAATGAAATCTGTCAGGGCTGCTGCGAGGGTCACATGGAATTATATAAAACAGTTTTGTAAACTTTAAAATGCTACGTAAAATACGATGATGATGTCAGATAAGGGGTAAAGATTACAACTCTGATTTCATCATCATAGGGAACTCCCAGGTGAGGAAAATCCTTCCACCACTGGGAATTGGCAAGAGCCTAAATTCCATGCCCAAGGTCGCATAACCAGCGCTGGCGGTGAGACTCGAACCCAGGACCTCTCGGCTCCAGGGCCATTGGCCGCTCCACCCCCATGCTGTGCCGTTTCTCTAATATTGTTATTATTTTGTTGTTGTTGTTATTGTTAACAAGATGGGGGAGGGGGACAGAGCCAGCCTGCAAGAGGGTTTTAAAAATAGAGCTTGGCAGCGTCCAGGGCACATTTTCTCTCAGAGCCGGGTGGGAGCGGGCTGGTCGGTGCCAGTGGGCAGTGCCAGGCTGGAGGAGCGAGGTCCTGCCCGTGAGCCTGGTGGGCACTCCCGGGGCCTGGCACGCTGTCTGGTGCTGAGCAGAACCCTGCGTTAGAAATCCGAAGGCCGAGGGCTCACCCCTGGCTCTGCTGCCGATGCTCAGTATGACCTTGGGCGAGTCACAAGATCTTAGCTTCAGAGAATCACAGATTGCCAGCTGGAAGCGGCCTTGGAGGCCGCCGGGCCCCTCCTGCATTCATTTGGCAGATGGGAAGACTGAGGCACAGAGGGCCTGGGGCTGTGCAGCTAGCGTCTGAGACTGGATTCAGACGCAGGTCTCCTGACTCCAAATCCAACGCTCTGCATTGCAGCCCTTGACCTCTCTGGGACTCAGTTTCCTTATCTGTAAAATGAGGAGGTTGGACACTAGATGGCCTTGTGGCTGCCTTCCAGCCCTTTGGGCCCGTGTGCGGATAGGAGGCCGTGGGCGGCCCCACCCATCACCTCAGCTCATACCTGGGAGCACGGGCTGGGCCGATAGTATGAGCCGGGGTGTGTGCAGAGCTTGTATGCGTGTATGCGCGTGTGTGGGGGACTGTCAGTAACTGGTGTAAAGGGGCTAAGGGCCACAGGAGGTCCAGGGAAGAATCAGCCCTAGCCTTTACCCCTTTGGGGAAAGAGCCCCTGACCTGGGGGAGAGGGAGGAGGAGAAGGGGAGGAGGGGGGGGGGGAGGAGGGGGGAGGGGGGGAGAGGAAGGACGAGGAGGCGCAGGCCTGCAGAGGAAGGAGGTACAGCCTAGTCTGAGGGGGGTCTAGGCACAGCCTAATTTGAAGGGAGACAAGGCCTCATCTGAGGAAGGAGACGAGACCTAGGCCAAGGAAGACCTGAGAGTGTAGGTTCAAATCCAGCCACACCTGTGTGACCTTGGTGAAGTCCTCTCCTACTTCTGGACAAGAGTGTCCCTGTCTCTACAACGAGAGTTAGGCCAGAACCTCCGAGGGAAGGCTTCCTAAACCGGGGTCTTGAACTTAAAAACCCAACCTGACAACTGCATTTCACTGCTAGTTCTCCTTCTCTGTATTTTATCATTTAAGACTACGACCCTGAGGAGTTCCCAGGATTCACCAGACTGTCAAAGGGGTTAATAATAATGATAATGGTAGCCAGCATTTACATATTGTTTCAAGGTTTGCAAAGTGCTCCTGTGATCCTCACAAGAAGAGGGTGCTGTTGTGATCCCCATTTTACAGATGAGGGAACTGAGGCAGACAGTGGTTAAGTGACTTGAGCGTGTCTGAGGGCCAGATCTGAGTTCGGGTCTTCCTGACCCTAGGCGTGGGGCTCTAACCACTGCTCCATCCAGCTGCCTCTGACAGAAAAGGTGAAGGAGCCTGGGCCTAGAGGGTCTCCAATGACCGTCCCAGGCTCTAAATCTCTAATTCTCATGTTTGTGCCCGAGTGAGGAGACACGGCCCACTCTCGGGCACCTGGGTTTGAATCCAGGCTCTGGCCTCAGTTTCCTGTTCTGAAAATGGAAGGTGGGGTATCGGTTGGTGTCCAAAGCTCCTTCCAGCTGCAGAGCTGTGGTGCTGTGATCCGAGCCCAGTGTGGGGAGGGGGCTCTGTGAAGAGGCAGGGGCCCAGGCTGGTGAGGGCTCCAGCCTCCCCCTTGGCCCCCGGCTGGGCGGGGCTAGGCCGAGCCCCCATCGGGGCCTGCGGCTGGGAGGGGGGAGCCCGTCCCAGACTGTGGAATAACATCGGCTCGTGTGGGGGCTTGGGGCCAGGGGGGCCATAGCTCAGCCCTGACGGCCGCCCACCCCCGGTGCTTCCGATGGGAAAACAGCCCAGCAGGTGATAAATCACCCTCCCGGCCTGCCTGGGCCTCCACAGTCCTGGCCCTGAGCTGGAGGAGCTGAGGGCGATGGAGACGGGGCATCACTGAGCCAGTCACCGTGACAGGCAGAGGCACGGAGACTCACTGAGAGATGGGGGGAAACCCCCAAGCACCAGCTATGAGGGGACAGACTCCTTGAGAAACGAGGGTCAGACGGTGGCGCTCGAAGGGCCCTGAGAGGGTATCTCCTCATTTTACAGCTGAGGAAACTGAGGCCTGGAGTGGGAAAGGGGCTTGGCCAGGGCCACATAGCAAATACATGGGTCAGAGGGGATTCTCTGACCCCAGACCCAGGGCTCTTTCTTTCCACTTCTCCAGAGAGAGAAGTTCCTGAATCACGGGAAGAGTTCACAGGCTCACAAGACAGAGATGAAGGCAGAGAAGGAGACTGAGTCGGAGACAGACAGAGAGTTTCTTGGCCAGAGAGAGTGCATGGGTAAGACAGCAGACAAGCAGGGACGCCTCTTCCCCTCCATCCTGCTGACTCGAGGCCTGGGGGCCGCTGTGTGCCTGGGTGTTTGCTGAGGGAGTGGGGAAGGGGGGCAAGGCTCGCTGGCCCCTTGAGGGCCAGGGCCCCCATCTGGAAACCAGCTGATGCTGCTGGAAACATCCATCCCAGGCCCCTCAGGGATTCTGCTACTCAGCCCAGGCCTGAGGATGGAGGGAGAGAGACGTGGAGGGAGGGATCAGAGACAGAGAGAAAAAGAGAGAGATGTGGAGGGAGAGACCAGAGACAGAGAGGAAAAGAGAGAGATGTGGAGGGAGAGAGCAGAGACAGAGAGGAAAAGAGAGATGTGGAGGGAGAGACAAAGACAGAGAGAAAAGAGAGAGACATGGAGGGAGAGACAGAGACAGAGAGGAAAAGAGAGAGATGTGGAGGGAGAGATAAAGACAGAGAGAAAAGAGAGAGACATGGAGGGAGACACAGAGACAGAGAGGAAAAGAGAGAGATGTGGAGGGAGAGAGCAGAGACAGAGAGGAAAAGAGAGAGACGTGGAGGAAGGGATGCCAGGAAAGAGAGAGACACAGAGAGAGAGGGAAGGAGAGAGAAACATGGCAGCAAGGTGGGAGGCAGAGACATGGAGGAGGGAAGCCCCACCAGTCTTTCCCAGCTCGGGTCTCCTGGTCTCACCAAACTGTCATAAATCACCAGGAAAGACCCCAGGGCCTGGGATCCCAGCCTTTCAGCCCAGGCTCCGTGTGTGTGTGTGTGTGTGTGTGTGTGTGTGTGTGTGTGTGTGTGATTTTATGCATTTGTGTGTCTGTGTCCAGTTGTGTGTCTATCATTGAGTGTGAATGTACATCACGTGTGACAGTATGTGATCACATCTGTGGGTCTGTCTCTGGGTGTCCCCGAGTGTCTGAGGCCCACAATGGCTGTGTGGTTATTTGGGTCAGTCTGTCAGTGTGTGCACGGGGGTGGGAGATGGGTCCAGCCCCAGACGTTTGTGATTGAACTGGCAGTCCCGCGGACCCCCCTTCAGCTGGTCCTGGCCACTGGCCACATGTGGAATAGCAGAGCGCGGGTGAGAGCGACAGGCCTCCCCCGCTGCCTGCCTCGTCCTCCTCTTTGGGACTCCTCACGTCCCACTCCATTCCCATCGAGGAGCCCGAGTCATGAATCAGCCTGGAAGCCTCCCCTCCTTTCAGCTCATAATCATTCCTGCATCTCTGTGACGTTTCCTGGTTGGCTTACTTAGATTAATATGAACCTTTCCTCCAGAGAGGTCCTGTCCAGATCCATCCAGCTCCCTGTCTCCCCACATTCTGTTACAGGCTAGAAATAAGCAGAAAAGAATCAGGAGGGAAGGAAAGAGACCCTTGGCCAGTTATCCTGCAGAGATGCAGACCAAGGTGGGAATGGAGGGGATGGCTTGGTGGGGCTGCAAACTCACGATGAGTTCACAAGTGACTGGCCCAGGAAGTTACTACACACTTGGGCTAAATTAAGGAGTCACAAGATCATAGATTTTGGGGGGGGGGGTGGGCAATGGGGTTAAGTGACTTGTCCAGGGTCACACAGCTAGCAAATGTTATGGGTCTGAGGCTGGATTTGAACTCAGGTCCTCCTGAATCCAGGGCCGGTGCTCTATCCACTGCGCCACCTAGCTGCCCCAGGATCATAGATTTCAAGCTGGAAGGAGCCTCTCTAGTCCGGCTGAGGAAACAGAGGCCTACGGGGGGCCTTGACCCCTTTAAGTGACTTACTTGCCCAAGGTCTCACAGGTAGAATACATGAAAGGTGGAATTTGACCACTCCAACTCCAAAGCCAACCATGCCACCCATCAGCCTCTGAGTCTTTGGCCCTGTAGCCCTGGGCATGGTCAGACCACGTTGGGAGGATCATGCTCTGTTTGGGTATCTTGTCGTTTGGGAAGGCCAATGATAATTTGGAGAGGTTCTAAGTGAATTAGATGAATATTTACAAAGCTAAAAATTGCACAGATAACAGAAGAGGAAATGGAATACTTCCATAACCGCATTTAGACAAAGAAATTGAACAAGCCATCAGTGAGCTCCCTAAGACAAAATTCCTAGGACCAGGTGGATTCACAGGGGAATTCTAAAGAATAATAATATATAAACTATTTGAAAAACTAGGTAAAGAAGGATCCCTGTTAAATTCCTTCTGTGACACAAATATGGTGCTGACACCTACACCAGGAAGAGCCAAAACAGAGAAAGAAAATTATAGAACAATTCCCCTAATGAATTTTGATGCAAAAATTTTAAATAAAATACCAGCAAGGAGATTACAGCAGTATATTACACAGATCATACATTATGACCAGGTGTGATTCATACCAAGAATGTAAGACTGGTTCAATTTTGGGAAAACTATCAGCATAACAGACCACATCAGTGACAAAACCAACAGAAACCATGTGATTATCTCAATAGATGAAGAAAAAGCTTTTGACAAAATACAGCACTCATTCCTATTTAAAAACACTGGAGAGCATAGAAATAAATGGAACTTTCCTTAAAATGATAAGTAGTATTCATCTACAACCATCAGCAAGCATTATCTGTAATGGGGATAAGCTAGAAGGCTTCCCACTAAGATCAGGGGTGAAAAAAGGATGGCCATTATCGCTACCATTATTCAATGTTGTTCTAGAAATGTTAGCTATAGCAATTAGAGGAGAAAAAGAAATTGAAAGAATTAGAATAGGCAATGAGGGAAAAAACTATCCCTTGTGGATAATATATTGCTATACTTAGAGAAACTCTGGAGAATCAACTGAAAAACTAGCTGAATGTCTGGAGAGGGTCCAAAAGAAGGTGACCAGGACCGGGAAGGATGGGGAGCACATGCCATGCAAGCATTATTTGACCTTCCCAGAGGACAGTATCTCCAAGCATTTGAAGGCTATCTCCCAGAATAGCAATTAGCCTTGTTTTTCCTGACCCCAGAGGGCAGAGCAGGACCCAACAGGTAAAAGTTGTAATGCCCTGGAGGTAAAGGAAAATTTCCTGATAAGTAGAGCCATCCCCAAGTAGGATGGGCTGCCCGGGCAGGTGGTAGCCTCCATGTCTTTGGAGGTTTTCAATTGGTGGCTGACTGATCACCGGGAGATTGGTTCAGGTTCAGGTCTGAGTTAGCCTCTGAAGTCCCTTCTGACTCAGATCCTTGCGGCACTCCACTGGAGACCTCTTTCCGAGTGAACATCAAGCAGTAACCATGACTTTTTGGGTCCAGGCATCTAACTACTTCCAAATCAACTTAACTATCCTATCTATGGACTAGCCCACACCCCTCTATTTGTCCACAAGGATGGGTTCATCACAGACCCTAGACTTGAAGCCAGAAAGTCTTCAGAACTCATCAATTCCAATCCCCTCAAATTACGGAGGAGGAAAGTGAAGCTCTGAGAGGGTTTGAACCCAGCCCTGTGGCTCCAGAACCAGGGCTCTATCCACTGCATGAGAGAATGTGTCAACTGCTTTGCCAACATCTAGACTAAGGCTGCGGCAATCCCTGGCCTCGTACTCTAGTAACCTGTCCCAAAGGGTGATGAAATAGTCTGATGTGAAGCCAGGCTGATTCTCTGTGATCGCTGCCTCCTTCTCTGAACATCTCCCAGCCATCCCTCTAAGACACAGTGCTCACAATGACCAAGAAAGCAAGTTGACTCTTTGAGAAACAAAGGCAGCTTCTGTCCATCTCTCCTCCTCTGACACCTCCCCTGTTCTCAGTCCTTTACTCAGTCATACTCTGTGAGAGCATTTATCTGGGCCTGGTAACTTGACCTCAAACTGTGCTTGAAGCTGGAAAGATGACACTGGGCCTGAGAGAGAGGACTACGTGTCTCCCATGTGGGACATCTTCTAGTAGGCCTTGGCCCCTTACATCTTGGGTTGTAACTTACTTGGCAACTAGGCAGCACAGTGGACAGAGCCCTGGACCTGGGGTCAGGGAGACCAGAGTTCAAATCCTAACTCAGAAACTTACTAGCTGTGTGACCCCTGGGTAGCCCTGTTTGCTTCAATTTTCTCATCTGTAAAATGCAGACGATAACAGCATCTCCCTCCTGGGATTACTGTGAGGATCAAATGAGATAATGTTTATAAAACGTTTTGCAAATCTCAAAGTGTGTGTAAATAGTAGTTATTATTATTACTGGTAGTGCTATGTATGAGGTCAGTGTCTGGGGACCCAAGATCTCTGAACTCTTGGCCATGACCCCCCAGCTCTCTCCCTTCCCCCTTTCATCACTGGATCCTGGAAGGTGTTGGCTCCAACCGACAGGTCGTTTCGATTGGCCAGCACGTTCGTGTCTCTCGTTCACAGGACCCCAGCGCCCCCAGCGTTCCCAGACACCCCAGGGTCTCTTGGCCTTTCCCCCATTGTGTGGCTCAGTTTACCTTTGTAGTACTCATCCCCTCCCAGAGTCTCTGCGCCCCACCCTGATGGCCTTGGTAGGGGGTAAAGTCAGAAGGCATCCAGATTTGGGCAGGGGTGGGGGTGGGGTGGACTCGGCCAGATGTTCCGAGACCAGAGAATGGGAGCCAGGTGCTGGGGGGGGGTGGGGAAGTCAGGGAGCAGCCAAAGACTCCTCAGGGACCCTCTCTGCCCTTTAGCCGACCCCCTCCTCCAGCTGGATCCTAGAACCACAGGCTTTTAGATGGAAGGGGACTTAGAGATAATCTACCCCAAACCCTTTGTTTTACAAACAAGGAAACTGAGGCCCAGCGAGGGAAAGGGATTTGTCCCAGTCACACATGTGGCAGAATGGGAACATGACTCAGGTGTCCTGAGTCTATGCCTGGTGCTCCTCACAGGTCCTGTTTGGGCAGCTGGGTGTGACGGGGGTGGGGTGAGAGGATTTCTGTCCTTGCCTAGGAGTCCCTGTGCCAGGGCTAGGCTAGCTGCAGCCCTGGCTCCCCTCTTAGACCTCTGGACTGGCCCTGCCTCTGCCTCTGACCTTGGACAAGTCTCCAAGGCTCTGGCCTCCATTTCCCCTTTGATGCAATGGGGATCATAAGTCTGGCTCTGCCTTTCTCCCAGGGCTGGTGTGAATGGGGAGAGGATAGCTGGTTCCTGCTTTGATCCTGACCACTCAGAGCTTATGAACTAAGGAGGCTGGACCCCCCACTGAAGGCCTGAAAGGAGAGTAGCCCAAACAGGGAGGTGTCCCTCTCAACAGATGTGCCCTGTGGCTCTTTCCCTCTCCCTTGTACCATGATCGTCAGTGGACCTATGTGAAGGTGGAAAGAAGGCCGAGTTTTGAAGATTGGCAGATCTCTTCTCTGATAAGTCTGTTTGAGCCTCTCAGCCTCAACATCTGAGCCTAATGAGATTGTTGGAAAAGGCAGAACGCTGCATTTGGATCTGAGTTCAAATCCTAGCCCTGTTTTTGACTATGTGACCACCAGCAAGTTTTTTCACTTCTTGGTGCCTCAGTTTCCTCATCTGTAAAATAAGGGGTTATTGTAGGTGACCTGAGGCTCTTTCTAACCCTAAATTTATAATCCCATGTGTGATGCACTTCATCAAAGAGCTATTTAAATATAAGCTCATTATTAAACTGTTTCACACACACACCTCCCAAGGTGCTACAGGAACTGTGCTCCCCTCTGGGTATGAGCCCCCCGCTGACTCCCCAGCCGCCTCCACACACATATGCACAATCCCTCCTGTTTTGGACAGAGGCTCTGCCAGGGCCCAGGTGGCTGGCTGAGGTAGGAAACAAAGCCTGCTGAGAGATGAACACCTGCTTGCATCTCCCCGGGTGGCTAGACTGTCCTACCAGCTGGAAGCAGGCCCTCCTTCCGCCTCCCCACTGGCCAGCCCACAGGCTCAGAGATCTAAATCTAAAGTGGGCCGGAGAGGCCACCAAGTTCACTCTCTCATTTTACACAGAGGGAAACTGAGGCCCCGAGAGGGGAAGCAATTTGCCTTGGGTTCCACAGCTAATAGCCTAGTCCCTCATAAGGAAGAGAGATGATACCTATCCGGCCTTAATAAGTAATGAGCTCCCCAGCCTTGGGGGCCTTCAAGCATTGAGGCCTTCAAGAATCTGGATGACCTCTTGTACATAGGGGGTAGATTAGATCCCATTGAGGTACTCTGCAGATCCGAGATTCTGGGATTCTGTCAGCTCAGGTGTCCTGACGCCAAATCTGATGTCCTTAACAAGCACAGAGATCTGGGGCACTAGAGGCAGGCCAACTGTTCTTGGGTCTCCTAGCATCCAGTGGCTCCTTGTTGCTCAGTCATTTCAGTCGTGTCTGACTCTCCATGACCCCATTTGGGGTATTCTTGGCAGAGACACTGCTGTGGTTCGACATTTCCTTCTCCAGCTTGTTTTGCAGAAGAGGAAAATGATGCAAACAGAGTTAAGTGACTTGTCCAGGGTCACACAGCTAGTAAATATCTGAGGCCAGGACTCATGAATTTGAGTCTTCCTGATTCCAAACCCAGTGCTCTATCCACTGCGCTACCAATGGCTCCTTATCCCGGATCAAATATAAAATCCTATTTGGCTTTCAAAGACCTTCCAAATCTTCCCCTCCCCCTTCCCCCAAGTGGCCAATACCCTCTTCTGACAATTTACACCCTTCCCCTCCAGACTCTTTCATCTAGTGACATCTCTGGGCTGTTCTACAAACAAGACACTCCATTTTTTAACTCTGGGCATTTCCCCTAGCTGTCCCCTGCCTGGAATGGCCTGGCTCCTCATCTCCGCTCCCTGACGTCCTTCAAGTCCTGGCTAAAACCCTACCTTTTCCAGGAAGGAAGCAGGCCTTTCCCAATCTCCCCTAATAGTGGTGCTTTCCTGCTTCGGATTACTCAGATGGATCCTATCTAGAGCTGGTGTGCATAGAGCTGCTTGCACGTTGCCATCCTCATTAAACTGGAAGGTCCTTGAGAGCAGGGAAAGTCCCCTGCCTTTTGGTGTATCCTCAGCTAAAACCCCACCTTCTACGGGAAGCTTATCTCCATCCCCCATCATTCTAATGCCTCCCTGTGAGACTCCAGTTTATCCTGTACATAGCACGTTTGACTGTGGCTGCTTGTATGGCATCTTCTTCATTGGACTGTGAGCTCTTCGGGGGCCAGGGCTGGGGGAGTTTTTTTTCCCTTTCTTTATTTCCCCAGGGCTTAGCTCAATGCATGGCATATAGAAGGTGCTTAATACATGCTTATTGACTGACTGACTGGCTCCCCCTGGCCCAGAGCATTGCCTAACGGCACTAAAGTCCAAGCCTCTTGCTGCTGACCCCAGGAGACCCTGCACTGAGTGCTCGTAACTCTGGCCCTCCCCAAGGGAGATGGCCTCTCTGCATCTCAGATCTGGGATCCCTTCCCCCCCCACGCCTCTTGAGACACACCTTCCCCCTAGAGTGTAGTGAAGAGAGCTTTGGTGTCAGAATCAGGAGACCTCAATTCTAACTCCGATGCTTATTAACTGTGTGATTCTGGGTGGTCATGTAGCTCTGTGCTTCAGTTTCCTTATCTGCTAAATGGGCATAAGGCAATTTCTCTCTTTCCATCACCTTTACCTTCTCCCCACTGGTAATCTGGATTCCGCTTTGGTTCTGATAAATTGACTCTCCTTTTTATTATAAAATTAAATTTTATTTTTCCAACCAGCAAAAATCCACCTCACCTCATCTAAAAAAAGAAAGACAAAATTCCTGTCACAAATGTGTAGTAAAACAATGCCAATTTCCATATCGCCCATGTCCAAAAAAAGTCTCATTCTGCACTCCAAATCCTTCACTTTTGGGGGGAAGGGCATGGGGGAAGGGGTGAGGTAACTTGTTTCATCATGAGTCCTCTGGAATTGTGGCTGGTAATTATGTTGATCAGCCTAAGCTTTTCCAAAGTTTTTTCTTTAAAATATTATTGTCATTATAGAAACGATTCCACTGGTTCTGCTCACCTCACCTCACATCAGTTCACACAAGTCTTCCCAGGTTTTTCAGAAATCATCCCCTTCACCATTTCTTACAGCACAATAGTATTCCATTAGAGTAATACACATGACTTGTTCAGCAATTATCTGATGGATGGGCATCCCCTCAGTTTCCCATCGTTTGCTATAGCAAAAGGAGCTGCTACAAATATTTTTGGTTTTGGAGTTTGTTTTGCTTAGGACTAACCCCTCCCTTAATCTACCCTCCCTCTTATTCATCCTCTTCCCTTCTCCTCTTTCCCTCCTGTTTCTCTGTTGAGTGAAATATATTTCTGTGCCCAACTGTGTGTGTGTTTTCCTCTCTTTTGACTAATTTGAATGAGAATGAGGTTCAAATGTCGGCCACTCCCCCAACCTCTTCCACCTTCGTTGTATAGATTTCTAACTGCACACCCCAATTATGTGAGATGATTTTCCCCATTCTTCCTCTCTACCCTCCCCCTCCCCATGTATTCCTCTTTCCTTCCCTTTCTAGTCTTTTTTAAAGATTGTTAAGACATAACAGACTTAACACAATCCACCCCAGGCCTTCAGTTTAATTAGATTCTCTCTATGATCCCGATGGGATTCAGAGAGGACACATGTATCACCTCCCCATAGAAGAATATTTATCCTTGTTTAATCCTTATGATTGTCACTCATTTTACTTTTTTGTGTATTTCTCTGGACTCCTATGTTTATGCTTCAAAGTTTCTATGAAGTTCTGGTCTTTTCATCAGGAATACTGGAAAGTCCTCTATTTCATTAAAAATCTATTTCCCCCTATAGCATTATGTTCAGTTTTGCTGGGCAAGTTATTCTTGATTGTAAACCTGTATCCTTTGCCATCTGGAAATTAGTATTCCAAGCTCTCTGCTCCTTCACTGTAGTGGCTGCTAAATCATATGTGATACTGACTGTGGCTCTTTAACACTTGAATTCTTTCTTTCTGGTTACTTGTGGTATTTTTTCTTTGACCTAGACTATCTGAATTTCGGCCATAATGTTCCTGGGAATTTTCGTTTTGGAGTTTCTTTCAGGGAGTAGACAATAGATTTTTTTTATTTCTACTTTGCTCCCTAGTTCAAAATGATCTGCCCAATTTTCTTTTATGATTTCTTGAAATACGATATCTATTTTTGGTCATAGATTTCATGTAGTCCAGTGATTCTTAAAATCTCTCTCCTTGATCTGTTTTCCAGGCAAGTTGTTTGTGCTTAGACATCTTACATTTTCATTTACTTTTCTAGCCTTTTGACTTTAGTATTTCTGGTTGTTTTGTAGAGCAATTATTTTCTATTTGGTCCATTCTGGTTTTCAGGGCATTTTTTTGCTTGGGCCAAGGTGTTAATTCCCTTTCTAATTCTTTCTTCCATAGTTCTCATTTCTTTTCTAATTCTTTTTTTTTTCCTTTTAGTGTTCTCATTTCATTTATGAAAAAAATTCTAAATTCTAAAAAGACTCTTGCTTCATGCCTTCTTGGAATTCTAATGGAATTTGTGGCTAAGCTGTGCTTTTCTCTGAGGCTTTGCTTGTAGATGTTTTGGAATCATTCTCTTCTTCTGGGTTTGTGTCTTGGGTGCCCCTGTCACCATAATACCTTTTTGTGGTGGGGTTCTTTTTTTTCCTTATTCATTCTTCTAGCCTCCTTCCTGAGTCTGGGATTGAGCCTGGCTCTGTGAACTTCTGGAGGGAAGGTCTGCTTTTTGTTTTTTCAATCAGTCCCAGTGCCTGGCACAAAGTAAGCTGTTAATAAATACTTGTTATTGACGCTTGATACTTGGAGGAGGAGGATACTAAAGATAATACAGAAGCAGGTTGCCATCAGTTTTGAAGCAGTTATAGGGCTGGCCTTGGAAAAAGGAAGCCCTGAGTTCAAATCTTTCCTCAGATACTTATTAGCTGCATTACCCTCAGGAAGTCACTTTACTCACCTACAAAATGTGGGAGTTAGACTCTGGTTGTTAAATTTTCACGGTGAGCATTTACCCCTCAGAAATGGCCTGAACTACAAAAAACAGCTTGATTTGTTGTTTCTCTAGACTTTCAGAAACATAGAGAAAATACCAATAATTCAGATTCTATTTAAAAATGTGTCAGGTCTGATGCATTTTTATTTGGGGGAGCTGGCTGTCCAATATCTGCCAGCACACCCCCATTATCATCTCATTTTTAAAAAGATTCTGAGAGGACAAATACCCTGTCCAAAGTCACAGGGCAAGCTATGCAGGTCCCAGTTCTCCTCTCTGAAGCCACACATGGTAAGGTTCCATGGGGGGCCCTTCACCTATTCGTAGACAAGGATGGGGCCTGTTTTCTCCCAAATTCTGGAGGGTCCCAAGACAGGCTCAGTGTGGCCTTTCTGAGGGCAAAGCGAGTAGGAGTGTTGGGATCCTAGAAGTGGCCCAAGGTCTGCGGGATTGACAAAGGGTCTGGGTTTGTGGGCCTGGGTCCTGTCCTCAGGGGGGCTCTTCAGCTCCCCATAGCAGATGCCAGGCCTGGAAGTCGGGAGGTCTGAGGCTCTATCACTAAGCCACTGTGTGAGTTGGGGCCTCACCTGCCAAAGGAGGGCTCGGGCTAGGTGATTGCTGCCGGGCCCCTCCCATGTCCGGGTAGAAGGTGACTTCTGGGGAAATCTGGGGAAGCTCTCTCTCCTTTGTCCCCTTCCCTGGCCTCTGGGCTGGTGGGGTTTGGCTGCTGGATTTGCCCAGACTGCTGGGGCCCCCCAGCGCCTCCCCTCCCCTCCCTTCTCCTCCTCCCTCTCAGCCTGGTTGGGGGCCTGCCTGTCATTCCCAGAGGCTTGGCCCAGCTTTTGTTAAAGCGTGTCAGACAAATTGAGGGGATCCATCCTGACAGACAGACATGCAGCATGAAATTGCCCCAGGCTGGGGGGAGGGGCCGGTCAGAGGAGGAGAGGAAGGGGGAGGGCCCTTCTCTGATAGAGGTGGGGCCCCCCCCAGCTTAATGGGGCTCAGGCAACAGGTGCTTTTGGGAGGCCCCAGTTCTGCTGGAACCCCCCCCTCCCCCCACCCATACACACTAGAACCCTGCACAAGGAACCAGAATTCCAGAGTCCTGCAGTCACTGAAGCTTCCTATGAACTGGGCCCAATCCATTCTGTGTCCTAAGCTCTCCCAGCCTTGTCATTTGGGAAGGTCCCTGAGCTGGGGACAGGCCAGGCTCAGGCACTGGACCGGGGCCTCCAGACTTGCCTGGGGGGCCCAGCTGGACTCGGGATCTCCCGCGTTTCTGCCTGCTTTCTGTCTCTGGAGGGAGTGGAAGGAGCTGAAAGCCCCTCAGATCCCTGCCCTCCCGAGGGGGGCTGGCGGCCACAAGGAGCCTCTAGGGAAGGCACCAGGGTCAGTGGCAGACCGTCAGAGCAGGAAGTCATCCATGGAGTCCAGCCCGTCCCCTGTGGAACCCCCCACTCCACCATGCGGCCTCTGCCTGAAGACCCCCAAATTTGGGATTCTGCCTGCCGAGAAGTTTTGCTGAAATTGGCCTTTGTGAGGCTTCAGCTCATTGATTTAACCCTAAACACCTTCTGGGGCCTGATCCCTTCCCTCCAGGATAGCCCTTCACCCATGTGGGCACAGCTCTAATGTCCCCCCTGAGGCTTCTTCTCTCATCCAAGCCGGACAGGCCAGGTTCTTCTTTTTTTATTTATTTCATTTTTTATTTATTTGTTTATTTATTCTTAGGCAATTGGGGTTAAGTGACTTGCCCAGGGTCACACAGCTAGTAAGTGTCAAATATTTGGTCTGAGGCCGGATTTGAACTCAGGTCCTCCTGACTTCAGGGCCGGTGCTTTATCCACTGAGACACCTAGCTGCCCGAGGCCAAGTTCTTCTAATTTTCATCATACGACATGGATTCTGGCCTCATCACCTCCTCAGGACTCTTTTTAGCTTTCCTGTATTGCCCCCATACTGGGCTCTCAGAACCGACCAAGGTGCTCCGGCTGGTGTCTCACCAGGGCAGAACCCTGGGGGACCCAGGCTAAAGTCTTGGGTTGCTTTGGTAGTCATGGCTTGTGGTACACTAGAACTCTCAGATCTTCTTCAGACCACGCATCCCCTATCTTATCCTCATGAAGTTTATTTTTGCTCTCAAGTGAAAGATTTTACGTTTATCCCTACCGAATTTCTTCTTAGAAGCAGCCTAGGTGGCTCTCACTAGTCCAAGATCCCTTTGGATCCTTACTCTCTCCCCATACTTGGGACCCCCCAATCCAAGCCCCGAATTAACCGCTGTTCCTCCAAAAGTACTAATCCCTGCTCCCTTTTCTCCAGGGCTTTGCTCACAACAGCCACAGAAGGGAGGGAGTGTGAGGTTTATTATGCCCACTTTACAGAGGGGTAAAACTAGGCTCCGAGAAGGCCACACAGCAAAAGTGAGACCCAGGTTTCCTAATTCCATGTCCTCCCCTCTTTCTATTACCCCAGGCAGCCCCAAGCTGGGGACCAGGGGTCCTCAGTCTCCCACACTCCGTACCCTCATTCTCCCCTTGTTCTGGAGTCTAAACCCCTTCTTCTGCATGGGCAGGAGTGTATTTGGAGGGACGGGTGTCACTCCAGCCTGGGGTACCTCTGGGCTCCCTGGTCCCATGGATGCTTCCCCCACCAGGTTCTCTATAGCTTGGGAAGCTTGGCGGCTTAGCCAGACTGGGGCTGGCGGGGGAACAGAATCTGCCAGGACCGCTGCTGTTGAAGGGACCAGTGTCCTGAGTGCCTGGGGGTGGGCTGTGGGGGAGCAGCCTTAAATCTATTTGCAAAGGCCAGGAGTCATCCATCAACAGGGCCACGAGGCCCAGGTGAGGCAGCCTCCCGCGGCGGGCCTGTCGGCGTGTGGAAGGACCGGGTAAATGTTAGTGAAGGAGGCAGATTTATGGCCGCAGCTCCCCCGGGCTCCTTAATACCAGCCCTGAGTGAGGAGGGGTCAGTGGGTCAGGGAGGAGAGCCTGTCTGGGAAGCCAGGCAGCCCTATCTGCCTGAGCACGGCCCCCTTGACCCTGACTCTGGGGTCCTCCCAACAGCTCAGTGGGATTTGAACAGCCCTGGACTTGACCAGAGTTCAAATCTCAGCTCTACTATTAACCTGCTCTGTCACCTTGAGCACCTCTCTTCTCTGACCTCCCTCTTACCCCAGGTGTGGCCCCTGGCTCTGGGCTGGCCCCTGATTTTGAACAGGCCTCCGGAACCCTGAGGCATCCCCTCGGAACTGAGTGTAGCCTCCTCCCAGGTTCTGTCCCCACCGTGTCTGGGTAGGGGACAGTGGCCTTGGTGAGCAAAAGACAACGTCCAGCGAAGGGGAGGGTGTGGACGGGAATGTGGGGGCTGGGGCTGGGACCTATCCAGAGCACAGGGTGGCTCCAGAGAGACCCACCTGCACCCAACTCAGGCCAAAGTGTGACAGGGAGAGGTTACCTGTCCTAATGGGTACAATGTGGGTCTTGGACGTGAGAAGACCTGAGTTCAAATCCTGTCTCAGACACAAATTAGCTAGGTGCCCCAACAGCCTGACGATTCCATGAATCAGCTTTGCACATAGCCCCAGGCTGGAGTGAAACCCCTCTCTCCAAAGACATTCCTCCTATGCAGAAGAAGGGTTCCTGAACACAGGGGTGATGGGGAAGAGGACAAGGGGTGAGGGGACAGGACTTTTGACCCCAAACCTAATGTTATTTTTCCCATCTGAACCAATTCATTTTACAAATGGAAAGCTGAGACTTAGGACCAAGAAAGTGTTCTGAGTAAGGACTAGAACCCGAGACTACCTCCTCCAAGCCTTGGAGTCTTTCTCTGGCCCCGTGCTGAGGATAAACTGTGCTCACAATCTGATTGTCATTCAGCCTGACCCGATGTGTCTGGTTGTGGGTCTGGGGACTGTTGTCTTAATCTCTCTCTCTATATCTGTCTTTCTTGTGCGTGTGTGTGTGTGTGTGTGTGTGTGTGTGAGAGAGAGAGAGACAGAGAGATAGACAGAGAAAAACAGACAGAGACAGAGAGACAGAAACAGAGAGACAGAGAGAGAGAGCAGACTCCCTTTTCTGTGTGTAAGAGAAGGATCACATTTCCCTTCATGGCTCCATGCGTGTGTACCCAGGGTGTGTTTTCTCTCTCCTGCAGCTCTGGAGAGCTCGTAAATCCTGGGACCGATGACATATTTTATCCCTTCAGTGACTGAGGGTGTGAATTTATGGCTGGTGCTTTCCCCCACTCAATTATAGCAAAACAGAGACTTTCCATTGGAAGCAGAGAGCTGGGTTCTACATGTGTGTGCACATATATGAACACATCAATGTAAGTATACATGATGAGGACCATCATTCACACGGTGCTCTCCTTGCAACATTCCGATGAGGTAGGAAGAATTTATCATGCTCATTTTTGTTCCCCTTGCACAGATGAAGATACTGAGGCTCAAGTAGGAAGACTTTCCTAGGATTGCCTAGTCAGTAACTACCTGCCAGAGCTAGGATTTGAACCCAGGTCCTTGTGATTCTAAGACCTGTGCTTTTTTTACCACGGGATGTTGCCATCGGTAATGGTGATGGTGTTGGCAATGATGATGGTCATGGGGATGGTCATAGTGATGGCGAGGATGAGGATGCTGGTGATGGTGTCAGAGATGGTGGTTGTTATGGCAATGGTCATAGTGATAGTGAAGATGGGGAAGGGGATGCTGGTGATGGTAGAAGTTATGGGG
>NW_020953945.1:1457144-1475692 GCF_900497805.2 Vombatus ursinus | reverse complement strand
ATGGTGGTAGTGAAGATGGGGAAGGGGATGCTGGTGATGGTAGAAGTCATGGGGTCATGGTGAGGATGGGGATATTGGAGATGATGGTAGTCACAGCAGTGGTCATGGTGATGGCGGGGATGGAGATGTTGATAGCGGTTATGGTGGGTCATGGTCGTGGTGGCAGCACTGATAATGGTCATGATGGTCACAATGACATTTGTGGTGATGGTGAAGGTGAGGTTAGTGGAAAAGGTGATATGGGGTGAGGATCCTGGTCAAGGTGGTCATAGGAAGGGTGGTATTATTGGTAATGGTAATGGTAGGTGATGGTGATGTCCCTGTAGTTATGAAGGTGGTGATGACATTGATTCATGGCGATGGTGATGATGGTGGTCATGATGATGACTATTGGAGAAGACTGAGGCCCAGAAAGGGTGAGTGATCTCTGGATTACAGCTTTAGAGCTGAAAGGGGCTCTTGTAACCTCCTTGTCCAACCTCCTAGTTTTCCAGATGAGGAAACTGAGGCTAATGGCATTTAAGTAACTGGCCCAGGGCCATACAGAAAGCACTAAAACCAGAATTTGAACCCAGGTTTTCCTGACTCTAAGTTCAAAACTCTATCCACTACAGTATACTGCCCTGAGCTCTGAGGGATGGGCTTTCCTCTTCTCCGGCCCAGATCCACACCTCCACCTGACTTCCTGACCCTCTCCTCACCATGTGCCGCTCCCCTCCCAAGGCCTCACTTTACAGGTTCTGTTCCTCATTAGAACATGGGCTCCTTGAAAACAGGGGCTCCTTATTTGCATGTATCCCCAGGGCTTAGTACAGTACCTGACACACAAGTGCTTAACTGTTTGATCCATCTCTCCATCTATCTATCTATCTTTCTATCTATCCACTCATCCATCTATCTATGTATCCACCTATCTTATCTATCTATCTATCCATTCATCCAACCACCAACCCAACCCTCTACCCCCATCCATCTATCCACCCATCCACCTATCTATCCACTCATCTATCCATCCATCATCCATCTATCAACTATCTATCCATCCATTCACCCACCCAACTCCTTACCCCATCCATCCACCCATCTCTCTCTATCTACCCATCCACCTATCTATCTTCATCCATCCATCTATTCACTCATTTCTCTCTCTCTCTCTTTCTCTCTTTCTGTCTCTCTCTCTGGCTCTCTCTCTCTCTCTCTCTCTCATCCATCCATTGACCTATATCTTATCACATTTCCCTGGAAGCTTCAGATGCCTTCAGAGAGGGAAGGAGATAGTCTTGACCAAACCATTCTGGATTGAGTGGGTACAAACAAACCAGTTGGTCTCTACAGAGTAATTGACTAACCCCCTGTCCTGACCTGTCCTTCCTTTCCTGTCACTAGAGCCTAGAGTCATGGGAGTTTAGGGACGATGGGCTGAGCTGCCCACCCTAGGTCTGGGGTTTTCTGAGGCTAGAGCTGAGCACTGGTCCCAGACCCTGTGCCTCCCACACCTAGAGACAGCTAGGTGGCATAATGGTTAGAGTTCTGGGCCCAGAGTTAAGACTTTCCTGATTTCAGACATTTCCTAGCTATGTGACCTTGGGCAAGTCATTTCACCTCTACTTGCCTCAGTTTCCTCAACTGTAAAGGGGGATAATGATAACATCTACCTGCAGGGTTGTTGTGAGGAGCAAATGAGGTAATATTTTCAAAATGCTCAGCACAGCGCCTGGCATCCAATCAGTGCTTAATAAATGCTTCTTTCCACCTTCTTTCCTTCCCTGCACCCACTCTTTCCACCAGCCACTACCCAGAGGCCCAGCCTGTGCCCCAGCTGGCAGTGAGGGGGATGGTGGGGGCCTGATGGGGAGCTGAAGGGACTGGGAGATGTCTGGGGGCAAAGGCTAGGGATGCCATCTCTTGGGGTTGAGGGAAAGTTGAGGGAAAGTTGAGGCTGGGAGGTCTGTGTCAGAGTGAGGATAGGGGCTTCTTCCTAGGGAATGAGGAGCCCGTCAAGGGAGGGTTCCCCTTTAGGGGATCTCTGGAGGGGGTGTGTTTGGAGAAACTCAAGGGGCCTTTGGAAGCCCTGGGGGAGGGGAAACTTGGAGGTTTAGGGGGCCTTGGGAGCCTTAGAGGATGCACTGGGAAAGCTCGGGGCTGTCTGGGTGACCTGAGAACTGAGGGTGGAGTCTCTGGGGGACAAGTTTGGGGGAACCTGAGGGAGCTAGGAGACCCTCCCCATGGTCTCTTTGTTCTCAGAGCCTGCGGGGGCACGAGGGGCTGGTTCCTCCATGTTCTGTGCTGTGACAGAGAAGATTAGAGAGATAAAGGCAAGTCTGATCTCGTGTGAGCTCCCAGCCCACCGAGGGGGGGGGAGCCCCGGGACCCACAATTAGGGGAGGGGCCGCTCTGTCTCTGCCTCTCAGGGTCCGGGGTCTGTCTCTATCTCTCTCCTCCATCTTGGTCTTTTTTCCTGAGCCTTCCTGCCTGTCTGTCTCTGTGCCCCTGTGTCTGTCTCCGTGCCGCTGTCTCTGGTTCTCTGTGTGTGTGTGTCTCTGCTCTCTGTGTCTCTGTGTGTCTCTGTCTCTGTCTCTCCATCTCTCTCTCTCTCTCCCTCTGTTTCTACGCCCTTCCCTTTGTGTCTCTCTGCCTCTACCTCTCCGTCTGTCTCTGTGCCTCCTTCCTTCCCCCTCTTCTCCTCCCCCTCCCCTCGGCCCCTCCCTCCTGCCTGGCCTGTCAAACATGTCAGGATGAGGAATGGGTTTGCTCCCGTTTGCTGCTCCCCGCGGCCTCAGTTCCTGCTCATTAGGAAAGCTGACACTGTTTGCCTTCCCACCCGGAGGGGGTGGCAGCTCCCCCCCAGTCACAGCCCATTTCTCCCCAGCCTCCCACCCCCACCCCAGCCTGGCTCCGGGTGTGGGGGTGGGGAGGGGAGTCTGAGCACCGAGAAGAGCCCACGGCCCCCAGAGACCGTCTGCTGCTCTCCCCCTGTGTGGGAGTGCGTGTGCCTGTGAGTGTGTGAACCTGAGTGTGTGTGCCTCTTAGTGTATATGTGCCTGTGAGTGTGTCTGAATGTGTTTGCCTGTGAGTGTGTGTGTGCCAGTGTGTGCCTCTGAGTGTGTGTACCTGAGTGTGTGTACCTGAGTGTGTGTGCCTCTTAGTGTGTGTGTGCCTGTGAGTGTGTGAACCTGGGTGTGTGTGCCTCTTAGTGTACATGTGCCTGTGAGTGTGTGTGCCCGTGTGTGCCTGTGAGTGCGTGTGCTGGGGCAGGTTTGGGGAGCAAGCTGGACCCCAGGCCTTGGCTTCTGCCCCGCTCTAGGCCCTGGCTTAGATTCCGCGCTGTGCTCTGCACTCTTGGCTCCAGGCTGGGCTGGATTCTGGCCTCTAGGGTCAGGAGCTTGGCCTCCAGTGGGTTCTGGACCCTAACCTGGGTTCTAGGCTGAGGTTCCAGCCTCGGGCTCCAGCCTCTATGGGTCCTCAGGCCCTACAGCTGGGCAGCATCAGGGCCCCTCTCCCAACTTTACAAAGGTCAGTCCTTCACTCAAAAATGTGTTTGTGATTCCAGGGGGCAGCGGGCAGATAACGGCCAGGGGGTAGTGACAGATCAGGAGGGAGGGCGGAGGGGGTCAGGCTTTCAGGCCTGCTACCAAACACCCCCCTTCTGGCCCTGACACATCTCAGCTGGTTCGACTTTGTTGAGGGGCTGGGTGCCAATCACGCCCCTGGCTGTGCCCTCCCCCCTTTGCAGCCGTCCTGATATGGTCACATCTGGCTACAGAAGGCAGTTGAGCTCCCCGGCCCCGAACTCTGGGGGCCCCGAGGGGAGTCACCCTGGGGTCTCTGGGGATCCGGTCACAATCCCCGAGAGTTTCCCAGAATCTCTCCATAAAAATAACAATTCTACCCTGCCTCATGTAACAACAGCTAGCGTTCGTATAGCGCCTTACAAATACCACCTTGTCTTATCCTCGTAACAATCCTGGGAGGGAGGTGTTATTATGATCCTCGTTTTACAGATGAGGAAACTGAGGCGGGCAGCCATAAAGTGACTCGCCCAGGGTCACACAGCTAGCAAGTGTCTGAGGCTGGACTTGAACTTGGGGCTTCTTGACTTCAGGTCCAGCCTTCTATCCCCTGCATCAAAAATGCTAGCCAATAATATTATTAATAATAATAATACATGGCATCTTGGCATTACTACTAATAATAATAACTGATCTGCTAGAGGTTTTCTGAGCTCTTTATAGCCATCATCTCGTCAGTGAGACGGACGTGAAAACCTTCCACTTTACAGAATCAGAACCAGAAGGGTGGACGTGGCCAGAGCGGCACATCGGGAAACTCCAGAATCAGAATCTGAACCCAGGACTCGTGTCTTCCTTTGAACCTCACCCTCAGCTCCATTTTATAGATAAGAAATCCAAGGCTCAGAGAGTCAGTGACCTCCCCAAAGTGACACAGATAATAATAATAACAGCAACTAGCATTTCTATGGCATCTACTATGTGCCACACACCACGCTAAGTGCTTTACAATTATTACCTCATTTGATCCTTACAACAAGCCTGGCAGGTAAGTGCTGTTATTATTCCAATTTCACAGACAAGAAAACTGAGGCAAGCAAGTTGAAGTGGCTCCCCAAGGTCCCGCAGCTAGGAAGTGTGAACTCAAGGTCTTCTTGACTGGAGTCAGTCCAGTGAATCAAGGTGGGATTTGAACTCAGCACTGCTGGCTGCAAGCCCAGTGTACTCTTTATCCTCCTGCTTTTTTTATATCTGAGGAAACTGAGGCTCAGAACAGTGACCTGCCCATAGCTTCGCCCTTGGGGATGAGCTGATGCTTTGCCTGTCCTCTGGAGAGGCAGACATTCCCTTTCCCAGTCTCTGGCCCCAAGCTGGGAGGACTGGGGGAGGAGGGGAGAACAGGGAGGGCCCGTCAGATCTCCCCGCTATCAGCGGCACCGGTAGCTGGGCCAGGCATGTGGTCATCATCAAGGGGAATTTTTGACTCTTCTCCCCTGCTCCAGGCCCCCTCGGTGCTCCCCTAGCCATCCATTATTTCCACTGTCTTTCTAAACTGCCAGGAAGTAAGGAGGAGCAGACCCACAGATGAAAGGGCTCTCTGCCCCCACCCTCCCCCCACATCCAACGTGCAAGTCATCTCCACAAGTGTGGGGGAGGGCTGAGAGGGAGACTGGGCCCAGCCCCCCACACAGTGGAGCTTGGGGATCCTCCGTGGGGGCCCCGACATTTCCTGGCCCTTTCCCAGCATCCCCTCATCAGAAATTCTCCTTGCATCCCCAAGGTAGGAAACTACAAGATTCAGTGAGTCTGCTCTGAGCCCCCAGCTGCCATCCCTGGGCTCAGCCTTAGGGTGGGGGAGATGGGAGCTAAGAGAAACCTCAGCACAAGTTACACTCGCCTTATTTCCTTTTTTGCGTTGGCTTTCTAGGCTGTTGAGGCTGTAGGCAGAGTGGATCTAGATTTGAACAAAATCATTTACAAAACCATTCTCATGGGAAAGATGGAGAGAGGTGGGCTAGATGGTGGACAATTAGGCAGATGCAGGAGTACCTGGATGGCCAGACCCCAAGAGTACTGACTGGAGGTCAACTAAGAGAGGGATCTCCAGGGAGGGCCCCAGGGATCTATCTGTTCTTGGCCATGTGCTGGTGAGCATTTGGGTTTTTTATCAGTGACCTGAATGAATATATACATGGAATGGTCACTGAATTTGCAGATGATATGAAGCTGGGAGACAGAGCTGATGTGCTGGCTGGTAAAATCAGGATCTCCAGAGACCTTGAGAGGCTAGGGTGTGTGGGGTGTCTAAGGAGACAACATTTAATAGGAAAAATGTAAAGTTTTACATCTGGGTTCAAAAAGTCACTTCCTAAGTACAAGAAGGTGGTTGTTCTGTGAACACAGAATTTCAGAGCTGGATGGGACCTTTGAGTTCAGAATATCAGATCGGGAAGGGACGTAGAACTCAGAACACAGGGCACCAGAGATAGACCATAGACTTTGAGAACTCGCCTGCCCTCATGGTGCTCACAGTCTAATGGGCTCACAAATGTGGGACAGCTAACAAGGAGTCCAAGGATCTGGCTTGCAGCCCTGGCCATGGTTATCGTGGGATTTCAGCAGAAGGAGAGGTCCAGGTGGGTGGGAAAATCCACGATTGATGCTGGGAAGACAAAGACACCGGGAAGGCTTCCTGGGGGCAGGTGAGATGGGCTGGACTAAAGAATGGTCAGAATTAGGGGCAGGTAGGTGGCACAGTGGATAGAGCACTGGCCCTGGAGTCAGGAGGACCTGAGTTCAAATTCAGCTTCAGACACACAACACTTACTAGCTGTGTGACCCTGGGCAAGTCACTTAACCCCATTGCCTAGCCAAAAAAGAATGGTCAGAATTCAGAGGGAGGGAGGACAGCTATAGGGGAGGGAGGGAGGGAGGGGACTGGGGGAGGGAGAGAAAGAAGGGCGCCTGAGCCAGGGGGGCGTTCCTCCCAGCCCTTTAGCTGGCAGCTGTTCCTCTCGTGCCCTGGTTATCTGAGTGCATGACTGTGCGCACCCTGAGGGCAGGCACAGTGTCGCATCTGTCCCTGGATCCCTGAGACCAGCACAGGCTTTCCACAGAATTATAACAGCACAGTAGTAATAATCCCTAAAGAGGAGACCCAAGAAGGTCCATCCTCTCCCTCCCTTCTTTGCAGAGGTGGAGGGCTAGGGGCACACGACGTCAGACTCTTTCGACCTGTGGTGAGTTTGGCTGCACTTTTCTTTCTATACACTCTTTGTTCTCTAAGGGGTGGCTTTCCAGGGGAAGGGGAGAAGCGTGACAATGTGTAATGGTTAGAAGAATCAAAGGTGTCCATAAAAATTTATTGAGTTATAATAATTCACGTTTTATAGCACTTTATGGTTTATAAAATGCTTTGCTTCCAACAGCTCAGGGAAGTAGGTAGTGCACAGATTATTATCTTGTTTTACAGATGAAGAAACCGAGGTCCAAGGATGTGAGATGATTTTTATAGGATCATAGAAGCAGTCCCAGGAGTCAAGTCTATCCTCTCGTTTTACAGATGAGGAAACTGAGGCATAGAGATGCTAAGTGGCTTGCCCAAGGTCAAACAAGCAGTAACAGACCTGGGATCTGAACCCAGATCTTCTGACTTTAAATCTAGTGCTCACTCCACCACAGGACTTGGTGTCTCAAACCAGGTTCTTAATGGATATTTCTTGAATTGAGCAAAGGTATAAGCCCCCCGGGGGAAACTGAGGTCCGAAGAGAAGTGTGTTGCCTCCTGTCTTGTATAGCAAGTTCATGACGGCGCCAAGATGAGGCCCAGATGTCCTTGCTCCCAGCCCGGGGCTCTTTCCTTTCGACTCTAATGCCCCATGACTTACTCCCCTCCCCCCAGTCCCACCAACACCCCCAAAGCTGATTCCAAGTACATATCCCCAGATCCCCATCCGTCTTGTCCGGGTGGCACCTTGTAAGCTAGGAAGGACCTTGCAGTACAGAGCGTCAGAGCTGGGAGGGAGCTGAGAATGCAGAGCAAAGAGCTGGTGGCTGGTCCCAGATGTGCAGAGACAGAAGGAGGGGACCGAGGAGCCAGGGGCAAGGCTGGGTCACCCAGCGTGTTAGGTAGCCACCCCAGGAGCTCACCTCCCCCTTCCCTGGCTCCCCATCCCCCTTCTACCCAGTCCCCTGGGAACTCTCCCCAGCTCCCTCTTCTCCCAGAAAATCCCCACTCAACTCAGTATCATATTTGCAAGAATTAACTTTGTTGAAATAAAAATTGGTCTTGGGATTAGCTGAACCATGTCAATTTTCTCAGGGATCCGAGGAGCTCCAAAAAAAAAAAAAAAGCCATAGTTGTCCTGGGCAGTGGGAAAGGATTTTGCCTCCTTGTTCCCATGGCAAGGCCCTGGACCACCGGCCTCTTGCTTCTGACCAGGCCGGCCTGGCCCAGCTGAGCCCAGGCAGCCTCAACACGGGGCCCTCCGGATCATGGAATCCAAAGGCTTCTTCTCAGGCCTCTCCCGCGGCTTTGGACGCATGCCCTCGGCTCCCTCAGCTTCAGAGATGCCAGGCTGCCCTTGATTCTCCTCCGTCTCTGGCGGCTTGGCTCTCACGCCGCCCTACAACCCGACTCCATTCCACTTTCCTGCTTTATTTCACTGCTCTCAGCTTCAGCTCAGCCCAACCCTCCCAAACTCCCCATTTCCCACCTCTGGGGCTTTGCACAGGCTCTCCTCCTGGCACTCCTATCTCTTAGAATCTTTCTGTTCCTTCAAGACCCAACTCTGGGGCCACCCCCTTCTTCCTGTAGCTGTTGCTGTGTTTTCTTTCTTCTTGAATACTCTAAGAGCACTTTGAGCCACCCCTCCATTGGCCCATCACTCATCTTAGATTGTAAGCTCCTTGAGGGCAGGGACTGTCAGGGATGGTGTGGAGCCTTACCAATGGCGGCAATCTGTGACTGTTGAATGGATACATGATGTGAGCTGTTGCTTTGGCTCTGGTCCGTTTCCTCAAGTGCATGATGAGATGCTCAGAGAAGGAGGGCCACCTTGGACCTCTATGAATCTCCAGCATTGGCTTATGGGATTTCAAGCTGGAAGGGACCACAGATGGAAAAATGTCAGAGATGGAAGGATGAGGAAGAAGCATTTATTAAATGCTTACTGTGTTCCAGGCACCGCACTAAGCTCTGAAACACAGACACAAACACGCAAACCCTCCAGAAGCTTACATTCTAATAGGGAAGACAGCTCATAAGGGGAAGCTGGAGGATGGGGATGAGTAGGTACAGGTGGGTGTGATTGGATGCTGGCGGTGGGGAAGTCAGGGGGAGACCAGGACTGTCAGGGCAGCAGCCAGGCCCGGACTGAAGTGCTTTGGAGACCTAAAGCTCTATGCAAATCCGAATTGTTGTTAGGATAGTTGTACTCCCATTATACAGGTGTGAAAACTGAGGTTCAGGGCAGTTCATTGATGGGCTCCACCCCATCCTTGCTAGGAGTAGGTGCCGAGAAGCTAGGGGGTGCCATCGTGCACAGAGTCAGGAAGACTCATCTCAAGTTCAAATCCGGCCTCAGACGCTTCCTAGCTGTGTGACCCTGGGCAAGTCACTTCATCCTATTTGCCTCAGTTTCCTCATCTGTAAATGAACTGGGGAAGGAAATGTCAAATCATGGAAGTATCTCTGCCAAGAAAACCCAAAATGGGGCCATGAAGAGTCAGACGCATCTGAAACGACTTGACAACAAATGGTGCTTAATAAGTGTTTGTTGACTTGTTGCTCAAGTCCGAGGGTCCCCAAAGTGTCCTCTGTTAAAAGGCAAGCTTCTGGAGGGCAGGGACTAGATCATCTTTGTCTTTGTATCCCCAGCCTCTGGTCTAGACTGTACTGCCCACGGAGTTTTCTTGGCAAAGACACTGGGATGGTCAGTCATTTTCTTCTCCAGTGGATTGAGGTAAATAGAGGTCAAGTGACTTGCCCAGGGTCACACAGCTAGTATGTGTCTGAGGTCACATTTGAACTCATCTTCCTGACTCCAGGCTGCGCTCTCTGTGCGCTATGGCGCCACCTAGTTGCTCCTGCTTGATAATCCTTCGTGATCAGTTGATTGAATTGGTCTCTGACCCTCTCCATCCCCCCAACTCTCCAGTGATATGATAGCTAGCATTCATACAGTGCTTTAAGATTTGCAAAGTCCTTACACCTATCATCGCATTCTGCTGAAGCTTCCCGAGGGCAGGGAGGAGTTTCATTTTTGTCTTTGTAACTCCTTTTGATTGCTTACCTCCAAAGGTGGGAGCCAGAGGGAGGTCTTTCTAACTCCCTGGCCATAGGCAAGTCCAGACATCCCCAGAGGTCCCTGGTCCAAGGAAAACAACAACACCGCTACTCCTCCCGGCTGATTTTTTCCCTGACCTCCTTTAAAGCTGTGGACGCCAGCGGCCTGGAGCCCTGGATGTGTCCACACCTGGCTTTCTTAGGTTCTTCCTCCAATGTCCAGTCGTGGTGGGTAGGGAAGGGTTCTCAAAGGCAACGCCTCCAGAGGGTGAGTTCTGGAGGGCGCAACTGAGCAAGGCTGGCTTCCAGACTGGGGCCAGCGGGCTGTCCGACGTCTGGGGGGCCAGCCCAGTGAAGGGGACAGAGTCTGAACCTTGGGGCCGAGAGGATGGAGCTGCATTGGTGTGCTTCCCACACCACTGAATCCCGGCGGGGATGTTCTATGAAATCATAGCTCGAGCCCTGCTCAGTTGTGTGACCTTCTCTGGGCCTCAGTTTTCTACGCTGTAAAATGAGGGTGCCTGGATCAGATGGCCCTAAGGTGAGTTCCGGCTCTAACCCTGTGGTTCTATGACCTTGTAAGGGCCTTCACAATTCTGGGATTCCCTACTCCAGGACCCCTCCCAGCTCCAAGCGTCCCTGCTGCTGTGATGGAAGGGCCTCTGTGTCCTGGGGTTTAGGACTGTGAGTTTCCAGCACCCTGAGCCGGGACCCCAGGGAGCTGCAGAGGGGACCAAAGACACTGCTGCTGTGTGCGCTCCAGGAACCCCACACTAACAAGGGTCCCGGTGTCTGGGGCAGGGAAGAATTCACTGAGTAAACAGCCGTAAGGTTTCCATGGCCCTTAAAGCCCGTTTTATTGTGTTTTAATGCCTATAAAAATGGCCCGTTTCACACCCTTCCAAGCAGAATAGGAGCCCTGCTAAAGGTCCCTTCTCCAAACATCTGGGGGCATCCAGAGGGCAGCCAGTCCCCCCTTGGCCTGTGCCACATGTGGGGCTGCCCCCTGGCCTTCCATCACACTGAGATGCTTTGAGCAGGGAAGAGACCTGGGAGGTCCTCTGCTCCAGGCCCCTCATTCCACAGAAGAGGAAACTGAGGCTCCAAGCGGGGAGGGGCTGCCTACGGTAAACCAAGCAGATCTGGAGGCGAGCCCTGACCCTCTGACTTCATCCCAGACAGGCTCTTCCCACCACCTGACCAGTGTCCCCTCCTCCACAAGCCCTCCCTCCCAATATAACGTCTCTGTGCTCCCCATCCCCAACCTGCTCTCCTCAACCAGAAACCAACCCCCTGTTACCCCAAAGGTCAGAGAGAAGGAGATTTGATAGGTATGAATTCAGGGATGCTGAACCAGCTGGGCTGGGGTTTGATACTGGAGACAGGGTGTGAACCAGTCTGAAAGCCAGGAGATTTAAAGAACCAGAAAACCTCAGAGTCCCAAGGAACACCAGAGGCATCTAGTCCATCCTATAGCTGAACAGAAATCCTTCCAACAATATCTCCTACAAGCTATCATCCAGCTTTTGCTTGAATACCTCCAGGGATGGTGAACTCACTACCACTCAAAGTTGGGGACAACTCTGATGGCTAAGAAATTTATTTCTCTTATATTGAGCTGAAATCTGCCTCTCCAACTTCCACCCATTGCTACTTGTTTTGCTTTGTGAAGGCAAGCAGAAATCAATTCAATTCAGCAGACATTTATAAAACACCTGATGTGTATAAGATACTGCTATCTATCAATCAATCAGCATGAATTTATTAGGCACCTACTCTGTGCCAGGCACTGGGGATACAAAGACAATATCCTTCAAGGAGAGTAGAATCTAGCTAGGGGAGATAATATGTGTGTGTGCATGTGTGCATGTGTGCGTGTGTGCGTGTGTGTGTGTGTGTGTGTGTGTGTGTGTGTGTGTGTGTGTGTGTGTATGTGTGGTGATCAGGGCCCCAGGTTTATGGAAAGAATTTTTTTCAATCACTGTTCACCCTATGCCATTTCAGTAAATGCTTTTGCTTTGAGCTAATTTTGCCAATTGGCTGACTACTAAAGGTGAATATGCTGGTGGGGGCTCATCAGCTATAAGTTTAAAAAAGCGTGCTCATAGAGTACATTGTACCTAGAGTCTTCATCCCTCTGATGGACCCAATCCTCCCCTGTGAATTGAGGGGTACCCTTGAAGTTATGCTACACACAAGATAAATATAAGGTAATTCATATTACCTTGTGGGTGGGGCAGAATGAGCACACTAGCAGCTAGGTGCTGGGAATGCAAACATAAACATGAAAAAGACCTTGACTCAAGGAGTTGACATTCCAGCTGGTGACATGTCAACAGGGAAGTAAAAGATGATTTGAGAAGAGAAAGTGAGCTCCGAATGGGGACCAGGAAAATCTTCCTGGAAGAGGAGGTATATGAGCTGTATTTTGCAGGAACTTAGGAGGCAGAGGTGGGAATGGAGGCAGGCAAAGGAGCAAAGACAGGAAAACGCCTTTGGAGTTTGGGGAACAGTGAGCAGGCCAGTTGTCTAGAGTGTGGGATGACCAGAGGGGCCTGATATGGAAGATGACCAGATAGAGGTGGGACCTAGATTGTGGGGGTTCTCTGTGTGATTTTTCCTGATGTCCTAGATGAAATCAGGAGCCTGTGAAGCTTCTGGTGCCTTAGGAGGAGCAGCTTGGGATGGGCCGAAGATGGAGGTGAGACCCACGTTGGTGAGCAGGTTACTGCAGTAATGGAGGTGAGAGGTGATGGGGCCTGAACCAGGCCAGTATGAAAGGGGAGGGAGGGAAGGATCAGAGTGTGGGGAGGCAGAAACAAGCCCTGGCACGGACAAGGTAAAGGAGGAGCCCAGAGGGGGTCACTAGCAGTCTACAAAGAGAAGAGAAGGAGACGGAGCAGAGTCTGGGAGGCAGTCTGGGACCGTGGAGAAGAGGGGCCATTGTGCGAACCCAGGACCACAGAGCGCGAGGGAGGGCTTCTAAGACAGCCTCAGAAGCGAGACTGTCGGGGAGCCAAGATGGCGGACCAAAGCCAGAGACTCACCTGACGCTCCCAAATTCCCGTCCAAACAACTTTAAAAAATGCCTCAGATGAATTCCAAAGGGGCAGAGCCCACCAAAGGGCAGGGCGAAACAACTCAGGTCAGCAGCGCCCCTCTGTACCAGGAGAGAGGAAAGCTCAGTCCGGCTCAGGCCCCCGCGGAGGCTGAATCTACAGCGTGCAGAGCCCCCAGCCCACAGACGGTGACGGCTCAGAGGGTGGTTACGGGGCCCTTTTGCTGTCATTGGGTGCAGGACACGTGTGGTTCCAGGTCACAGGCCCAGGGAGAGGAGGAAGACTGTTGGGAGTGGAGCCCCTGGTCGTAACTCCAGGGTGGAGAAGAGTGCTTGTGGTCACTCAGCCCAGAGAACGTTCAAAATTGTTTTTACATGTAATTGGAAAAATACGTTCATAAAAAGAGGGACTTAGACTTTAAAAAGATGTGTGCTGATTGATGCTCGAAAAAAGAATTAGCCAAACTCTGGCATTAAAAAAAAAAACCCAAAAAACAGAAAATGTCAGAGCTGGGAGGGGCCCTAGAACAGGGGTTGTCAGAGCTGGGAGGGGCCCGAGAACAGGAGATGTCAGAGTTGGGAGGGGCCCTAGAACAGGGGATGTCAGAGCTGGGAGGGGCCTTAGAACAGGGGTTGTCAGAGCTGGGAGGGGCCCTAGAACAGGGGATGGCAGGGCTGGGAGGGTCCTTAGAACAGGGGATGTCAGTCAGCGCTGGGAGGGGCCTCAGAGATCACCTACTCCAATCTCTCATTTTACAAAGGAGGAAGCTGAGATCCAGAGAAGGGAAAGGTCCTGCCCCCGTTCACACAGCAAGCAGGTGGCAGATTGCCGGGATTGGAACCCAGACCTCTTGAGTCTCCAGTGCTTCCCACTGTACCAGGGCTCCTCCCTCAAGGTTTCTGAGTCTTTGAGGGGGGTGTTGGTGAGTGAGTGGGGAGGGAGCTGACACCCAGGGCCTCTTAAAGCTTTCAAAGCATTTTCAGTTTATGGTCTGACTGGAGCCCACCAGCCTCCACAGGAGGCAGGTCTGATATAAGTCATTATTCCTGTTTTATGGATGAGGAAACCTGGAATCAGAAAAGGGAAGGGACTTGTCCAAGGTCATGCAGCCAGTACCAGAATCAGGCTTTGACCATTGACCCCAGGTCCAGAGTAATACCCGCTGTGCCGTGGACTTGGGTTCCAGTCCTGCCTCAAACACTTCCTAACGGGTGACACTGGACAAGTCACTGAATATCTCTGACCAGCAGGCTCCTTGTCCATGAAAGGAGGACAACAGGAGGTGTCCAGCTTTCCTCACAGGCTTGCTGGGAGGATCACGTGGAGATGGTGCAAATCTAGAAGCATCAGCTATGGCTATCACTATGATGGTCTTTGGGCCTGCCCCAACAGGGAAGGGGGCCTGGGGCTCAGAATCCAAGGCCCTGGATGCTGGTCTGGGCTGTGCCCCAATTCATGGGTGACCTGGGGCTCCTGCCTCACCCTCTCCCAGCCTCCGTTTTGCCTCGGTCTCGCCGGCAGCCTGGGTGGCCCGGAGCTGGGGGAGGTGGGTAAGAGGTATGGGTTTCCAGGCCCTGCATCCTGAGGCTGATGTAACCTAGTGTCTGAGCCCCCCACCTCCCACTGGCTAAGCTGCCCTACCCTCTAGCTCCCAGACTCATCTATTCACATTTCAAAGTTTGTGTCTCAGTGGAAACTGAGAGGCCACTGTCCTGAGAGCTGATGGTGAGGACAGAGATGGGTCCTGGGAATAGCTAGGGGTGGGGGTGGAGAGAGGCTTGGGAATGGGAGACAGGGCCTGAGAAACCATTAGTTAGGAGGGAGGCCCGGACGTGGGTCTGGGGGCTGGGGGGCCACCTGTTCAGGCCCTCTCATCTCTAATTCCCAGCCAGGGGCTTTTGCAGTGCTAAAAAGCACTAGCAGGGAGGCCCCTGGCTTCTGGGGACCCAGGGGTTGTGGGCCTGCTCCCCAGACAGGCTGGTGGGAGGCCGGGCCTCCCTGAGCTCTCAGGACCGTAAAGTGCCCAGCCTCAGTGTTCTGGGAGGACCAGACACCATAGGGCCAAGGACACCCCATACAACACACCCAACAAGGGCCCTTCAGCTTTTGTTGGTTTGAAGAGACCTCTGGAGCTAAATGTAAAGTCTTAGACCTGGGTTCAAAAAATCAATCTCATACTTCCAAGATGGGGGAGGCATAGCTAGACAGCATCTGAAGAAGATCTGAGGGTTTAAGAGCATTTCAAGCTCCATATGCATCACCGGCTAATCTCAGGCTGCATGAATAGAGAAGAGTGGAGTGGGTTACCTCAGGTGAGGTAGTGAGCTCCCCGTTCCTGGAGGCCTTCAAGCAGAGGCTGGTTGACCACTCATGAGGGGCACAGGTTAGACTAGATGCCTTCTGAGGTCTCTTACAATCTGGAGATGCCCAGATCCCATGAATCATAGCTGGGCTGCCCACCATCTGTAGCCTGCACCAGTTGTCTGGTGGGTCATAAACTTGTCTTCCCTGGGAATGTGTCTTTATCGGGGCGAGGGGGAGGGGGGCTCCATTCATCCGCCCCTGAGCACAGACTTGTCCCTCCTAGCTTGGGCCTGGAGAGGCAAACACCCACAGGCCTGGGGAACTTGATATTTTAAGACTTAAAACAAATGTTTCAGGATCTTGATCCCTGGCCCACTGTGGGACTCAGGAGGGCTGGCAGCAGGGGAGGGGGATGGGCCAGAGGAAGGACTCCAACTGCCAATCCTTTCTCCCACCCAACAGAACAGAAGACTGGGAGCTTCTAGAGGTCTGGCCCCTCATCTTACAGAGGAGGAAACTGAGGCCCAAGGTCACGCCGCCAGCAAAGGGCAATGAACAATCTATCAGTAAGCATTTACCAAGTGCTTCCTTTGTGCCGGCACCGTGCTAGGCACTGGGGATATGAAGAGAGAAATGAATCAATGAAAAGCATTCATTAAACTCCTCCTAATTCTGAGCCCTGGATTAAGGCGTGGGGATTTTGTGGTTCAGACGCTTCTGACTCTTTGTGACCCTATTTGGGGTTTTTTTTGGCAGAGATACTGGGGTGGTTGGCCATTTCCTTCTCCAGCTCCTTTTACAGATGAGGAAACTGAGGCAAACAAGGTGAAGTGAGTAACTTGCCCAGGGTCACACAGCTAGGAAGTGTCTGAGGTTGAATTTGAACTCAGGTCTTCTTGACCTATGCTCTGCACCACCCAGATGCCCTGATTCTGAGCCCTGTGTTAAGCTATGGGGATACAGCTACAAGAATGGGGAGTCCCCACTCCCAGACAGCTTACTTTTTTGTAACAGGGGAGGGACAGCTCCTCTAGGGACTGATGGCTGGGGAGGGCTGTTTTGGTCGGGAATGGTGAGTGGAGCCAGACTCTAGGACAATTGGATGGCCGGTCCTTACCAGGATTAGTGGTGCTGATTCTGTGTGCAGAGCTAGAGATGCCAGGGCCCTGGGGGAGCGAGGTGCAGGAGGCTTGGGGACTGTCAGAGACGTTGGGTATGGATGGAGCCAGAGGAGGAGAGCTCTGACCAATCAGAAGCCCAGGGTCCAAGGGGGTGTGGCCAGAGCACCTGGTGGGAGGTACAGGCCGGCGTGAAGCTGGCCAGAGAAGGGGTGCTTCTGCTCAAGGCCTCCTCTGCCCCTTTCTCCGGCACCTGGGGACCCGCAGTGCACCTGGGGACCTCGCCCTGGCTAGGGGAGAGGAGCCAGGGGCAGCATGGGGACCCGAGGTACCCCAAGGGTGCCCCAGGCACAAGCACGGCTGCCTCCTCTTCTGGAAGCTCATGGGGCCCCTTGAAGGCCTCTGATGTCTCTGAGAGTCTCAGGGAAATCCACCCCGTTACCTGCCATCTGTAGACGTGAGATGGAGGGTGGGGGACCCAGGGCCGGGTGGACAGGGGCCAAGGCAGGGAAGGGGATGCACTCTGTGTCCTGACCCTAATCCTAACCCCCAAGCTCCACTCTCTACTGTTTTGGGAAGTCTCTTCCTCCTCTGGATCCTCAGTTTCCCTCTCTGTAAAATTAGGAAGTTGGATTGGATGATTGCTGGGGTCCCAGCACCTCTAAAATCCCATTGTTGTGATGACTCTTGGACAGAAGAACCAGAAATGCCCATTTGTCCAGAGGGAATGGACCCGCCTCCAGCGGTCTGAGCACTCAAGAGGACTCTGCCTGCTCAGGGATAGACCCAGAAAAGCTGGAGCCTGAAGGGACCCTTAGAGTTTGCCTGCATTTGGAATTGCAGAATCTAGACAGGAGCTAGGAAGCTCTGGGTTCAAATCTTGACCTAGACATTTAGTAACCGTGTGACCCTGGGCAAGTCACTTACTCTGGGCCTCGGCTGTCTCATCTGGAATATGAAAGGATTGAGCTCAATCCCTGCTAAGGTTCCTCCCACCTATAGCAGCCTATGATGTCAGGTCCTCCTGAACAGCCCCTGCCTGAATAGAGGTCTGCCCACCCCCATAACATCCACGGGAAGCCCTCCAGTGAGGGGGAGCCCATCACCTCTGAGGGTAGCCCGTTCCACTCTGGGACTGCTCTGAGGATTAGAAAGTTTGTCCTTTTTGTAACTCCCACATGTGGCTCCGGGTTCTGGCTGCTGGGTGGCACAGACAGAGCCCCACTAATCCCTGCTCCCCTCTTCCAAACCACCTCCTCACAGGGATGCCATTTCTGGCCTAGATCCTCAACCCCACCCCCTCCCCTGGACTCCACCCCTAGGAAACTCAGGTTCTGAGAGGTCTTGCCAGGACCAGGCCCCAGGCCTGTGCCCCTGGGCAGCGCTCACTTTCCCTGCTGTTCCCTTTTATAAGTCTGCTCCCCCATTAGAATGGAAGCAAGGGCTGCCTGGATTGTTTGTATTTGTGTCTCTGGCTCCTAGCACCGTATCTGGCATATAGGAAGCACTTAATAAGTGTCTGTCTGTCTGTCTATCTATCCATCTCTAAATATCTACACCTAGAAGTGATTCAGGGCATAGAGGTCTGGTCCAGGAGCCAAGAAGTTTAATCATTTCAGTGGCGTCGACTCTTGGTGACCCCATGTGGTGTTTTCTTGGCAAAGATACTGGAGTGGTTTGCCATTTCCTTCTCCAGCTCATTTTACAGATGAGGAAACTGAAGCCAACAGGGTTAATTGACTTGCCCAAGGTCACACAGCTAGGAAGTGTCTGAGGCCAGATTTGAATTCATGAAATTGAGTCATCTTGACTCAAAGCCTGAACCCCAGCCACTGCGCCACCTGAACCTGAGTTCAAAACCTCCTCAAACTTACTAGCTGCGTGACCCTGGGAAAGTGGTAAAACTGGGGTCATAACTGCACCTCCCTCAAAGGGTGGTTGTGAGGATCAAATGTGATTATATCTGTAAAATGTTTAGCACAGTGCCTGGCACATAGTAGGTGCTATGCTAATTCCCTTCTCCTATTTCCTATTTGTCTCTCTCCTCTCTCTCTCCTTCCTTCCTTCTCTCTCCTCTTCTCTCTCTCTCTCTTCTTTCTGTCTCTCTGTCTCTCTGTCTCTCTGTCTCTCCTCTCTCCTTCCCCCTCTCTCTCCTGTCTCTCTCTCCCTCTTCTTTCTCTCTCTCCTTTGTCTCTCTGTTTCTGTCTCCTTCCTTCCTTCTCTCTCTCCTCTTCTCTCTCTCTTCTTTCTCTCTCTCTGTCTCTCTCTCTCT
>NW_020953945.1:1456984-1457134 GCF_900497805.2 Vombatus ursinus | reverse complement strand
TCTCTCTTCTTTCTGTCTCTCTATCTGTCTCTCCTCTCTCTCCTTCCTTCCTTCTCTCTCTCCTCTTCTTTCTCTCTCTTCTTTCTCTCTCTCTGTCTCTCTTTCTCTCTTCTTTCTCTCTCTCCTCTCTCCTCTTCTCTCTCTCTCTCT
>NW_020953945.1:1453925-1456884 GCF_900497805.2 Vombatus ursinus | reverse complement strand
CTCTCTCTCTCTCTCTCTCTCTCTCTCTCTCTCTCTCTCTCAGGTCTCCCAGGCTCTCCGCAGTGGCACGTGGCCTCTCCGACCAAAGTCATACAGAGTTGACATTTCCATCATGCTGTGACGTTTGCAAAGAGTTTTTTGTCTCCTTTGAGTGTCACAACGTTCCTGTATCGTCTCTATTTTACAGATGAGGAAACTGAGACTCCAGGAGCATAAGGGACTGTTCCAGGGGCACAGAGCCAGTAAATGGCAGAGGTCCAAAGCTAGTTGTATCCCAGGTCAGAAAGTGAGGCAGTGTGGTTCAATGGAAAGAGCTGTAGGTTTGGAGTCCCACGACTTGAGTCTGAACCTTTGCTGGACTCTTTATTACCCATTAGACCATGGGCAAATCATTAACCTATGAACCTCAGTTGTTTATCTGTAAAAAGAGACTCTTTTCCAGTTATGCCTCTAGGGCCCTAAGTGATACACTCTTTCTCCCAAACCCCAATTCCTCAAAAGCAGAGTCTGGGCCAGGATTCTGGCCTCCTGGTTCAGGATCCAGCATTGTCCTCTACCTCCCTGGGCTGAGGGCCCACGGAAGGTTCATCCACCAGAGCAGTGCTTGCTACCCAAAGGAAGCCAGGAACATTAGGGGATGAGGGGGAAAGGATGACATCCTGCCAGGTCCTTCTCCCCCAGTTCCCCCCTTGGGGCACCAGCTACTGGGCCCGCAGAGGCCACTGCCCGCTGGGTGGTGCTGTCCCTCTGTGTCCCCCACATCCCTGAGAGCCCTCTCCCTCCCTCCCCAGGCAGGCCAGCCCCGGGAGGAGCCCATCCATCAAACTGAGAGCTGGCTTTGAGCTGCAGAGCCCCACTGGGTCCTTGGGGCTGGGAATAATCCCTGTGCAAAGGCCTGGAACGTGATCCCTTTCAAAGGCATGTGTAGGAAATCAGGGCGGCTCCCCCGGGACAAGCCCCCTGTGGCAGTCCAGGCCAGGCTGAGAAGGCCCAGGTGGCTTTGGCATCTCTTTCTCCACCCTGCTCTGCCCTGCCCTGCTCTGCCCCAGGCTCCCTCCCCAGCAAACTGTGATCACAGCAGTGACCCCCCAGGACTCCTGGACCTGGCATTCAAGGCCCCCACCCCACTCGACTCACCTTACCTCATTAGGCTCCAGCTCTTCTCCCTAAACAGATCCTCCCTAGCCTTCCAGGCCTACTCAGCCTCTGAGCTGACTGTATACAGGGAGGCTGTGGGGAGTAGGAGGCCCAAGTTAATTGACTAGAAGACCAAAATTCAAATCCTGCTTCTGCCACTTAGTAGCTGTGTGACTTTGGGCAAGCCACCCTCTGGGCCTCAGTTTCCTTCTCTGAAAAATAATGAAATTGAACACAAGAGTCTCTCAGAACCTTCCAGTCCCGATAATCTGTCCACAATTCTCCTCCCAGATCTCCATCCTGCCTCCGGCAGTTGTGATCTGAGCATGTCTGGTCCCCAGGGACCATGGCAGAGATGGCGTCTTAGTTCCCTCCCAGACCCTTGGCTTTCCACGGACGAGGACTTTATCTTCTCCAAACTCTGGGGTCTCCGGTGCTCAGCCCCAGGGCTCTGCACACAGTAGGGTGTTAGGAATGTTTGCAGAAGCTGGAAGTGAAGGTACCCAAGCTGGATCCCCTCAGCTGAGGGCCAGAGAGGGGGACGCCCGGGGCCTTCGGGATTTTTATCAAAGAGTCGGATGAAAGCACAGGTGGCTTTTGTCAGACTTACAGATGGCCCCAAACTGCCTAGGGCTGCTGAGACCCCGGGGTCAGAGGCAGGACCTAAAAAGACTTGGCCAGGTTAGGGCTGAACTGAACAGAATAAGAGAGAATTGGGTTAGGCAGGTGGAAATTTTGACACTTGAGGTAAAAAAAAAATCAACCTCATAAGAGCCAAACTTTCATTCCCCATTCCCCAAGCAGTGAGCCAGATATCAGTCTGGGTGCTGAGGATACAGAGCCAAAATGGAAACAGAAAAGCTAAATGCAAAGTAATTTCTGGGGAGCAGGTGCCAGCAACCGGAGGGATCTGGGTAGGCTCCCTGTAGGAGGTGGTACTTGAACTGAACTTTGAAGAAAGCTAGAGATTTGACAAGGAGGCGAGGAGGGAGTGTCTTCCTGGCATGGGGGACAGCCAGTGCAAAGGTGTGGTGACTGGAGATGGTGTGGCATGTATAGGAAATAGCAAGATAGGGGAAGAGTGGTTAAACGACCTTTCAGCTAGAAAAGAGTAGGGGGGCCTAGTGGACTGCAGACTCCGTATGAATCAGCTGGATGACATGGGCTGTGCTCAGTGGGCAGCACATTTAAAGGAAGGCCATGGACAAGGGACAGTGTCCAGAGGTTGGCCAACCAGAAGGGAAGGGCCTGGAAATCAAGCTGCTGGTCTTTCCCCTCTTTAGCCCATTCTCCACTCACTGTAAAGCCACCTTCCTGTAGCCCAGGTCTTACCACGGCACGCCTCCCCACACAAACCTCATTCAACAATCCTCCGTGGCTCCCTATCCCCTTCAAGATCAAATAGAAAGTCCTCTGGTTTTTAAAGCCCTTCACAATCTACATCCCCTCCTACCTTTCTTCTTCTGACACCCCCCTCCCTCCACATACTCTGGGATCCAGTGACACTGGTCTCCTGGTTGTTCCTCCTACTCAACGCCCATATCCCAACACCAAGTCTTTGCACTGGCTGTGCCCCATGCCTGGAATGCTGTCACGATATCATAGCTTTCTTGGTTTCCTTTGAGTCGCAACTACTAAAATCCTACTTTCTGTGAGAAGCCTTTCCTGATTCCTCTTAATGTTAGTGTTTGTTGATTATTCCCAATTTATTATATCTGTCTATAGCTATCTTTCTATCCATCCATCCATCCATCCATCCATCCATCCATCCATCTATCTATCTATCTATCTATCTATCTATCTATCTATCTATCTATCTATC
>NW_020953945.1:1447835-1453580 GCF_900497805.2 Vombatus ursinus | reverse complement strand
GGTAAGAAGATTAAGGGAGACATGTTCTTCCTGTACCTGAAGCACTATCACCAGTGAGGCAGGGAGACAGATTAGCCTTTTCTACTTGGTCCCAGAGGGCAGACCCAGGAGCTGTGGGGCACAGCTGCCTGACGAGATGCTTCTTACCAATGAGAGAATGATGCAGGCTGCCCCTCCCTGGAGGGCTCTGAACAAAGGCTGGGTGGGCTCGCTTGGGGAGTTGTCTGCGGGTCCCCCAGCTCTCAGGTGTTCATCTTCCCTCTCTTTTTTTATAATCTTTTTTTTTTATTAATTTGTTTTTAGTTTCCAACATTTACTTCCATAAGCATTTGAGTTTTAAATTTTCTCCCCCTCCCTACCCAATCTGATACAGGCTATACATATATATTCCTAGTAAACATATTTTCACATTAGTCATGTTGTAAAGAAGAGTTAGAACCAATAGGAGGAACCACCGGAAAGCGAAAACAAAACAAAACAGAAGAAAAAAAGAGCAAATAGTCTGCTTCTATCTGCATTCAGACTCCATGGTTCTTTCTCTGGATGTGGACGGCACTTTCCATCATGAGACTTTTGGAGATGTCTTAGATCCTTGCATTGCTGAGAATGGCTAAGTCTATCAAAGTTCACCTTTCCCTTTTGGCAGTGGGGAAACTGAGGTCTGAGATGAGCCAGGGGATAAGAGACAGAGCTCAGATTTGAACCTAGAACCCAGTGCTCTTTCAACTATGCCCTGATGCCTAATCCTGGTCCTCTGGAGATGGGGTGGGGCCCCATGGCTGGTCTCTGGAGAAAGTGGGGTCCCTAGAGGCTGCTAGAACAGGTCAGCATAAAACTCTAGTTACTCACTCTCCCCGCGGGCTGAGGACAAAAGCCTGGATCCAGTGGGTCTGTGGCTCTCATGAAAGCCAGTGTCTTGTGCTGCTTGGGAAATGCCCAGGGAGGTCATCCGTGGAAGATGGTCTGACTCAGCCTCTCCCAAAGCCAACTCTGGCGTCCACAGTAGCAGCCACAGAGGGTAAAGCACTTAGAGGAGGGCCTGTGAGACATTTATTACAGACCTCCAGTGAGGCAATATCTGTGACCCCATTTGGGATTTTCTGTCAAAGATACTGGAGTGGTTGGCCATTGCCTTCTCTGGCTCATTTTACAGATGAGGAAACTGAGGCAAGCAGGGTGAAGTGACTTACCCAGAGCCACATGGATAGTAAGTATCTGAGGCTGGATTTGAACTCAGGAAGATGAATCTGCCTGATTCTAGGCCTGGCGCTCATCCACTATGACGTCACCTCACTGCCCCACCATCCAACCAGGGAGGCACTCTTTTAGGCACTGTGAGGATGGAGAAAAACCAAAAATATCCCCTGCCCAAGGCAGGGAGGCCAATTTGCCTCAGTCTCCTCCCATTGCTCTCAGCCCCTCAATTTCCTCTTCAAAGTTCAATCCCAGAAACGCAGCTGATGCCAACTGTGCCCTCAGCATCACCTCAGGAGGCCCAACGGGCCTACAGTCAGGTGTTTGTATTGGCAAAGGGGCCTGGATGTCCTTGTCCAGCTTTGTGTTGGTGTCTTAGCCCCCAGGAAGACCGGATGGTCCAGCTTTGGCCGTTCCCCAGCGCGGGGCCTGTTCGAGATGGGAAAGGAACAGCATCGTGTGGGATTGAGCTGAAATGATTTCTCCAAATCAGAAGAGAAGAGTGTCCCAGCGCCCCAGCTCCTGCTGCCAGCCCTCTCCAAAGGCAGGCACTGTGGAGGCTTCGGGGCTGGGGTGGAGGTGAGCTGCCCGTATCCCCCAGCCACCCAGCATTCCCCTTTGAAACTGAGGAAGGAAAAAATGAGTCACTTTTCTCTGCTCGGCAATCCCCCGCTCGGAGCCCAAGTCTTAATGGGGAACCAAGTGGCACCCATCCTCGTGTTCCAAGGATAGGCAGGCCCAGCCCTGCCTTCCCACAGCGGTAAGAGGCTACGATAATGATAATGATAATAATAATAAGTACTTAGGACTTTACAAAGCCCTTCCCCTCCTGACAATCCTGTAAGTGGAAGGGTGAAAAAATTAGCCCCATTTTTCAGATGAAGAAACAGAGGCTGAATGCTGGCTGGTGGAAAAGCCAGGCGCTTAAATAAAGTCCAGCCTTCTAAATCTACGGCCCAGGACCAGCCCTCCGTCCATCACTGATGCTCAGCCTAGTTCTCTGCCTGCGAGGCCTAACTGTGAAGCCCACCTCTTCCAGGAAACCTCTCGGACCCTCTCCTTCCCCTGAACCTCTCTTCTCCCGACTCGTCACATTCAGTCCTATCCTCAGCCCAGCACTGACCGCCTTCCAGCCAGGTTCCGGTCTATCTTTTCAGAATTCTTCCATTTTTATCTCTCTTTGTGCACACTCTGCTCCAGTCCAGTTGGATTGCTGGCTAGTCCCCATAGATGATCTCCCATTTCCCACCTCCATGCCTTTGTCCCCCATGCCTGGAATGCCCTTTCTTCTCACCTCTGCCTCTGAGGATCTTTAACGCTTTCTCAAGACTCAGAGCATGTTGCCTCATAAACCAGGCCCATCCTGACCCCTCAGCCGCTTGTACCTTCTCATATCCCTGGAAATGACTTCAAATAATAGTTTGTGTTCTCTTCTCAGTCTGTGGACAGGCCCCTTTGTCTCACCAACAGCTGTAATTTTCTCAAAGACACGGACTGACTTCTTTTTGTCCCTGTATCCCTAGGCCTAGCACACGGCCTTACACATAATAGGAGGTCAATAAATGATTAATTGAATTGTTGAATAAATATTGATTAGATCCTATTCTGGCCAAGGCCCTGTGCTGGGATGGGGATACAAGCTCTGCACGACCAACCTTCCCTTCCCTGGGCCTCTGTTTTCTCATCTGTCGAGTGAGGTAGTTGGCCTAGAGGGTCTCTGAGCTTACTTCCAGCTCTGAATCCTGTGATCCTATGAAAATTACACAATCCCCATTCTTGAGAAGCTTACAATCCAGTAGCAGTTATATGTAAAATGAGTAGATAGTACCTGGGGAACCCCCCAACTTGCAAGGTGGTCCCCCAGACAAAGTTGTCTTAGTTCAAAATGCCCTGTGAGTCTGCCTCCACTAAAAAACACAATTCATGAGCCCCCACCAATGTGTTCACCTTTACTAGTCAGACAGAGAGCATAACTAGTTAAAAAGCAAAGGCATTTAATTAAGTAACAGTAAGAAAAGAAGCAATAAGATATTTCCCCCTTGAAATACATTCTATCTACCACAAAAACACATATCTTCAGAGAGAAGAGAGGCCACACATGGGGAGAGACACACATAATGAATATGTATAGCTTAAAAGGGCACACACACACACACACACACATAGAACATGCATAGATAGGGCAAACATGTGGAGGAGCGACCCATGCCTGCAGCACTGCAGAGTGGGTGATGACTTCTGGAGATGCCGCCCTAGCTGGACCCAAGCCTTACTGGTCTAAATGCCATGTGGCTTCTGCCAGACACAACCTTGGCTTGATACACACTGGTCATTACTTCCTTGTCGCATTATGGCTCCACTGAGTATGAGGTTGTGGAGTTCCTAGGGGGTGTAGGAAGAACAGGTTCTGCCATGCTCTTTTAATCCAAAGCCCTGAGGCTTCTTATGGATCCCTGAGAAAACAGACAACACGGAGATACCTAGCCATCAGACAACAGGAAAAAATGAAAAACCTTCCTGGCTTTTTTTCTTTTGAGGAACATTGTTTGTTTCTTTTAGAATCTTGACTTGGAAAAGCCCACCCCTTAGTACCAGCAACACTAGGGTTTTTCCCTTCCTCTGGCTGGTGTGAGGGGAGGGGAGAAAGCAGAAAATTCCTCCCAGATGCTTGTCTAAGGAGAATGCCTAAGCCCTAGGGCTTTTCACAGTACCTGGCACATTGTAGGTGCTCAGCAAATGTTTATTGACTAAATCCAGGATGAAAAGTCTTTGCCCCAGGTAGCAAGCTCCCTGGAACACAGAGTAAGACCTTCCCAGTTAGCTAGTGCCCACTGGCTTCATTCTATTTCTTGAACTCTATTTTGGGGTCACTGGGGCGTGGGTCTCCATCAAAGGCTGTTCCCTAGCTTAGGGCTAGGAAGTTCTTGAGGCTTTCTGTCTAATCTCCGGTAGCTAAATCATACTTAATCATTATTCATGAAGAAGGCTTCAGAAACTGCAAAGGACTCTGGGGTTCAGGGTCCCCCAGTTTCTCAATTCAAAAAAACACAAGTGAGAGAGGGAAAGTCACAGAAACAAAACATGTGTGTGTGTGACTTTTCCAGCTTTGAATTCAAGTCCACCCCTACATACATCCTTAGAGTATAAGAGCCAAGGTAAGGTTTCCCCAATAAGGGCTCTGTTCACATCTGAGTAGGAGGGGAGCACCATCAGGTGGGAGAACCATGGAGGAGGTGGCACCTGAGTTCAGCCTTGAAGGAAGGCAGGATGTCTTAAAAGCCAAAATGAGGAGTAATTATATCCTACACACGGAAGACACTTTGTGCAAAGGCATGGAGGTGGGAAATGTCAGGATAAGTTTGGGGCACATCTAACAGTCCAGTTTAGCTGGAATATAGAATAGATAAACAGAAGTCATGCAAAATAAAATAAGTAGGAGCAAATCAATGAATCAACAAGTATTTATGAAGCACCTGCTGTATACCAGGCTTTATGCTCCATATGGAAGTGAAACATTCCCTTAGGGAGTTTACTTTCTAAAAAGGCACTAGATCCTGGAAGACGTGGTATGTAACTGAGCTGACGAATCTCTGTTTTATCCTGGAAGTAACAGGAAGTCACGGGAGCTTATTTGTACATTTGCTGTATGCTCCTGATTCGAGTCAGCTCCTTGGGCCCTTGTACTGGTTTTCATTTTGGCATCTCCAGGTTTAAACCAAGGGTCTTATACACGGCAAGGGCATCTTGAAGTGAATTAGATTCCTAGGACACAGATTAGATTTAGAGGTAAAAAGGACCTTAGAGGACATTGCGTTCTGCCTCCTCGATTTACATATGAGAAATACGAGGTCACCTCCAGCTCCCCAGAGCTTGCCTTGCCTCTGTCAGGCCCTTTCCCTGCCCATTCCCCTTTCCAGCCACAGGCAGTTGCCTGATACCCTGGGACAACTTCACCTGAGCCCAAACCCCAAACTGTGGACAATGATAACCTACCCAGACTCATACGACTAATGTACTTTAATGTTATCATTCGTTTGGGAATAGTATTCATAGTGCTATCATTCCCCCATCACAGACACCCCATCTCAGTATTTCTGAACCCCCAGCTGTCATTGTTGGGACCCCATTCTTGGTCCCCACTGACCGTGCCTTTATACCCATCCCACTCAACCCAACTTCCCACTCTAAAGCTACCCTAACCCTTCACTGTACTCTCTGGAATGCCTGTTCCATAGGGAACAAATTGTGTTTCATCTTAAATCTTTTCCTTTTTCACTCGCTCCATGTTCTCTCTCTCACTGAAACCTGGGTCCATTCTGAAGACGACTCCCTGGCTACCTTTTCTAGTCCTGGGTGTACTCATTTCTCTACTCTCCCCCCAAAACACACACACACACACACACACACACACACACACACTCACTGGTCATGTTGGGAGATGCAATGCTCCTTGCTTCTCATTGCCACTTCCAGGCGCTCTCTCTCTCTCTCTCCCTCTCTCTCTCTCCCTCCCTCCCTCTCTCTCTCTCTCTCTCTCTCTCTCTCTCCCCC
>NW_020953945.1:1446375-1447735 GCF_900497805.2 Vombatus ursinus | reverse complement strand
CCCTCCCTCTCTCTCTCTCTCTCCCTCTCCCTCCCTCTCTCTCTCTCTCCCTCTCTCTCTCTCTCTCTCTCTCTCTCTCTCTCTCTCTCTCACTAAGTAATCTCTCCTCTTTTGAATTTAATTCAATTTCTATTTATTACTTAATCAAGATTCTGGCAGCTTCTGTCTATAGACAGAAGGGACACTCTCACTCTTTCTCTCCTCCCCACCTTCTGCCCTCACACTAAATACAGACATATTGATACTCTCTCCAATGCCCTAAGCACCCAATAACTCCTCCACCCTCCCTTAGCTACACCCAGAGAAGTTCATCCCCTTGATCTGGCCACCACCCACAAATGTCCCGCTTGTAATCTTAATAAACTTGTAATCATAAACAGATCTTACCACAGTCTGTTGTGATATATCACAGTCTATCACACCCCCAAACCCCGTTCTTCATGCTCACTGTGACCCCCAATCCTCCACCCCTCGGTTCTTTCCCAGGCCTTCTCCCTTGCACTGCCTGCCTCTCCTCCCTTCTCCATCTTGACCCCTCTGTGAACCACTGTTTTCATCTCTCAAGGCCCCTGCCTCTTTATCCCCTCAAATATCTTGCCCTACCAAACCCAGCCTTGGATTATTCTCACCATCTGCTGTCTCTGCTCCTACTCACCTGCTGCTGAGCTAAGCTGGAGAAAATCACGAGACCGCGCTGACTGGGGCTGCTACAAGTTTATGCTACATAAGTCCAACGGGCCCTCCCAGCCCTTTTATATCCCCCTAATCGATTCACTATCCTCTTCACCACAGAGCCTGGGCCAAACTTTGTTTATCCCGCCTCAAATCTCTTAGGGCTCCTTCTCCACCCACCCCCGCTGGTGAACACCCTGCCTCATATTTCACTGGAAAAAGTGAGGCCACTCCCCGAGAGCCCCCTCCCTTCCCCCCCTCATTCCCCATCTCTCGAATACTACAACCTCTTTGGCTACAACCTCTCCTTCTCCCTTCTCATACTGAGACGGTCCTTTACGTGTACAAGTGATCCCATGCCTTCCTTCTGTGACAGATTGCCTCTCCATCGTCCCCTGCCTCTCCTAAAACATGCACACGTGTCCTTCATCCTCAGGTAACTCTCACTTGGGGATTCCTCCTAGCCATCACTCAATGTCTCTTGTCCTTTGGTGGCTAAGCTCCTTGAGAAGACTGTCCACAACAGCTGCCTCGACTTACTCTTTTCTCACTCTGTTCTTAACTCTCTACAGTCTGGTTTCTGACTTCATAATGCAAACAATACCGCTTTTTCTTTCTTTCTTTCTTTCTTTCTTTCTTTCTTTCTTTCTTTCTTTCTTTCTTTCTTTCTTTCTTTCTTTCTTTCTTT
>NW_020953945.1:1397591-1446365 GCF_900497805.2 Vombatus ursinus | reverse complement strand
TTTGCTTTTTGGTGAGGCAATTGGGGTTAAGTGACTTGCCCAGGGTCACACAGCCAGTAAGTGCCAATACTGCTTTTTCTAAAGGTGCCTTTTGTAGTTTGGTCGTTTTGGTCATATCCGACTGCGAGTGACCCATTTGGGGTTTTCTCAGCAGAGATACTAGACTGGTTTGCCATTTCATTGTACAGATGAGGAAACTGAGGCAAACAGGGTGAAGTGACTCACCCAGGGTCACACAGCTAGTAAGTGTCCAAAGTTGCTAACAATCTCTTAATTGCCAATCCGGTGACCTTTTCTCAGTCCTCTTCCTTCTTGGTCTCTCTACAGCCTTTGACCTCTGACCATGCTCTTCTCTTCTCTTTAGATTTTCCTGACGCTGCCTTCTCCTGGTTCTCCTCCTGCCTGTCTGACTGCTCTTTCTCTGTCTTCTTAGCTGGGTCTTCATCCAGATTCCACGTGCTAACCATGGGTGTCCCACAGGGCTCTGGACTCTCTTCTCCGTCTATACCACTCCATTCATTGGCAGTCTTCAAACTGAGGTGTGATGACCCCTTGTTAGACAGGTTACTGGATGAATTCCTTTCAGGTATGGGATGGACCAGGTGGCTGAGGTACCGTCCCACTCACGTCCTGTGATGCTGGGGTTCTCAGTTGCACTGTGCATAAATGTATAAATGTATACACATACCTATATGTTGCCATCCATCCTGCTGCGGCACCCTCTGGAAACCCAGACCTTGCCACCTTCCTCTCCAAAGTAGAAGGACCAGGGGACCTTTCCATGTGACTCACAGCTAAACCTTCCCTGTGTGTTGTTTTCCCCCGCCCCATTAGAATGGGTGCTCCTTGAGATGGAAGACGGTCTAACCTTGTATTTGTATGTCCAGTGCTGTCCGTTCATTCATTCATTCATTCATTCATTCATTCATTTGTTCATACATTACATGTTATCTCCCCTTGAAGGTGGGGGTATTTTTGCCCTTGTCCCCTCAGTGCCTACCCCAGACTCAAGTCTTGCTTCCTTGTCAAGGGTGCCCTGGGAATCTGGAAGCCTGTGGTCTGGCCATGGGTGTGGATGGGGTGATTAGGGATTAAACTCCATGAAACAGGACCGGAGTGGGGAGTGAGGGGCACAGGACTGGGATTGGGGCAGAGCCCGCCCTGGGAGAACAGGCCTAAGTCCATCCAGATGCTCCCAGGCAACTCTCTCATGCTCTCCCCCTCCCCAAGTGGATGGGACCAGCAAAGCCTGGGGATCAGCCCAGCTGATGGCAGATCCCTGGGCCCAGCCGCTCCCTTGGCTGGGCCACACCCAGGCCAGGGCCTGGTCTTGAAGGCGGCCTGCGCCTCCAGCCGGATTCCTGACCAAATTGGAGACCTCGTAAAACCTGAGGCTGAAACCTTAGTCTGGGCCTCAGCTGTTGGGGGCCAAGCTGACCCTGGGGGAACTTCACTCCACTCCCGTGATGGCAGCTCTCACTCCACCCTTCTTCTCCAAGAGGGCCGTGGGGTCTGGAACCTTCTTACTGACAAGTCTGGGGGCACCTTACAAGGCAATGCGAGGGGCCCTAGACTTTGGGGTACCAGCCAGGATCCTGGTCCTCTCCCTGCCAGGAATTGGCCCTGTGACCTTGGCCAAGCTATTTCCCCGCTGCTCCTCAGTTTCCCCTTCTGTACAACAAGGGAGTTGGACTGAATAATGTCAAAGAGCCCTCCCAGGCCTAATGTTCTGCAGCTCTTTGAAACCTCGCCAGGAAGGGGGGAACTTGCCTCTGCCTGTGCGAGGCGAGGTGATTCCCCCGGTCCCACAGAGCCCGGGTAGCTCGGCTGGCCCACGGCCAGGGCTTTGTCCCAGCATGCACCGCCTGCCTGCTCAGGGAGCCAGAGAGGTCAGGAGGATGCCCACGGCAGGGGGGTGGGGCTGGGTTTGCCCCCCCAGGTATGGAGGGACCACAGTTACCTGCGAAGCTCAGGGAGGCCAGAGCTTTGGTCTGGAAGAGCCCCCAGCTAGGAGGTAAAGAAGGAGCCTTCCTTAGAGACCTCTCCTCCAACAGCCACATTTTACAGGTGGTGACATTGAAGTCTAGAGAGGGGAAGGCATGAGCACTGAGCGGGAGGCCCAATGGCCAGGGCTGAGAAGGGCAGGAATTGGGGCTGGCTCCTTACACCCAGATTAAGCCCAAGGTCCTTCCTGGCTATTGCCTGCCTGGTAGGGGCCCAGCCAGCTCCCTGTTAGCCCTCTGACGGCCAGGGCTTCAGGTGTGGGTCCCCCTGATGGGTGGGTCACTCATCTACTGCCCCGTGGCTCCATCTAGGTAAGGAGTGGATCCTTTCCCAAGATCCTTTCCTCCTCTGGCCTGGGGGCCACTGAGAATACAGGCCCTATTCCTCCCAGTACTCTCCTACTCAGGAGGTACAGACGTACTTACTTCCCCTTTGCCAACCAAGCCACTCAGGTTTGAATTTTCAAAAGGAGAGAACAGAAGGCTTCTGAGAACTATCAGAGAATAGTGGGTGGGCCTTGGGAGGAAGGAGTGAGCTCCCCATCAGTAGAGGTGTTTGAGCAAGAGTCTGTAATAGCCCCTTCATAGAAGAGGTATAGAGGCCTCCTGCCCTTGGAGGAGGCCTGGTCTAAATGCCCTCAGTGGTCCCTTATACTTCAATAAATAATAAAAGAACCAGTTTGAAGACTGGATGTTTAGCATAACGAAGAGGTGACTCAGGGTGGACATGAAAGTCATGGTTGAAGGGCTTGGTTTGGCAGAATGGGAAGCAGTAGCGGGGACATGGCCTATTTCTGCTCCACATAAGGAAGGATTTTCTACCCAGTAGAGATGTCTGTCCCACAGTGGAACGGGCTACCCCACCACAGAGATAGCGATCCACCCACCAGTGGAGGCCATTGGCTCTCAGAGCGGGGAAGAGCCTCAGATGGCAGTGGTCCCTTCTCCGTGGGAGCAACAATCCCCTTCACCGCTTCTAGGACGAGCAGCCGCTCAGGCCGTTTGAAGACCGCCAGGAACGGGAAGCTCACTACTTGTTGGGGCAGCCATTTCGCTTTCAGGAGGCTTTGATGGTTTGGAAGTTTTTCGTTATTTTTAGCTGAAATCTCCCACCCTAAACTTCCCCTCTGCTCCTAATTCTGCCCTCTGGGGCCGATAAAAACAAGTCTAATCCTTGTTTCACTTGACAGGCCTTCTGATAAGTGAAGACAGCTAGCGTGTACCCTCTAAGACAGAGGCTCACTGGATTTAGGGCAGGAAAGGGCTGACAAAAACGGGGCAAAACCTCTGCATTTAACAGGAGAGGAAGCTGAGGACCAGGGCCGGCACGGGGACAGGGAGTGAGTAGCAAAGCCAGATTTGAACTCAGGTCCTCTGGCTCCAAATCCAGAGAAAAAGCTTTCCTACCCCTGAGTCTTCTCTTCTCCAGTCAGGAGGTCCCCAGTTCTTCCACCTGGGGAAGGGACGGCAGAGGGCACCCCACCCCCTGCTTCTTCAGCTGGTCCTCATACAGCATGATGTCTGCACCATCCTCATTGCCTTCTTTTGGTCACTTTTCGGTTTACTAATGCCCTTCCGGACTGTGGAGGCCAGATCCTGGAAGCTACCCCCTTCTGGACACGTAAACTTTTTTCACGCTCTTGACTCATCTAGAGCTTGGTGTCCACTAAGAGCCCCAGATCGTTGACTGGAAGACAACCTGTAACAGCTCTCTCAGAAAGGATTTCAGCATCGAGCAAATGGATGGACCAGGCCCTCGAGGGCCCTTCCAACTCTAAGTCTCTAAGAGATGGATGGAATCGTCAAAGAGGCCACTTGTAGGAGAATGAGGACCAGATTTGGAGACTGAGGACCTCGGTTTGATTCCTGGCTGTCAACTCACCCTATGACTGGGCAAGTGGCTTCATCTGACTGAGCCTCAGTTTCTCTGTCTATAAGGTAAAAGGTTTGACCTAGAAGCTCTTTAGGAGAAGGAAATGGCAAACCGCTCCAGTATCTTTGCCAAGAAGACCCCAGCAGGGTCACAAAGAGTCACAAGTGAAACGAATCAACAGCAGCCCTTTCCTGTCCCTTTCAGTCTGAAATCCTAAGAACTGACTCGATCTAAAGGCATGCTGTAGCTGTCCTAGCCCCTCAGACTGTGTCAGGCACGGAGACTGTAGGTCAGGCTACTGCTCCCTCTTGTCTCCAGGACCTGCCCTGGAGTGCCTGAATTTCCCAGCACATGGCCAGGCTATAATGGCCTCCATCTTGTTCTCTGAGAACTCGGTCCTGGTGGCGGTCCATTTGGTCATCCAAAGGGTGGTCTCCGACTTCTCTTCCCAAAGTGCTGAGCTCCCTCAGACCCACCCATTGGCCCTGACTCTTCACTCCACCCATTGTACTGAGGGAGACTGGGTGTCTCCTCTGGGTGGGACCTTCCTAAATACCAAAGAGGAAAACAGCCAGAGAAAAGCCACCAGCACTATTTCTATCCAGGGAGGGTGCATTTCCTTGGAATTCCACCTCCTCAGTCCTAGGCCTTTCTCTCCCTCTGGTGCTTTGGTCCCCTTGGGGGCCAAAACTCTTTCTACTCATCCTGGGGTGGGGGCAGGGAAGGAATTACTTACCTGTTAATCCATTGATGAGAATGTGGTCCCATCTCCATGTTGAGGTTATATCTAGATCTATGATTCTAGGGTAACTCACTCCATTGGTGGGAGGGTCCCTCACCTCCCTTCTGGCATCATTGATGGTAGGGTTTCCTATCTCCCTATTAGCCCCATTGGTGGGAAGCTCCACCATTGGCTTCATTAGTGGGGGGGGTTCCCATTTACCCATAGATTCCATTGGTGGAAAAGTCTCCACCTCCCTATTGGCCCCATTGCTAGGAGTACGTCCAACCTCCCTATTGGCCTCTTTTGTGGGAGGAAGCCCTATCTCCCTTATAGGTTGTGACCTCCACATCCTTATTAGTTCCATTGATGAGAGGCCCCCTCCCACTAATGATATCTCCTTCCTTATTGAATCCATTAGTGGGAGAACCCTCACCTATGCACTGTCCCCACTGGTGCCCCCAGTCTCATTCACCCATTAATTTCATTGGTAGAAAGAATTCTTTACTCCTCATTAAATCAATTGGTAAGAAAAATACTACCATGGAGGTAGCACCTTAAAGGAAACACTTGCCATACAAGCTCTTATTTGGCCCTCAAATCGACCCTGTTTTACAGATGAGGAAACTGAGGCACCCCCATTTTATAGATGAAGGGCTGGAGGCACAGATGGTCACACAGCTAGTAAGTGCACTGGAATTTGAACCCACATCCAGCACTCTCTTCACTAGGTCACGCTGCCCCTAGAAGGGGCACACATCCCCTATAACGCCATTGGTCGAAGGGTCCCCACCTCCATGGTACCTCTCCAAGTGGGAGGGGAGTCCTATCAATTTCCCTGAATGCCAAGGGGCCTCTCCCAATCATGGCTGCTGCTACCCCACCCCCAGTTTTAGTCTGCTGAGGCCAAGGGATCTGGAATGAACCCAGTCTGCCCCTCACTCCCCAAGCACTGTGACACATGGTGCCACACGGGCCCCCGTCACCTGGTTAAGGCTGCTGGGGCTCCCTGGGGTCCTGGGTTCTTCTGTAAGCCCCCAACATGCACAATGGGCTGTGAGGACCAGAGCCGTCTTGTTCAGCCCAGCCTTCCTCTACCTCCCACTGCCTCCCCTCCCGGACACCTGCATGTCCCCTGAGTCCCACTCATTCCCAATGAGCTGCACATCTTCTCCCTTGACCTAACCCTGCCTCTCCTGGCACCACCATTCCCAACTCCAGGCCTCTGACCCTTGGAATTACCTTGGATTTGTCCTTTTCCCTCTCCCTGAGTTCAAATCTTGACTCTGTCCTGTACTGCTGTGTGACTCTGGGGAAGTGACCAAATCTCTCTGTACCCTAAGACCCTCACTAGATGACTAATCTCTCTTCCTTATGATGGCCCTCCAAGGTTGAGTAGAGCGCCTTTCCACCCGCCATCTTCCTTCTCTCACTTAAACATCCCCAGTTCTTTCAGTTAGTCTCCATATGCCTTGCTTTTGAGTTCCCCCATCACCTCTTAACCTTTCTATGCCTCAGTTTCCTCATCTGAAAAGTGAAAGGGTTGGACTTGGTGGCCTTTACATAGTGGGGGAGAGAGCTGAACTTGCAGACAGGAAGGCCAGAGTTCAAGTCTTGCCTTGACTAACTAGGCAAGCTACTTAACCTCTGTCTGCCTCAGTTTCCTCCACTGTAGAGCAGAGATAATAGACCTACCTCCTAGGCTTGTTGTAAGCTGAGACTACACATAAAGATTTATTTATTAACGCTGATTATGTTCCAGGAACTAGAAGGAACAGGAAGCTACGGGACGTTATGGGGCGAAGCAGCGGCATGGTCAGATCTGAGCTTTGGGAAATCCCTTTGGTGGCTTCGTGGAAGATGAGGGGAGGGAGGGACTCATTAGGAGCTGTCCAGGAGACAGCGGTGATGATACTGCAGCTAGGGGAGAGGGGCTCCTGAAGGTGATCATTGACCCCGTGCCAGGAGACGTGGTGACCTCTGGGAGGAGGCCAATGAAGCACTAAAGGCCACTGAGAAGGGTCACAGCCTGCTTGCTGCCAGGGGCTTTGGAGTCCCCAGGTCCAGACCCCGTACGGGAGGCCTAGGGAAGGGGTGTGACTTGTCCACTGTCTCGAAGATCCCAGGTAGGATTTGAACCCAGGTCCCTCTGCTTCCTGGATCAGGCCAGACCATGTGGTCAGAGCTGGGCTTCAGGCCACTGGGGAGGGGGATTGGAAGGGCGGGGAGGGTGACCAGGAGGTGAGTCAGGGCGCCGTGGGAGTGCAGAGGTGATGGAAATGAGAGATCGAGGGCCTTGGGCTCCGACTGGTGGGAAGGATTTTCCTACATTGTATTGAAACCAGCCTCCCTGACCCTTCCCCCATAACTCCCCATTAAGCCCTCGGAGGCCCAGCAGACGACGCTCGCTCCTCTCTGGCCTGAGCAGAGTGGTCTGGACTCCCCGAGACCCCTGCCCTTCAGGCTCAGCATCCCCAAACCCCCCACCCCCATTGTTGAAGTTTCCAGTCTCCTCCCCCACCTGGCCTCCCTTCTCTTAATATGCTCCATCTTGTCAGCGTCCCCTTCCTAAATGTAGTGCCCAGAATGGAGCACAAGACTCCAGATGGGGCTAACCAAGGCGCAGGCCACTGCGACTTGTGTCTTTGTTCTGGACATGAGGATTGACCTTCTGGGGCTGGAAGCCCAGGAGGGCTTTTCTCTGCTAGGCTGGATGGCTCTTAATTCCCGCCAACCCCCTCCCCCATCATTTTCACATCAACTACTGTCATTTCTCCATCCTGTACTTTGCGCATCCTATCTGAGAACCCAGGTCTCCTGAATCTTAGCACAGCCCCAAATTCCCTTGTCCTTAGGGTTCTGGAGACATCTGAATGAAATGGACCGTAGATTCGTGGACCTGAGAGGTTAGAACATGGAATGTCAGACCTGGGAGGGCTCTTAGAACAGAATGTCAGAGGTAGAGGGGCCTTAGACTAGGGAATGTCAGACCTGGGAGGGAGCTTAGAACAGGGAATGTCAGAGTGGGAGGCCCTTGGAAATCATCCCATCTAGCTGCCTCATTTCTTACATAAAGAGATATTTAAGGCATCTCGGAGAAAGGAAGGCACAAAGTAACACGGCAAACAGAGTCTCTTAGCTTCATTCTAACCAAGCACTATGCTCACCACACTCCAGGGGACAGAGCGACCTGAGCGGGGGTGGAGGGGGTGATGGAGAAGGGGCCCCCTTGGCTGGCCTCCCATGGAGCCATATTGGTGGACACGTGCTCCCATCTCGGTGTCTCTCCCCGTCCCATAAGCGGTGAGCCCACTGCCGCTGACCTGGGACAGAGAAGGGCAGGGGCTGCAGGAGATGGGCTGGGCCTGGAATCTGCCTGAGGAGCCCTGAGCCCCTCCCCCCCCAGCTCTTGAGCTACCAGGGCCTGGGCACAGCTGGGGGGCTTTGGACAGCTGCTAGGGCATCAAGTTCCCCCAGGTTTTCTGCCTGTTCTGGGGAGGGAGAAAACAGGAGGTGGAGTGGGGGAAGGGAATGCATTAGTGAGAAGGGGTATCAGGGGAGGACTGAGGATTACCAGCATGCCAGAGCAGATAAAGTGCTGTCTCTGAGACCAAGAGGCCTGCCACTTACTGGGTCTTGGACTTTGGAGAAGCTGTTTTCATCTTTCCGGGCCTCAGCTTCCCCACCTGTAAAATAAAACAAATAGCGCCCTCCCCTGGGTCACCTCCGGGGTTGTGAACCCCACTTAGGGGGTATCAGGTCAAGGCAAACTGTACCCTGCATACCCCCATGTGGTCCAAATCTAGTTACAGGAAATAACGACATTAGTACTAAAAATAACTGGCATTGCAATGGTGCTTCATAAAGAATTCCAGAGGCATGATGTCACTGGATCCCCACAATAGTTGTGGCAGGTGAGCCCCTAGATTATTACCCCCATTTTACAGATAGCTAAACTGAGGCTCCTGTTGGCTAAGTGCCCTGCCCACAATCACATTTGTGAGAGAACTAACCCTAGAGGGGGCTGGACTGACCCTGATTCTCACCCCAATCTCGATCTGACTAACTGACGGAAAGCATCACCTTACCTAATACCCTGTCCCCACAATCCCCTGCTCCCCATTCCCAGAATTCCCTCATGTCTCTACCATGGCTCTGGCTTGGCTCCTGTGTGGTTGGGCCAAGGGCTCTGTGGCCAGATTTCTGGGCCACGTCTGGGGGCCGTCTGCTGTCCAAGGGGCCAGGCCAGGCCTGAGCGAAGGGGCTGGAAATACCTCTGTCTCCATTGCTGTCATAACTCAGGCAGGGTGATGGATGGCCCTCTTGGCCCGGCCTGGCCCCTGGCTCCGGAGCTTCCAGTCCTCCGAGGCTCAGGATAGTGAGTGACTGAAGCCAGAAGGGTCTTGTGTCATCCAGCCCACATAGAGCCAGACCCCTTTGGGGGGATAGCAGCCGCAGGGCATGACAGAGGGAGGCTGTTCTATGCCACACCAAGAAGGTCCGCCGCCTCCTCCGTCTGCCCACCACCATCATCGGTGCCTGCCTCCCCACGCTCAACAGAAGCGTCCCCTCCTGCTTTGCACCGCGGATGGCGGGCGGCCAGTATCTTCCCCCCACCCCATCTTCCACCTGTCCCCACACCTTCACTGGCCTGAGGTTTTTCCTCCTCTTCTCTTTCACTGCAGTCTCAGAAAGTCAGCCTCCAAGCTTTCCAGGGATTTCCCTCCAGCCTTGGGAGGTGAGGGAGCCCTTCTCTTTGCCCCTCGACCTGTCCTTTCCATCTCCTCAACTCTCACCTCCTCTGGCATTTTATTTCGTCATTCAGTCCCCTTAGGGTCCTCAGCCTCAATTCTTCTGAACTTCTCTCTCAGGTCACCAAGGGCCCCCTAACCCTCAAACCCATGGGGTGACTTGTTCTCAGTCCTCGATTTCTCAGGAGCACCTAACGCTGCTGACCGCAATGAAGGGCTAACCGTGGGTGCCTGTTATATCCTCCCTGGAGGATGGGGCTTAGAACGTTAACAAACGAGACACCTCGTGGACCTGACTGAATGGGCACGGGCCTTTAACCTCCGAGCTGGGAGCACAGTCCACAGCTCCTGGCCAGCCACGCCCCAGAGGGCTTCCCTTCGGAGAAGCTGGCACACGCTTTACGTGACTGTGGAAGTCAGGAGGCTGCTGCCAAATCTAGAAACATCCATCTCATGCGCCACCTTAGGAGACGTCCTCAGCCCTCATGATGCCAGGCTCTCCACCTACCTCTCTGACCACCCCTCAGTCTCCTACCCTAGCTCAGTCCACTCATGTCCACCTCTCCATTGCCTCTCCCCTCACACTCTCCTTAATGATCTCATTACTAAATTGTTGAATCTCCTCACCTTTGCCTGTCACCACCTTTCATTTCTGTCCTTGTATCCCCAGTGCCTAGCGTATCCCCCAGCACATAGTAGGTGCTTAACCAATGTTTGTTGAATGATGATTGCTACAATTTTGCCTCTGTATCCCCTCTTGTATCTAATAGGCACATAATACATACTTGCTGATTGATTGGTCAATTGAAAGCAGGCATAGTTTCATTTTTGTCTCACCCAGATGGCCATCAATGCAATCCAGTTCAGTAAATAGTTGTTAAGCACCTACTATGTGCCAGGCATTTTGCTAAACCATCCAAGGTTTCACTGGGCTGTCAGTGTCATCTTCCCATTGAAACCTTGGACTTTTCTCTGGGTCTCCCAGCTCTGCTAGGTGAGCTTTTGACATATCTTGCCTGGACCTCCCAACCATCTCTATGCCATTCCCCAACGCAAGTAGCCTACCCTTTTTCAGTCCCGCTTTAATGTGCTATCTTTACCATTAGAATGTAAGCACCATGAGGGCAGGATTATCTCATTTGCTTGTATTTGTATCACCAGTGCTTAGCACAATGCCTGGCATATAGCAAGCACTTAATAAATACTTTATGTAGCTAGCTAGTCAGTTGTTTTAAAAAATATTTGCATTTAGCACAATGTCTGGCACACCCTAAGTGCTCAATAGATGTGTACTGAGGGCAGAGACTTTCGGTTTTGTCTCCCAATCCCCAGAGATTAGCACAGTGCCTGGCACACAGGAGGTAAATATCACACGCCTGGTGAATTGAATTAAAACTCCAGACTCCATTCTTCAGCAGCTGCCCAGGTCCACTTCAAGAAGGTTTCACAAAATGGCCAGGGAGGCCAGGAAATCCTGACTGCAGTAAGCCTTACACTAGGAAAGGCTTAGGGACGCTGGAGCCAGAAACAAGGAAGCAGAAACTATGGAGGGGACTCAGCTGGGGCAGGGAAGGAATACCACCGAGGCAATCTATGACCCAGGGCAGGGCGGAGAGTAGGGGGGACAAATGCTGGGGTGCAGCTCGTGAGGCCCTGGGATCCCAGCAGCACGGCCCAGAGGGTGCCAGGCAAACCCCATGCTCTGCCCCGTCATTCTGACACGGCCCCATTGTCTCAGCCTTCCACCTCCACCTGCTGACATCCCACCCATTGCTCAGGGTACTGCAGGTGTCTGGGTCTGTGTTCTAGACTGTGTACTCCCTGAGGTCAGGAACTGTCTGGGTCTTAATCATCTTTGCATCTTTCACTCTTCACATAATCAAATCTTGGAACAGAAGAGGGACCTCCATGGAACATCAGAGCTGAGAGGGACCTTAGAACAGGGAGTGTCAGAGCTGGGAGGGGTCTTAGAACAGGGAATGGCAGGGCTGGGAAAGACTCAGGATCTAGGAGGAGAGGAGTGGGTCCTACCTGGTGTTCAATAAATCTTTGTTGAGGGAAGGAGGCAGAATTCCCCTCCTCACTCCTCACCCCCCACTTCCCACAGTTAGAGAGTCAGCAGACGAGGGAAAGGGGCCAGGGGCTCCCTGAGGCCTCTGGGCTGGTGCTAGCTGAACATCCCATGTTTATCCAGAGTCAAGGCGTGATCACAGCTACTGACCCAGCCTCCTGAGGGGGAGTCTTTCACAGGAAACCCACCCTGATAACATACCGACAAGCCCCTCGGAGGGTGGGTGCCTGTGTTGTAGCTGCTGCTGTTACTGGTCCTGCATGGCCTCAGCTGGTTCTGCTGATCCGGGCTGGGCAGGGTGGAGGAAACTCCACAGTGTCTGAGCTCGAGCTCTGACCTCCCACACCTGACTCCAATCAGAGCAGCCCTTTCCTCTCATCATCTGGAAGATTTTCCTTACGGAATCATGTCAGGCTTGGAGTCCGGAGACCGAGCTTCCAGTCCTGGCTCTGACACTAACCGTGGTCCCTGGGTAAGGCACTTTCCATTTCTGAGCCTCGGTTACCTCATCCATAAAATGGGTATAATTGTACCAGCCTCTCCACCTCACCCCTCACCATAGGGGTGTTTGTAAACCTCAGCGCGCTAAAGAAATATAAATTGCTGCTGTTAGGTAAGGAAATGTTCAGGGTCCTGATCCCAAGTGGGGATCACTTCCTCAGACCAAGATCCGGTGATTTTGGGGGTCCTTTTCATCTCTCCCCTGGACAACAGCAGCAGCCTCCACACTCTTGTCCTGTTTCCAGGCTCTTGTTGTGTCTTATTGCCAAATAAATCTTCCTGAGGCCCATGTCTAATCAAATCTCTGGCTTAAAGACTTTCAACGGCTCTCTATTACCCCAAGGAGAAGGTAGAAACTCTTTTACTCAGTATTTAAAACCTCCTACGATACATCTCCCTTTTCATATTACTCTCCTTTACATACGCTACAATCTGGCCAAAATGGAATACTGCTTGTTATTTGAACTTGGCCTGCCATCTCCCACCTCCACACCTTTGTCTAGGCTGTGCCACGATTGGCATGTTGGGACAACCATCCTATCCAGCAGCACAATCCAGAGTGCAGTAGCCGCCTGGGCCAGGGGTGGGCTCCCCGAAACTGGATGTCTCCAAGGAGAGGACGGAGGGCCACTTGTCGATGTTAAGGGGTCTCCTTTTCAGGTTTGGGCTGTGCTTGTTGCTTTTGGGTCGCGCCCCCCCCCCACATGTTGTGATCACATCTGGTCCCTGCTAGGAAGGGAAGAGAAGCCAAGGGAACCTGCAGGCCATGGAGGCCGGCCTGCAACAAGCCCCAGAGCTGGACCCCAATTGTACAAGACTTTGGAGCTCTGTCATCTTAGAGAGAGGCAACATCTTCTAGGGGAGACAACTGGGAAGTCAGGAGATCTGCTTCTCCTCCACATGTATGACCATGGGCAAATCACTTGGCCTCTCTGGGACTAATTGGACTGGAAGATTTCTGTGGTCCTTTCTAGCTCTGACATCCCCTGTTCTAAGACCCTTCTCAGCTCTTCCATTCCCTGTTCTCAGGCCCTCCCAGCTCTGACATACTCTGTTCTAAGACCCTTCTGGAACTCCTGACTATGAGCTGTTGATATTTAGACCACAAATATCATTATTTCCCAACACCTACTGTGTGCTGGACACAAATCTTGATGCTAGGGAAGATATAGATCTCATGGACCTCACAACATAAGAGAAGGATAAGACAGTCTACACAGACACCATGTTTCCACAATGCTGCTTGGGGCTAGAAGAGTTTTGCTCACGGGGGGAGAATTCTTTCTCGATGACATCTCTCAGAACCCTGTGTGGGTTCTCTGGCTGGTGATATTACCCCACCCACTCTGACCAGGTTAATGTGAGACCAGCTTAAAAAAGAAGATGGAAGCCTTAAGAGAATGTCGTAAGAAAGAAGTCAAGTGACTATGAGACTCTCTTTGAATTTTGAACTTGTATTCACTCATATTAGACTTGAGGTCCTTGAGAACAGGCATTGCCTTGTGCCTTTCTCTGTATCCCTAGTGCTTAGACCAGAGCCTGGCACATAGTAGGTGCTTAATGAATGCTGACTGATATAGGAACCTGAAGTTCTATAGATACTCTTAGGGTCTGAGGGGTAAATGTTTCTGTGTTTCTTCCTGCTTTACCTAAAATGTTCCTTCCACCTTAAAATGGTAACTATAGCCAAGAGGTGCAGGTGTGGCTAAGTGAGACAGCAGAGACGTATAGAAAGGGCTGCCTCATTTCACACACACTGAGGAATTGAGGAGGGCTGAAAAAGTAAACTAGCTGGGAGGGATGGAGTGGCAGCAATAGGGAGAAATGTGGCTGAAGCCTTCCTTTCCATTCATTTCTGGAAAGGAGTCAACAGCCCTCCCAAAGACCACTGCTTCTTCAAGATGGAAAGGTCTGTAACTAGGTAGCAGTTATCACACGTCCTTAACACCTTTCTAGGATCAAACTCTTGTACCCTTTCCTGCTTCACTGGGAAGAAAGTCAGGCAATGGGGAGTCAGCTAGTGCTTCAGGAAGACATTTGGTGTGGCGACTCTCTAAGATGGGGCACCAAGAGCATTTAAGACTTGACACAAGTCCTTGGTGTTATCTTGTTTTACTTTAATGCATTTGTTTTGAATTCATGTATCATCCAGCTTGGGTTTGTAAATAGTGACACATCAGTGGGGGCTCAGAGCTATGAATTTGAATAGAAGGCTACCTACCAGGAACCTGATAGCCAAGGTCGTAAGGGTATCAGACTGCTCAGATATTTATCGTACACAACAATACACAGCCAGGACAACTGAAGATGACAAGACTCGCTAGGTGACCTCTCCTTGGGAGAGCTTCCCAAAGGAGATAGTATTTGAGTGGATTCTTAAAGAACGGGTAGAAATTCTTCATGGGAAGAGAGTGAAGGGGGGCATTCCAGGTAAAGGTAATGCTCCATGCACAGATTTGGAGGTGGGAGAGGTAACAAAGAGCAGCGGGGTTTGTCTGGAGAACAGAGTGTATGGGGGAGGGTGTGATATGTGATAAAGTCAGGAAGGTAGATTGGTGGCAGATTGTGGAAGGCTTTGATTACCAGGATGAAGACATTTAACTCTATTCAAAAGCAATAGAGTAGGTGAGAAAGGACATGACTTAATTGGTGCAAAGGAGAGCAATGAACTAAGTAGAGCGTGTCCGTAGGAAGGTCAGAGAAGAAGGAACCGTTGGCGCATGAGGACGGGTTGGAAGACTGGGAGTGAGTGCCCTGTCTACAACTTTTAACCAAAATGGATTGCCTGAGTTCTCAGATGAAAAAATTAAAGCCATCTACAGTCGTACGAAAAAATGCTCTAAATCACTATTGATTAGAGAAATGCAAATCAAAACTACTCTGAGGGACCACGTTACACCTATCAGATTGGCCAACATGACAAAACAGGACAATGATAAATGTTGGAGAAGATGTGGGGAAATTGGAACACTAATGCATTGTTGGTGGAGCTGTGAATTGATCTAACCATTTGGGAGAGCAATTTGGAACGATGCCCAAAGGGCTATAAAATTGTGCATACCCTTTGACCCAGTAATAGCACTTCTAGGGCTATATCCCAAACAGATCGTGCAAATGGGAAAAGGACTCACATGTACAAAAATATTCATAGCAGCTCTTTTTGTGGTGGCAAAGAATTGGAAATGGAGGGGATGCCCATCAATTGGAGAATGGCTGAGCAAGTTGTGGCATATGAATGTAATGGAATACTATTGTGCTATAAGAAATGATGAGCAGGTGGACTTTAGAAAAACCTGGAAAGGCTTGAATGGACCAATGCCGAGTGAAGTGAGCAGAACCAGGAGAACTTTATACACAGTAACAGCCATGTAGTGCGATGACTAATGTTGATAAACTTAACCCTTCCCAGCAATGCAAGGATCTAAGACATCTCCAAAGGCCTCGTGATAGAAAATGCTATCCACATCCAAAGAAAGAGCTATGGAGTTTGAATGCAGATGGAAGCAGACTGTTTGCTATTTTTTGTTCTTCTGTTGAGTTTTGTTTCCTCTTTCCGGTGGTGCCTCCTATTGGTTCTAATTCTTACCTACAACATCACTAATGTGAAAATATGTTTAGTAGGAGTGTATATGTATAGCCTATGTCAGATTGTGAGCTGTCTTGGGGAGGGTGGTGGGGAGGGAGGGGGGAGAAAAATTTTAAACTCAAAAGCATATGGAAGTGATTGTTGATAAATCAAAATAAATGAATAAAAAAAGAAAAAGAAAGGGGAAAAAAAAACCAAAATGGATTGCCTGTGGATGTAGTGAGCTCCCCGTCAATGGGGGTCTTCAAGCAGATATTGCATGATCACTCATCAGGAAATAATAACTCCTGTTTGTATAATGCTTTGAGGGTTTATGAAGCATTTTCTTTCCTTGAAACAGCCTTATGATGTAGGCAGTGCCAGTATAGAGTGGGGAGGGGGAAGGCACTGAGGCTTAGAGAAAGGGAGGAACTTACCAGTATTCTACAGCTAGTAAGTCTTGGGGCTAGGTTAGACCGGATGCCTTCTGAGGAGCCTTCCAATGCTAGATCTAGGATCCCAGGTCAATCCATCAAGGACCTGTGATTTCATCCCTCCACCAATACAGATTGCCACCCCTTTAAAACTAATAGAGAAGCGCCTGAAGGTCTGAGAGGGTAGCTAGATGGCTCAAGGTCACACAGTTCATCAACGTCAGGGGTCTCTCCATTGTACAACACCCCCCCTGGCTTAACTTTGGAGTTCTGGGATTGATTGCATGCATGGGATTGAGTTTATAGTTCCTTCCTAGATTCGAACTCGTCTCTCACAAGTACTATGGTGTCATGGCTGCTTCTTTTCTTGTCTCCAGAACGGGGGCAGGCGCTTTCTCCATGTCTCCCAGAGCCTACAGGAGGGCAGCAGTTTGGACACTTTAAAGGTTTACCGGACCACAGAGAATAGACCTGGAAAAGGCTTTGGGGTCCATCTGATCCAGTCCCAGCAACGTATGAGGAAACTGAGGTCCTGAGAGTGGGGGAGCCCTGTGCAAGGTCACCCAGGCAGGCTGCAAAGTTCATCCTTTGTCCTGATCTTTGGAGCCCAGAGGTCATCCAATCCCGTCCTCTGTTTGTTTGTTTGTTAGTGTTTGAGAGTCAATTAAGGTTAAGTGATTTGCCCAGGGTCTCACAGCTAGTAAGCATCTGAGGCCGGATTTGAACTTGGTTTCTCCCTGACTCCGGGGTATACACTTGATCCCCTTCTCCACCTAGCTGCCCCCAATGCATCCTCTCATTTTACAGAGACGAATCTAAGGCTCAAAGAGAAGTGATCTACCCAAGGTCACACCTGCCCAGAGTCAGGATTCAAACCCAGGTCCTCGGACTCTGACCTCATCTTTCTCTCTCCCTAGCAACGTGAGCGGTGAGGTAACCAGAGTCAGAATGCCAGCTCGGGTCCTTGCTCTTCCTAGAGCGCGCCTCCTTCATTTCCCCATCTGTAAAATGAGGATTTACGAAACAAGCGCCTTGGGCCTGCCTGGGTCACCAGGCACCACTCTCCTCACTCCCCAGCGTCGCCTCCTGGAGCCTAGGTTGGGGGGGGGGGCGGTGTTTCACAGCGGACTCAGCACACTGTAGCTGCTTCTGCGCCAGGGTGGGGCGGGGCAGGCCCTGGGCTTTGTTCCAGGCTCGGGGTTCCTGCAGCTGTCCCCTGAGGACACGGTGTCTCTATTATCGCCACCTACCCCACCCCGGCAGCAAACTGAGATGACCTCAGAATGCGGCGGCCCTGGGCCAGGCGCCCTGCCCGCCAATCCCCCTGACCTTCCCTGCTGGGCCCCTGCACCTGGCCAGGGCTGACAGAGCTCTCTATTCCGGGGTCCCAGGCCCAGCTGCCTGCAGGGAGTTATATTTAGGAGGGAGCTGGGGGTGTCTCTGGGGCCAGCTGACCCCCTTGGCCCGGAGAGCCCTCTAAGCCCAGGGCGTGGGCTGGAGGCAGCAAATGACACGGAATGTCCAAGCTGGAAGGGACCTTTGAGACCAGTGTCATTCGACCCCTCGGGACCTGGGTTCTAATCTCAGCTCTGCCCGTTCTACTTGGGTCTACCTGGGCTGAGTCCCTTGCCCCTCTCCGGGTCCCAGTGTCCTCTTCTGTAAAGTGAGATAGTCAGACTGGCAGAGAGGGAAGGGGACTGACTTTGGTATCGGAGGACCCGGCTTGAGATCCTGCCTTTGTAGGATCTGGGCCTCGATTTCCTCCTCCGTAAAATGGCAGGGTTGGATGTGATGCCTCTAGGGTCGTTCTACCCCCAGAGCTGGGATCCCAGCCCAGCATCTCCAGTATTACAGAAAAGGAAACCGAGTCTCAAAGTCATTTGCAAAGGCCACACAGAGAGTCATAACAGAAGAGCAGTCTGAAAGGACCTTGAAAGTCATCTAGCCCAGCCCTCTCATTTTACAGCTAGGGAAACTGAGGCCCAGAGAGAGTGAGGGATTTGCCCAACAGCTAGTTGGTGGAGGAGTGGGGACGGACAGTCTCCTGACCCCATGTCCAATGCTCTGAAGGGGCTGTCTCTCTTGAGCAGGAGAGCCCCGGGGGAGGAAGGCAGGGGGAGGCTGTGGGGGAGACCAGGCCTCACGCCTGGCCTGTAATTTATGGGACCTTGTGCTCCGAAAACTAATAAAACCAGTTTGAGCTTCCACTTGGCCGTGATTAATGAGGGGTCGCTCCACCATCCCTGCGCGGACCAGCCTACTCGAGGAGACAAAAATATACAGATTATGGGAGAAATCGGGAATTAACAAAACATCTGTTAAGGGAGCAGGGAATGTCCTGCCAGGACCCATCATAAATCAGGCTCACGCCGCCCACCGCTGCCCCCCAACCCCATTTCCCATCAGCTCTGCGCAACTGACAGGAGTGGGGAGTCTGCCCGCAGGCTTGGCGGCTCCCTGGAGGAGGGGACCCAGAGCAAGCCCCTGGTTGGGGAAGGAGCAGTTCCCCTGGTAAGAACCAGAAGGAGGCGCCAACGAATGAGAGTATAGCCCCCCCCCCCCCTCGCTCCTTCTCACCTCTCCACTTTTCTGCACTCAGTGAATGAGGCAGCCTGGTCAGTGGATTGAGTGATGGTCTTGGAGTTAGGAAGACTTGGGTTCAAATCCTGCCTCTGAGAAAATACTGGATAGAGGAAAGCTTTCCTTCCATGGCCCCTGCCCCTGGGAAGACATGTCTGAACTGATGCAGAGGGAAGTGGGTAGAACCAGGAGAAGGGTTTATTCAATAACAACGTAGCAAAGTCACGGCTTGGAAAGACTGGAGATTTTTGATCAACGTGGGGAGTGATCCTGATTCCGGAGGATGAGGCAGGAAACCCCCTCCCTCCCGCTGCCCACCCCCTACTCCCAAGGCAGAGAGGCCGGACTCAAGCTCTAGAATGAGACAAATCTTTTGTGGATGAGGCTAATGCAGGGCTGTGGAGCTTTTTACTTGACTGGGTATATTTATTACAGAAGTTTCGTTTTTCTTTTCCTCCCCACCCTAATTGGAGGGACAGGGAAGACAGGAGGGAAAGAAAATATTTTTGCTAATTGCAAACAATTAAATTAAAATGTAAAGTCTTTGAAGGCAGGAACGGTATCCCTTTTGTCTTAGTATCTCTAGCACCAAGCACAGTTCCTGGCACACAGTAGGCATTTAATCAATGTTTGTTGATTGACTGACTGATACCATCAATAGGATCATATCTTAGGAGGCCAAGGAGACCTTAGAAGTAATTTAGTCCAACCTGTAGGTTTGCTGATGGGAAAACAGAGGCCAGAGACTTGTCCAAGGTCACACAGCTAGTAAACATCAGAGATGGGATTTGGACTCAGGTCCTCTGCCTTCGAATCTACCACTCTTTTCACTCTGGAAGTTCTCAGCTTATCAATATTCTACCTAAACTGCATCCCCCAAAACTGGATATGGCATTCCATGGGCGTCTGAGCAGGAATATCGCCTCCCGTGTCCTATGTCCTGTGCCTTTCATCTCCATGTAGGATTTCACTAGCTGAGACATCCCACGGTTGGTGCACACTCTGGGAACCCTTGACCTGGCTGAGGAAAAGGCCCAGCAGGCTGAGCTCTGATCTCTTCCCATACTTCCTGACCATCAGGCTGCCCCCTTCCCCTTTGTTCTGGTAGGCAGCCTGGTGTAATGAGAAGCCCACTAGGCTTCTAACAAGCAGAACACCTGGATCTGAATCCTTCCTCCCCCTTCCATTTCCTAGCTGGGGGACATTGAATAAGTCAAAACCCCCCTTCCTGGGCCTCAGTTCTCTCCTCTGTAAGAGGTGATTAGATTAATTGGTTTCTAAGGTGTCTCCCTCCCCCCAATTCTAAATCCAATGAAGCCTCCCAGTGATCATTCATTCAATGTTTTTATTAAGCACCTATCTAGTGTGCTAGACACTGTGAAGAGCTAGAGACAAAGACAAAAATGGCAGTCCCTGCCCTCAAGGAGCTTGCATTCTACTGGGAAAAAAGTATGTTGCTTGGTCATTGTCCTTTGTTCTCGAAGATGACCAAAATGGCGTCATGATGTTAGAGTCAAGTCACAGTGTATCCAACTGTCCCTAATCAGATCAGTACGAGCTCAGAATTCTCTACCGCACAAAGAGTCCATGTGAACATTTGCGCTGGATTCTCTACATTTGCTCATCTCGAGTTCTGTTTGAGTTACTTCAATTCTGCTTTGCTCAGAGCACAGCACCTTCTCTGATGTGGGCATGCCATGCCGCTATCTCCCATGTCACACAATCAATTCCCAAGTTGTTCAGAGAGACCTCAAGAGTATACTTGTATGGCTCTTCTGACCTCCACGTGAGCGCCTGCCCTGTGTGAGCTCTCCATAAAATAGTCTCTGTGGCCAGCGCAGGTTTTGCATTCCAACAATGTGGCCAGTCCGTCACGGTGGCACTCTCTGCAGTAGAGTTTGAATGCTTGGCAGTTGAGTTCGAGAAAGGATCTCAGTGTCTGGTATAACACGTATACAGAAAGGTCCTTACAATATCTATACAAAGTAAACCCTATCGAGGTCTGATGGGGCAGAGAATCTGGAAAGGTCTCACGTGGTAGGTGGGACCTTGGAGGGATTCTGATAGGTGAAAGCGAGGAACGACAGTGCTCCAGGCAGAGGGAACTGAAAATGGAACGCTGTCCAAGGGAACTTAGCTGTAAAGTATGTCAAGGAGAGTATGAGGTTGCAAATAAAGGTTGGAGTCAGATGGTGACAAACCCAGGAATTTGCATTTTACCCCAGAGGTAATAGAGAGCCATTGGTGTTTCTTGAGCTGGGGGAGTAACTTGGTCACAGCTGCAATTTAAAAGAAAATTCTTTTGGCACCTGAGCAGGGGATTGATTGGAGAAGAGAGAGACCTGAGCTAGGGAAACCTGTCAGGAGGCCATGGCTCCTTTCTAGAGGAGAGGGGCTCCAATTCCTGGGACTCTGCTGATCACGCCAGGCTGCTGGCTTGTCCACTCTGCTGAGGTGGGGCCACTTTTCATATTTTCTTCTTCCCATCCCCCCTCCCCTTAAAGCCTTTGAGCACTCTTTTTCCTTCCCCAATCCATTCATACAAGGTCAGTTAATGGACAGAGAGTCACAGGATCTTTATATTCAGCCACAAGTGCCCCCAATCTTCCCTCCAGGTTTTCTGTTTCAGTCAAATCCCTCTGAATTCCTCATAGACAAGGAGGAGTGGCCCTCAGTATGGGGGAGGGGAGGGTGTATCTGGGAAGGGGAACGAGTTATGTTAAGGGACCCATCCTGCCCCTAAGTGGCCCATGGGACATCAGCACAAGGCAACTGTCTGCAAAGCCATGGGGACCCCCTCTGAGTGGGGGAGATACAGCCTTGGCCTCAGATTCTCCTGTCTGAGGGCAGAGACAGGACCTCAATCCTGGGTGGTCCTAGTCTCACTGGGGAGACATGCCCCAGTTGCCTGTGGGAGCCCTCAAATCAAGGAGGGAGACAAGGTCCCTGTTCTGAAGGGGAGACACAGCTTCTCCCTCTGGGAGCCTCTGGTCTGAGGCAGGAGGCAAAGCCCTGTTTGTGAGGGACTGAGTCTCAGGGGGAAATGTATTCAGTCAACAAACATTTATTAGGGATTGTTTTGCTTTTGACTTTTTTCATTGAATTTTTAAAAATTAACTTAAAACTTAATTTTTATTTATTAGTAACTTTAAAAGCAGTCCCAGTGCCTAGCATACAGTAGGTGCTTAATAAATGCTTGTTGACTGAATACATTTCCCCCTGAGACTGTCTCTCTCTGTGTCTCTGTCTCTGTCTCTGTCTCCGTCTTTTCCCTCAAGCTGCCTTTGAGGAATTATCCTGGTTTCTTTCCTTCAGCCCTCTGGGCTCAGCCCAGCTGCCCCCTAACCCCAGACAGACAACATCCTCTGTGGGGTGGGGCAGGATGTGGGAGGCCTGGGCTCCCCAGTGAGAAAGGAAAACCTCCAGCATAGGTGCCCAGGGATGGTGAGTGGAGGGCAGAAGGGAGGAGAGGAACCAGGCCATTCATTTCCTGCCCCATGGTCCTCAGGGGGGTGATAACAGGAAGGGTCCAGCTGTCATTTCCTGGATTTCTGGGTCCGTTTCCCACCAGCCCAGGGTGTGACTCACCCCATGACAGGGGAGCCCCAGGCTTCCTGGCCCTGGGATTCCCCTGTTGCAGGGCCAGACACCTGGCCAGAGAGAAGGAAGTGCCCCTGGCATGCTGATGGGGCTGCTGGATTCCTCTACTTTTCTCTAATGTGGGGCGTCTTAGAGCTGGGCCAATTCTAGGTCCATGGGCAGGGGACTGCTGGGCCCTGCCTCTCTCATTCCCACCCCACCACTGATCTCATTCCCTCCCAGTCCTGGGGAAACCTTACGACCTGTCTGGGCACCAAGGACAGTCCTTTGTACCAGCCCCAAAAGGCCCTCTCTGGAAGTCACCTGTGCCAGCCAGTCATTCCCTCTGCACGTGAAGCCCATAAACCTCCCCAAGACAATGGGGGCCGTGAAGGCCCCAGCCTGGGGAGTGCCAGACTTTCCTGCCCTCTTTCCTCTGGCCTTTCATCCCCCTTGGCCCTCCATCCCAGGCTCAGCCTCCTGCTCCACCCCCGGGCTCAGCAGGGGTCCCCAAATTCATGCCATCCCAGAATGCTCAGCCTCTGTCCTGCTGGATCCTAGACTCCTGTGAAAGGACCACTCTCCTGACGGGGTGTGCTGTGGCCTCTGAGACTGGTATATTTTCAATGTGACCAGTTAGACCTCAGAAATTACTGATCAGGTGTTGGTTTATTATTTTGTCCATTGCCTGGACTTCAGAAAGTGTCAGTCATTACAGATTCACCTTAAAAGTGTGTCCTTTGTATATTTCCTCCCACCAAAGCTAGTTGTTAAACATTTACTAGCTCACCCCTGCTCTCAGAGCTCCCTTCCTCTTGTTCCTGCTCTTAGAGTACAGAAGCCTGGCTCCTGCCCAAGTCCTGGCCACCAATCCCCTCTCTCACTCTGGCTTCCACCCTAGCCCAGCTCCTGACTTCCAGCCTCCAGCCTCCCTTCTGCCAGGGAAGATCTTTTGAGAGCCTGGGGCCAAGCTGTGAGGGGTCCCAGGAGAGGGGAAGGGACTAGACCTGGACTTCCCAGAGGAGGACATTCCTTTTAGTAGTGGAGATCAGCCTCTCTTCTTGGGGCACTGAGAGGTGTGATCCTTGCCTAGGGTGGTATTGGGGCAGCCTCTAACCATTATACCAAGCTGCCTCTGAGAGATCAAGGGTTTCCTAGCCCTTGTTTGTAGAAAGAGTATGCCCATTTTATAAGCGAGAAAATAGAGGCTCAAGGAGAAATATAATAATAACAGCCATTGACAAAGAGCTTTACATTCAAAAACAAAATTAACATAAAGTGAGCAAAGAGCTTTGCAGGCATTGTCTCATTTGAACCTCTGGGGTAGGTACTTTGGGCATATTAGCCCCCTTTTACAGATGAGGAAATTGAATCTCAGAAGAGTTCAGCCACTTGCCAGGATCATGATCCAGCCAGAATATGATCCAAGCCCCAAGGGTTTGTACTGCCCCAGGAAAGGTGTGATTTCTGTTCACTCCCTGTCCTACATCAAAGGTTTACAGGATGGCGCAGTGACTAGAGCTCTGGCTGAGGAGCACCTGAGTTCAAATCCGATCTCAGACACTTAATACCTCCTAACTCTGTGACCCTGGGCAAGCCACTTAACCCCGATTTCGTAAGCAAAAAAAAAAAAAAGGTTTACAGGATCCCACAATAGAAGGAGGGGTCTCAGAGGCATCTAGACCAATCTCTTCATTTTACAGAAGGGGGAAGCTGAGGGAGACCCTGAGAGGGACAGTAACTTGTCCAACACTGGGTTTCACAGGGTTGTGGTTATGACAGAGATGGGATTCAAAGCCAGGTCCTCTAGCTCCAAATGGGGGCCTGTGCTTTGCCCAGGACGATGCCTGGACCCAGACCAGCACCTAAGCACTGTGGGTGAGGGCGCTCCTGATGGTACCCAGAAAGAGGAAGAGCCTGGGTGGGGCAAAGCCTTGGAGGGTAGAGATGCTTAAGGGGAGAAACAGGCCTTTGAAAGCCAGGACTGTAGGGAAGAACAGAGTGTGTGGGGGTGGGGGAAGGATAATTCTTTACAGCATAACTTTATCTAAGACAGGATAAAAACTTAGACGGCATAGATCCTTGGGGCACTCTACTGGAGACCACTTAACCAAGTTGACCTCATACCATAACAACTACTCCAAGTTTGGAAATTCAATCAGTTTTAAAGCCACTTAAATGTCCCACTGCTTGGCACCATCTCTCCATCTTGTCCAAGAGGCACAAGTGGCTAGATGGCACAGTGGTTAGAGCCCTGTGCCCCAAGTCAGGAAGACCTAGTGTGAGCAGCTTTGTAAAAATGCTTTGTTGGAATCCAAGAGTACTGTGTCTACAACGTTGTCTGAATTTATAGCTCTAGTAACCCATTTCATCCAAAAAGCCAGTCACTAAGCAAGCATTTATTAAGCACCTCTTGTGTGCAAAGTGCTATGGTGAGCTCTGGGGATACGAAGAAAGGCCCCCATGCCAGGAAGTAAGGTCAAGCACCATCTTTGGGATGACAACTTCCTTTTCTAGACAATGACCTCCATCTGTTAATAAGGTGTTCTAGAATTTATGCCAAGTTCCCTGGTCAGTAGTTTGTAGAATCTGTTCTTTCCTTTTTCTAGAAAATCAGGAAACCACCTGTCCTTCCCTCTTCCCTCCGCATTTCTCCTTATCCACCAGCTTTCAAATATCAGTGAGAATCATAGAAACAACAGATAACTTCATTAAAGATAATGACAAGAAGATAACAAGCCAAAGCTTTGGGAGATGCAGCCAAAACAATCAGTCCTTAGGGAGATAGTCATATCTCTAACACCCCTTTCATCAACCAGAGAGAAAGAACAGATCAGAGAGTGAGGCAAACAAAAAGCCCTAGAAAACCAACAAATTGAAAAACTCCAAGAGACGACCAAAATAGACATTCTGAAAATCAAAAAGAGATGAATAAGTGACAGGCAATTACTTGACAATCACATCGGAGGGTTCTTTCAGCAGCAAGTGGGCCTGTGGACTTGAAGTCATCTAAGGTTGCTCTCTTCCCATCTCCCTGTTCAACTTGGGCGTCAATCCCTTGTTGGCATCTTTGTTCTGACCCTTATGGTGTGAAGGTCATTCTCTGTGGGAGAGAAAATAGAAATAAAGTAAGAGTCCAATACCTTCCCCTTCTGTCCACTAACTGTTACGACTGACCACGAACAAATGGTCTGATTCCTCTTTTGAGTCTTCTTTTTTCTTCTCATAATTTAAAAAAACAAACAAACAAAAAAACTCACATCTTTTTTGCCAAGTAATTTCTCATACATTGGGGAAGGGGTCAAGGTATATGTATATAATGGAAAAGCTTTGTGTTGTAATTCAATGAGATGATATTTGTAATGCTGAGCACAGTGCCTGGAATAGCAAAGGCTTATAAATATATATAAATATATTTATATATAACATCTTATTCCATTTCCTTCCTTTGCCTTCCCATACTTCCCCTTGTAAGAAATAATTAATTTGAAGAATAGAGAAGCATAGGATGACTTCTATGAACTGATGCAAACCCAGAATGACTCTAAGAATGTCAGTAGAATGAACAACAAAAAGAAAATAACAGAAACCAGATGCTGGGAAACGCTAATGCCGTTCTCCCCCCTCCAAAAGCCCCTCCCCTACTGGACTACAGTCTTACAAGGCCAGACTTTTCCCCTGTGTTGGTTAGTTTTGTTCAACCGGTTTTTCCTCTTTTTAAAAAAATTTTTAGCTATAAGGGATGGCTGGATGGGAGGGACAGAGGGAGGGCAGTATTGGGAAATATAGGTGATGTAAAGGCAAAAAAAAAAAAGTTAACAAAAGTTATTATTTTAAAAATCCTGCTTTTTGTTGGAACTTTTCTCCAGGGAGGCTGGGGCAGGAATAGGAAGGCAAGAAACAAGCGTTTCTTACGTACCTACTATGTGCCAGTAATTCTATTAAAAGTGCTTTGCAAACATTATTCATTTGAACCTCACAACAACCCTGTGAAGCAGGGGGTCATTATTATCTCTAGTGTATAGTTGAGAAGGCTGAGGCAAACAGCTAGTAAATGTCTGAGTTTGGATTTGAACTCATGTCTTCCAGGCTTCCTGCCAGTTACAGGGCTGTATTCACTGGGCTACCTAGTAGGGAGTGGAAGGAAGCCCAGATAGCTCCAGACTGGGCGTCAGGCCTTAAGGGGAGTTAGAGGGGGAAGGGCTCAGGCCTTGGTATCGGAAGACCAGACCCTTCTCCTCTTGGGGCCTCAGTTTCCTCCTCTGTAAAATGAGGGGGCTGGACAGGATGACTTCTAAGGGTCCAGATCCTGTGATCTCCTGCCTCCCTCCATGGCCCTGCTTGGAGTGGAGGGCACCGCCCCAGAGCCCTAACTGGGCCCTGGGCTGTCAGTCACTGGGTCTGGGCCTCTCCCTGCCCCTGAAAAGCTGGGGGAATCCAAATTGTTTCCTCTGGCTGTTTCCTCAACCCAAAGGAGCCCCTAAAGACACACAGCCACTGTAGATGCTGCCCCGGGAACTGAGTAATGTCAGTGAAATGTGTGCAGATGGACAGAGGTGTCTTGAGCTGAGGGGATACCCTTTAAATGGCCTGTGTGCCTGGCACACAATAAGCACTTAATAAATGCTTGTTGACTGACTGACTTAAGGATTGTCATGTAGAAGAAGACAGAACTAGCACCAGTTAGAGGAATTTACTAAAGGCAAATTTAATCTTAATTAAGAGAAAAAAGAAAGAAAGAGTTCTCTGACAGTTAGTTGTTCTTCTAACGATTGGCTGTAGTGAGCTCCCTGTCCTTGGAGGGCTTCCAGCAATGGTCAGGTGAATGCTAGGAAGGACTCATGCTCAGGTTGGGGTTGGGCTATGGGACTCGGGTCCCTTCCGGTCCTGTGCCCCGATGGACAGCGGAGGGGGAGGGTGACATCAGGAGCAGTCAGCCGGAGGAGGCTGGTGGGAGATGTTGGCCTCCCATGGCAGTGTTTTTACCAGCCTCCTCATCTGACTTGCCACAATAGGGAAGACCGTTGTGGACGGCCTAAGAGTGCTCTGGGAAATAAATCAAGGGGAGGATTTATATTCCAGTCTCCTGGCTTTTCCTCCTCAATCAATCAAATTTTCTTTTTAAAAAAAATTTCCCATGCTTCCCTCCTTGAGACTTCTCCATCGTGTCCTTGGCCTGGGTACCTTCCTGGCTCCCCTCCCTCACCTTTCAGCTTCCATTTAGGGATTGTCTTCTCCCATTAGACTGCAAGCCCCTTGAGGGCAGGGGCTGTCTTTTTTTTTTTTAATCTTTAGCGTTTAGCACTGTTTCTGGCACTTAATAAGTGTTTATTGACTGACCACCTGACTTTATTAAGCTCCTAATACGGCCTGGGCACTGTGCTGACGGAATACCAAGACAGAAATGACAGATTCCCTGCTTTTGAAGACCTTACAATCTCTTAGGGAGAATAGCATGTTCACATGTCAGTGTTGGGAAACTCGACCTGCACAATCCAGACCACCCAACATGGAGGCACCGTGGACCCCTGCCACATGGCTGGGGAGAGACTGCTTTGATCGGCCGTGGTTTCGACTTGAAAGTGGGACAGACTGCCAACAGTCACTCTTTCCTGCTGTGTCCAGAGGGGGAAGATCCCAATTCACCCACAGCTTGGGCGCCACGAACTGAACCAATGAAAGAGGAAGGATTTCCTTCCCCTTCACTCTCTCTCCTTCTCCCTGTCTCTGCTTTTCTTTCTCCTCTCTCTCTTTGTCTCTATCTCTCCTCTCTGTCTCTTCTGTCTCTCTCTGTCTTTGTCTCTTTGTCTCTGTTTCTGTCTTCCTCTGTCTCTGTCTCTATTATTCTGGCTCCAATAAATGGGTCTGGGGGTGTTTGTTTCTGGTCTATATTATTTGTCCTCAGTTTCTAGATATAGGTTAGGGAATCCCCACTGGACCCAGGAGTTGGAGTTATGGCGACCTTGGAACCTAGATTCCCAGTGGGATAATACAACCAGCCGTCCAGTGTGGTAGCCTAGAGATGCCGGAGTGCCTGGGACTTGAGCTCAAGGTGGGTATGGACTTGGCACTGGGACTGTGCTCTATGGGAACTGAGTTCTGACCCTAATCCCCTTCCCCTCTCCAGAGAACAAGGTGGTATCAAGGGGGAGGGGGATTAAGGCTTCCATGTGTTGGGAGTAAGCTGTATATTTGTGATTATATCTTTGAAGTAAATATTTCTTTGATATTAGTGGTTAAATGGAACCGGGGTGCAATGGACCCACTCCTATACTTGAGGAACACCATGGGGTGGGGGAGCTAGAGCCAATGGCAGAGCCTACCCACACTCCAGACCCCTTTAAAGGTACCAGAGAATCCTGGGATGTAGCATATCTGGCCCTCCACATAGTGAGGGCTCCAGTTACATAGTTGCGTTAATATATACAAAATACATACAACTAATATACACGTGATAGAGTAGACAGTATAGATACTTCACTCAAAAGACATGGCCAATGTAGAAGTGGTAAGTAAGTGTAGACACAGCCCCAAGATCCTGCTTTCTCAGTGCGGATGGACAGCCACTGTGGACAGGACCAACGTAGGTGTGGTAAGGACAGACAAAACCATTGTAGATGCTGCCCCCATGGACGTGATCACTGTAGATGAGGTGAGTATAGATCGCCCTCTTGTCGATACTACAGATGTGGCTACCAGGGATATGACTAAATTTTCCTACCTGGTGCACCATAAAACACATCTTTATTTGCGGGGGGGGGGGGTGTTAGGGCTGGGAGAGAAGGGGAGAGGGTACTATGTGGTTGGAGGAGAACAGAGGGAGGTGGGACATGCCACCTAGGAGTTTCCAGTTTTCTTGATCTTTGCTAACTGTGTGCTGAGTTCTCTTGTTTGCATGCCCTCCAAAATGAGCTGCCTGGGCTGAAGACCCGTTTACCCCACCCCAGTGGGTAGCATGTCCACCATAAACAGAGACACATTAACTAGTTGTGTTTCCCCACAGCTTCAATGAGCTTCTTCCTCACCCTTGGGTAACCAAGGGGAACTGAGTCAAAGCTCTGGAGTTACTGGTTTAGGGGAGTGGTGAGGACTGAGGGCTCCTTGGAGGTGGGGGGCTGGGCTTTACACAATGGTCGAGACTTCTACAGGTATCTCTTGTGCTCCATGGGGGTTCTGTGTGGAGATGGCCAAAGTAAAGGGCTGTCCCACCTGTGGCCAATACCGAACACAGTACAGAAACTGCATCAGGAAACCAAGTCCCAGAGATGCAGGTCTCTGAAAGATGATGTCTGTGAGTTTCTGAGAAATACACAAGCATAACAAGAAAGGACTGAAGAAAGAGCAGACGATGTGGCCAAAGCCAGAAGCCATCAAAGTCCGTAGCTCTCCAGTCTCCAGGCCCAGGATCACCAAGTCCAAGGACCCCAAGGCCAGCACCAGACACAGCAGCCCCAAGACCACCACTGATCAACCCTCAAGACCTCCAAGCCTGACTCCAAGGAGCCAGAACCATTGACTCTGAGTTGACCAAGTCCTCTGACCCAGAGGTCACTAAGCCTACCGATCCCAAGGTCGCCGAATCTGACACCAAGTTACCAAGTACAGTTCTAAGGTCACCAAATCCAAAGCCAAGGTTTTTGTTACCTAGTCATCTTCAGTCATGTTTGACTTTTCAGGACACTATTTAGGTTTTCTTGGCAGAGATAATGGAGTAGTTTGCCATTTCTTTCTCCATCTCATTTTACAGATGAGAAAACTGAGGCAAATAGGGTTAAGTGATTTGCCCAGGGTCACTCAGCTAAGTGTCTAAGGCCAAATTTGAACTCAAGTCCTCCTGACTGCACCTGGCACTCTATCCATTGTGTTAGGTAGCTGCCCTAGGTTACCAGACAACGTTATCCAGTCCAGCGATAGGGTCCAATCTAAGGTTCAAGCCCAAAACCAAGGTTACCAAACCCAACTCGAAGATCATCAAATCCAAAGTCAAGGTTAACGAGCCTCTTCTCAGGTCAACAAATCCAGCGATTCTAAGGTCCCCAGCCCTCTGACCCAAGGCTGCTCCGACCTCCAGCCAAAGGAAGCCACACCCAAAGTCACAAGTACTAAGGCCCTGGGGCTCGGGCTGCCATCCTTCATCACAGAAGGCCTAGTTTAAACATAAACTACAGTTTTTCTCAGCCAAGACATCATTGACTATTATGTACAAAATAAAAGAAATGGAGTCACAAGGAAAAAACAATTCAACAGGTGTGGTCCCCCGCCCCCATGCACTGTCAGGCACACCCACAGTCTGCGTTTGACTGGTGTGGGGAAGCAGGCAGGCAGTGATAGCTGTCCTACTCTGCATTTAAGACTGACCACGTGCTTTCCTCCATAACCCTGTACATTACGGAATATACCTATTATTATACCCATTTTACAGATAAGGCAACTGGGGCTCAGAGAGGGGAATTAATGTGGCCAAGGTCCCACAGCTAGTATCAAAGTCGGGATTGGACTGCCGGCCATTTCTATTACTCCAAACATGGTTGGGGGAGTGGGCAGCAGTGGGGTCTGGAGGGAACTCTGGATTTGAGGACAAAGGACCCGGACTAGAATCCTCACCTTGCCACTAATGTATCATTAAAGTCCCTTCCTTTCTCTGGGTCTCAGCGTCCTCTTTTGTAAAACCAGGGGATTCGATTTAAGGAGTGAGTCTGTGAGAGTCCAGGCTGGGGGTGGGGGTGGGCGACTGGGAGATGAGAAATCCGGAGCCAAGGGGGAGGGGAGAAGGGGAGGAAGGGCTGAGAAGGTGCAGGAAATCCAGGTAAGAGTCACGGGCTACCCAGGCCTGGCTCCCAGGAGTTACTCCGTGGTCCTCTCTGTTTGTTCGTTGATCTCTGAGTTGAGGCTGGAGGAGAGGGCTGGGAGATACCAGGTCTTCCTTGTCAGTAGCCACCTGGAGCAGTGTTCCTGACTCCCCCCCCCCCAAGTGGAAAGAAAGTAGATCATCATTCCTACTCACACTCCCATTTTACAGATGAGGAAACTGTGGCTCAGATTTTTAAAAACCTTTCCCAAGGTAAGAAAGAGAAGGGTTGGAGTCAGGTCCTCCCACTCCAAATGGAGGCTCTTTCCATTAGCCGAGGCCATTCCAGCTCGTCATTAAGGGATCGCATTCTGGAGTTGACGGCTGGGGGAGGCCGGGGGGGACTGGAAGGGGAAAGAGGGCCCCCCTTCCAGGCTTGCATGCTGGGTGGCCTGCTCTGAGAATCCCTAGGGCTCCTTACAGGTGGCGGGCAGACAGGGCCGGAGCCAAATGGGGGCCGAATGGCAGTGAGGATGGGGGGAGGCCCGGCCCCCGCCCCCCACATTCCAGCTGCGTCTGGGTGTCCGATTCTCCCCGCGCATTCCTGCGCGTGGGATCGGCCGGCTGGGGAATTTCTCCGGTCATTCATTTCTGGGGAAGGGGCAGCCGGGAGGGCTTGGGGGCCCAGCGGGCCAGCCTGTGGTCCTATGAAAACAAAACAGTAAATAAATCAGCAGGAGAATTTACACTGGAGGCCCGCCCGAGTGTTTTCACACGCTGCCGGCCTGTCTAAAATAAATACCTGATCGGGCTGGGAGGGGGTGCTGGGAAGGGGGGAAGGAAGAGAGGATGGGATGCTCTCGGCCCCCAGCCCCCTGTTAGCCCAGTGGGAACCTCCGACTGTCCTCGCCCAAGCCAGGCTCAGGGGCAGGGGCCTGGCCTCTGAGAAATGGGGGCCAGGGCTCTGAAAAGATGGACCAGGAATGAGTCTCTTCCCCTGCCCCCCAACACACAGACCTTCCCTCGGCTCAGCTAGGCTGTCTGGTCTCTGTTTGTTTTTCCAGTTCAAGTGAGAGACAGGAGGGGAAAGAGCCTTGGGCTGGGAGCCGGGAGACCAGGGTTCGAATCCCAGATCAGCCATTAACTTGCTGGGCGACCTTAAGAAAGACTCTCTTTCCCTCTCTGGGCCCATCTATAAAATGAGGGTTGTGGACTTGGGATTTAAGTTTCCCTCCAGCCTTGACATTCCACATTCTCTGTTCTAAGCACTCCCTCCACCCCATATTGCCCCCCGACATCCCCTGTTCTAAGGCCCCTCCCAGATCTGACATCCCCTGTTCTAAGGCCCCTCCCAGCTCTAACATTATGTGCCCTAAGACCTCTCCCATCTCTGATGTTCTATGTATCCATTCATTAATTTGACAGATATTTATGGACAAATACGGGTTAGACACATATGAACCTAGAAGCCAACTCATATAATCTCAGAGCTGGAAGGGGTTCAGAGGTCATTTACTCTAGTCATTCACCAAATAGTAATAAATCAAAGTCTTGCAAATGGGTGCAAAAAGTTAACTTCACAAGTCTAAGAAGGAAGGCGTGGTCAGTAGTGTTGTTCTTTAAGAAAAAAACAAAAGATCTGGGGGTCTTAGTGGATTGCAAGTTCCCTCGGAGGCAGCATTAGCAGAATGATGTGGCAGCCAAAACAGCTACCCTTGGGCTGCATTGAAAGGGGTTAGAGCTTCTTGGGATAGGGAAGCTAAGGGTCCTACTGACCTCTGCCCTGGTCAGATTCATTAGAGAACTGGGTTCAATTTCAGGCATCAAGGCTTAGGGAAGGACATTGATGAGTAGGAAAGTGTCCAGAGGGGGATGGGGAAGGTCTTTGAGTCTGTGACAGAGGATCATTGGAGGAGCTGGGCATGTTTAGTTGGGAGAAAAGAAGGTGAGAAGAACTGTTATGTGGAGGACGGCATGAGTTCCATTATGTGTCTGAAAGAGGCCATCCCAAAATGGAATGGGCTGCCTAGAGAGGTAGGTCACTCAGTCTGTGAGTGCTGTCCAGAGGCTGGAATCATTAGGGATGATATAACGGGGACCCTTTTGTGTACGGGCTAGACCCTGGTGCGTAGCACCGTATCTGGTGCTTAATACCTAAGTACAAGACGGCTTCTGAGTCCCTTCCAATTCTCCCATTCTGTGATTTGGTGAAATTTCACTAATGCTTTAATGGTTTCCGAGGCATTCTCCCCAAAGCAATCCTCTGAAAGACTATCTGTGCAAGTATGAAAATCATCCCCATTTAAAAGATTATGAAACTGAGACCCAGAAGTTTCATCCAGAAAGGGTCAGAGGAGGAGGAGCAGTGACATTTCATGACTCCTCTTCTGAGAAGGCTGTTTGTCAGCCTCTTAATAGTCGAAGGCAGCCTGGACATAGAGCTGGCCTCAGAGGCAGAAAGACCTGGGTTTAAATCCTGCCTTTGACACATATGGTCACATAACCTCTCACTTTGTATGCCTACAAATGGCACAAATATCATCAATGACAGGACAGCCCATCAGCTGGGATTCCAAGCCCAACTTGACCATCACTGACATGATACCTAAAAGCAAATCTGGCTGGGACTTGGCAAAGAGAGGAAAGGCCTCCCGGGGCCAGACATTGGGCACTACCCCTGTGCCTCATGAGTGCTCCACTATCTCTGTAGTTTAAGCTCAAACCCACTCCCTCCAGGGACCTTGTGTATGTAAGGGGGGAATGTGTCTTTGATTGGGGGTTGTCTGGCTGACTTCTCTCTTTGCTGTACCTTCTCAGTAAATATCCTTCGACAAAAACTAATAGATGTCTATGAGTTGTTTGATATTAAGGGGAACATCCGAAGGGGGCATGTGAACAATGGTTTTAGAAGCCACGGCCTCTCCGGGGTTCCCCCTAGAACCCCAAGCGGAACTGTCTTAAGCTACTTTCTGGGGACCCAACCTGACGGTGGGAATAGGAGTTGGGAGACTGTAGCATGTGGAAATGATCTTTGTCAATTTCAGAATTGAAAACAATTTTTAAAAGTAATATATCTGCTGACTAACAGGGAAATGTTTTATATGATTGTAAATGTACTTTTTTTTTTATGCAATTGGTGTTAAGTGACTTGCCCAGGGTCACACAGCTAGTAAGGTCTGAGGTCAAATTTGAACTCAGGTCCTCCTGACTTCAGGGCCGCTGCTCTATCCACTGCTCCACCTAGCTGCCTCCAATGGCATTTTTTTTTTTTTTTTTAGGCATGATTGTAAATGTATAACCTATATCTGACTGCTTACGGTCTCAGAGGGAGAGAATGGGATAGAGGAAGGGAGAGATAGAATTTGGAATTCAAAACTTTAAAAAGGTTTTAAAATTGTCTTAACATGTAATTGGGGGAAATTATATATACATACATACATACACACATATTTGCCTGGTGTCTTGCAAATCTCATTAAGAAGAATTTAAAATAAAAAGGATGGAGGAGGGAGAAAACAGCTTGCACACATTCACTTTGCTTGATGCCAGAGAAAATAGCCATCCTGGAAGAAAAAAAATTATAGCTGAGACACACAGAAGTTCAAAGAAGTGAGTAAAGAAGTAAGATCCCTGATGTCACATGTCTGTACCCAAATGCCCAACTTTTAGGTCACAGGCAAGAGAAATATTAGGAAAAGGAACATTTGACTTCATAGGAATCATGAGGCTTCAATGGGATGAAACCCATGACTGGAATATAGCTCTAGAAAAGTCTACCATTTTCAAAAGGAGAATGGGCTCGCCTTTTTTTTAAAAGTTTTATTGATGTGGTTGGTTTTTTTTATATTATAAACATTTATAGATTATTCCCACTTGGTGAGAGGTCTCTTATAGCAAAGTAGAACAGTTAGGTAAAATTAATAATACAGTGACTTCACTTAAAAGTGCATGAAACAGTCCACATCTATAGCACCCCCTAACATCCCTATTAAAAAAAAATAACACAAATAAATTTTCTCTACCTCCTCCCACCACACCATTTAAAAAAAAAAGGAAAGAAAAACAAACTTCTGGTAACAAATATGCATAGTTAAGCAAAACAAATTCCCTCGATGTCTCATTCCGTGCCCTGAATTCATCACCTCTCTGTAACGGATAGCATGCATCCATCATTGGTCCTCTGGAATCATGAATGGTCGTTGTATTGATCAGAGGTCTTACGGTTTTCAAAGGTATTTATCTTTACAGTGCTGTGGTCATGGTATAACTAGTTCTCCTGGTTCTGCTCACTTCGCTCTTCATCAGTTTCTAAAAGTCCTTGAAATTGTTCATCTTTATGAGATAGATGTAATAGTATAAATTGTCTTTCTGGGTTTGCTTCCTTGACACTACGTCAGCTCATATAAGTCTTAAGGTAAACTCATCTGAGGAGGCCCAGCAAACAGAAAGGAGAAGCGTGAAAAAGTGCATTGGGGGTGACCAATGATAGAGGGAGAAACAGAAGGGATTTTGTCACGGGGCTAGGCAGCAGACCGCTGTAACAGGAACTGATTGTTCCTTCCTACAGTCTGTGGCAGAGAATGAAAGGAAGTATGGGCGTCCTGATGTAGCACCTTGTTACAATGATTAGTTCAGTTGATGCCCAGGGCCCCTCCGGTCCACATGGTTCTCTTCTCTGCTGCTTTAGGGAATTTATTTTAGATGGAAATTTAGGAGGGCACAATTGCTCTGAGTCTTCAGTTAGGAAAATTGCTAACATTTAATCAGAGGTGTGGCTCTCAGCCTTAATTGATATTTATTTCTGCAACACTCAACTCAAAGGTCGTTTGCATAAGTCTTTCCTTACTGGTAGAGATTCATTACTTAGTACTCTGTGGTGAGATCTAGGGAAAAGAGGGCAGATAAGTGGCTCGGTGGTTAGAACGCCAAGCCTAGAGTCAGGAAGACCTGAGTTCAAATCCCACTCCTGACATTTACTAGCTGTGTGACCCTGGACAATTCACTTAACCTCTGTTTGCATTGGAGAAGGAAATGGCAGCATCTCTGAGTGAGACACAACTCAACAACAAGAAAAGAGAAGGGAGATCATGGTCTTCTACCCGCCAGCCTTGTGAAGAAGCCAGCAATCTGTAACATGTCCCTGCCCCCCAGCTAGCTACCCCAGAGACTTCAGGGGATTTCCCTTTGGGTGAGAGCTAAGACTTTCTCTTGATTGAGCTGAGTTATCTTGCTCCTAATGGCAGCTCATTCACTTTTTATTGGCGGGTACCTGTTCTCCTGTGAATACTTTCACTGATTTCTATTTCACTGTTTTGCTATTGACGTGGATAAATGGGTTTATGTGCTAATTGCTAAGTGTGCTCACTGGGGAACTGGCATCTGGTGGGAAGGGGTCAAGCCTAGCTTGGGGCACTTCTCCATTAAGGAACAGTGATCAGAAGTGAAGCCTGACCCTAAAAATCATTTTCTCCAGACTAACAATATTTAAGGAAGCAGATAGATGTAATCCTAGCTCTGTGGTCTCAACCTCCTGCTTCCCTCCCGGCAGGAATCAAAGTCTCCCTTGGAGAAGGGGGAAATACTCCTCTCTGTGTGTGTGTGTGTGTGTGTGTGTGTGTGTGTGTGTGTGTGTGTCTGTCTCTCCTCTCTCTTCTCTGTCCCTGTTTCTTTTCTCTCTCCTTCCTTCTTTCTCTCTCTGCTCTGTCTCTCTCTCCCTCCTCTTCTCTGTCTCTCTGTCTCTTCTCTCTCTCTCTCCTTCCTTCTTTCTCTCTCTCCTCTGTCTCTCTCTCCCTCCTCTTCTCTGTCTCTCTGTCTTTTCTCTCTCTCTCTCTCCTTCTCCTCTCCTCTCTCTCTCCTCTCCTGTGAGCCACATCTACACAGTCCCATTAAGACACACATAATCTACATGGGCAAAACAGCACACCACACACATATATCCCTACAAGTCTATTTCTAATTAACTTCTGGCCTCTTTGTAGTTGAGGCAAAATTCAGTATAACCAGAAGTGTTTGGTAGAGAAGCAATATAGTATATTAGTGTGTCTGTTGACAGACAGGCACTTGGAGGGGAAGTTAGGAAATCTCCAAGATGCTACCCACTGTGTTCTGTACCCTCCTCCCTATGTCTCTTCTCTGCCACAACTTAGCACTAGCTTCTTTTTTTCTTTCCTCTCCTCTTCCTTCCTTCCCTCCCTCCTTCTCTCCTCTTTCTTTCTTTCTTTCTTTCTTTCTTTCTTTCTTTCTTTCTTTCTTTCTTTCTTTCTTTCTTTCTTTCTTTCTTTCTTTCTTTCTTTCTTTCCTTCCTCCCTCCCTTCCTTTCTTCCTTTCTTTCTTCCTCTCTCCATCCCCTTCACCACCAAACCCTCAAAGTCTCTCTCAACTTCAAATCTCCACTTTGAGAGTTTGCACCCATCTACTACCCGATTAAAGACCCACAGGGCATGACTAAGCTTCTTCTACTAAGCCACCAGCAGTGCATCCAAGGACTTTTCACACATAATCTAGAGTGTTTGATTGATTGGTTCATTGAGATTTGTTCTCACCTTGTTAAGGTATCAGGGAATCTTATCACTGACTTTAAGTGGGGTGCAGTGACTTGATTGATTTGTTCAGTCAACACCCCACCTATAAACTGATTTATTTGAGATTATTGAAGAGCAGCTTTCAAAGAGCTGAGAAGGAAGGATGGATAGGCTCTCATGGATGAAAATTCTCCTGTGGAAGTCAGCCCAGAAGGGATGGGAGATACTAAGGAAGTAAATTCTACACACATAAAGGGGAACAATGCCAAGGAAGAAGGAAAATGACATTTATCTGAAGAGACCAAAGTAAATGCATGGTGAACTCACTTTTTCATCCAATTTTACCCTATTTTCAGGTCTGCATTCTCTCCCTCCCCCTTCCCCTCCCCCATTCCCACCGAGAAAGCAAGAAAAACAAAACCCCCAAACATGCAGCGTCAAGCAAAACAAATTCCTGCATTGGTCATAGCTTCCCCTCCCCACTCCACCCCCAATCTCAGTCTACACCGAGTTCATCACTGTGGGCAGCCGCGAGTCCTGTGGAATTGTGGTTGTTCATCGTGCCGATCAGAGGGTCTAAGTCTTTCAGAGCTGTTTGTCGTTAATAGTAGTTAACATTTCCCTAGCTCTTTATTTTTACAGAGTCATGCACTGTTAAGTGTTTTACAATGATTATATAATTTGATCCTCAGAACAATCCTGCAAGGCAGGTTCTGTTATTATCCCTGTTTTACAGTTGAGGAAACTGAGGCAGATGAAATGGAGTGACTTGCCCAGGATCACACAGCTAGAAAGTGTCTGAGGTCAGATTTGAACTCAAGTCTTTCTGACTCCACTACAATGCCTAGCCAGACAAAAGGTGTTCAATTCTTAATTTGCTTCTGTTTTCTAAGAAGAATGACCTTTATACAAGAAATGACAGAATGAAAATGACTAACAAGGAGCTGATAAGTATGGAGATAACCAAATGCCCTCTGTCCCAAGGGAGCTGCATCATTAGATCTTATAAGAACTGGCAGATGTGGGGCAGCTGGGCGGCCGGCCCTGGAGTCAGGAGGACCTGAGTTCAAATCCGGCCTCAGACACATAATACTTCCTGACTGTGTCACTTAACCCCAGTTGCCTCACTTAAAAAAAAAAAAAAGAAAGAAAAAAGAACTGGCAGATGTGATGGCTGAGCCCTGCACCACTCAGATTTGGAAGACTGTGGATAACTCATGAGGCACAATGTGCAGCATGTAACAACATGGGAAGAGAGCAGAGTTTGCAAACTGTAGGCCAGTAAGTTTGGCCTAAGTTGCTGGGATAAGTCTATAATGGTTCATTAAAGGGATGGTTGGTGAAGATCTAGAAAGGGAAGCAGCAATTCCAGAGAGCCATGCCAGACTAACCTTACTTCCTTTCAGTTAGGGTTATTAAGCTCATAAGTGGGAGGGAATGCAGTAGATACAGTTTATTTAGATTTTAGCAAGGCCTTTGATAAATTGTCTCATATTATTCCTTTGAAAGAAACAAACAAGTAGATCACATTGATAACATAATTAGATGGATTTGGCCGATTCAAAGAGCAGTAAAATGAATGATTCAATGTGAAGATGAAAAGTCTCCAGAGAAGAGCCCCAGGGATCTCTGCTTGGCGCTTTGCTGCTTAACATTTTCATCAGTGACTTGAATAAGCACCTACTGTGTATCAGGCAACGTGCTAAGCATTAGGGATACCAAAAAAACAAAACCAGTTCCTGCTCTGAAGGAACTCATAATTTAAGAGGGGAGACAAACGATTATGTACAAATGAACTACAGACAGAATAAATTGCAGCTAATCCCAGAAGGAAGGCACTAGCTTGTATCAAGGGGCAGGCAGGTTTCTGTTCAATGTAAATAAAGACAACTTCACAACTAGCGCAGTCCCCAAATGGAATGGGCTTCCTTTTAAGGTAGTGAGTTCCCCATGCCTTCAGGTCTCCAAGCAGGGGCTGGATGCCCACTTGTCAGGATACTGGGACTTTGGTCCAGGTAGGGACTTGGTTCAAGGTCCAACCTTCTTAGCTGTTAGGTTCTAAGACTGATGGGCTCCCCATGAATGAAAGTGGAGGGAGGAGGGAATTAGCAACAGCAAGCAAAAATAAGAAAAGAGAGTGGGGGAAGGGAGAGGTCCTTGGCAGCTGCTCTAGACTTGGCCATCTGCAGCCTTACATGACTTACTTGGATCAGAAACTTGTCCTCAGGAAACTCATCTGGTCTTCAGTACTGTGTTTCCTAACCAAAAGTACCTTTCGAAAGCCTCTACCTTGAATGGACAGAGCTTATTATCACATAATTATTATAATTATAATTATTACAAGATAATAATAATGAAGCAGGAGAATTTTCCATCGGAAAATGCACCTCCTTCCAGAGCATGTCCACACACAAATTAATGGGGTGTCCCTCAAGAGGCGCTGGGTCTGGGGACAAGGAAGTGATGCCTTGAAGGAGAATAAGATTTAGAAAAGATGGTGACAAGGCAGAGGAGAAGGAAAAGGCAATCCAGAGGAGGAAAAGCAGGAGCCCTCCCCTCACCTGCACCATTGAAGGAGCTCCCTAATCCACCTCTTGGCTTCCAGACTCTTCTCACTTAAATCTGTCTTCCACAAGCTCCCCAAAGGAGCGCCCCATGACCAACCAAATATATGTTATGCCTCCACTCAGTGTGTTCCAGGATGCAGAATTATACAGTGAAAACGTGCTGGATTCGGAGTCAGGGGACCCAGAATCGAATCCTGGCTCTGTTACTTACCCGTGTGACCTTGGACACGTCACCTAACCTCTCTGTGCCCTAATAATAATAATAATAATAATAATTATAATTATAATAATAATAGCTAGGATTTACATAGTGTTTCCTATATGCCAAATTTTTTACAAATATTATCTCATTTGATCCTCACAACAACGTTGTGAGGTAAGTGCTATTATTATTCCTATTTTATGATTGAAGAACGGAGGCAAACAAGTTCAAGTGACTTGTCCAAGGTCACACAGTACTTGAGGGTGGAATGAGAGGGGTTTGCAGTCCCTTCCAGCTCTAAATCTATAATCCAAGTGTAAGGAGGGGCTTAAAACCTCCCTCTCCCTCCCGGGCCCCCCCCATCTCTTCACTAAGTGAGAACAGGTCTCAATTAATCAATCAATTGACCAATAAAAAGAGCTTGGTCTAGGTGCAAAAACACCTTGACTGGAGTGACAGAATGACATCCTCCAAATGGAGAAGAATCAGTCCCATAGGTCCAGGAAACCAGATCTTGCCCCAGGGATTATCCATAAGTTATCGAAAGTGCTGAGAAGGGAGAAATTCTGAAGAGGAGGAACTGGCCAGGGAGACCCCTGGCTGAGTAGAGAAGGACCTGCAGGCTGTAGGAGGTCGGACCTTCCCATCTTCCCATCAGCGTCCTAAATGGCATCCCCAGGTGGGGATAGAAAACTAAATCTGGAGTCACTAAGCCCTGAGTTCAAATCTGTCCTCGGACACTTAACTAGGTGTGTGACCTTGGTCGAGTCACTTATCTGCCATTTGCCTCATCTGTAAAATGGGGATAAGAAGAGCATTTCCCTAGTCCTTTGCAAAAGGGCAAATAGGGCTCAGAAGCCCTGGACCTGTGGGCAAGTCGCTTACTTTCTCTGCTCCTCCCTTAGATTTCCAGGTACTCTCTGAGGTTTCTCCCGGCTCTAAACCTTTGTGTCTATGACCTCTCATTTTACAAAGGAGGACACGGAGGCCCCGAGACTTTGCCAAAGGTTCTGTAGGTGAGAAGGACTCTGTATCCAGCCCTCTGCCTCGGTAGCCAGGCATCTCTAAGTTCTCTTCCAGCTCTACGTCTCTGACCCCAGAGAAGCCCATTCCATCAATCAGTCATTCTGCAAACACTATGTGCCAGGCACTGTGCCCAGGGCAGGACATACAAAGATAGCCCCTGCCCTCACAGAGCTCCCAGTCTAGTGGAGCTGGTCTTTACTATCCATTCACAGATGGTGGCCTGAGCCTCGACACCTGGGGCCGGTGGCGTCACACTCTCCAGACCAGTTTCCTCTTCTGTGAAGTGAGATCCCTAATGGCCTTTCCAGTTCTTGGCCCTAGGAGAAGCCGCCACAAGCCACGTTCATTTTGGGAGTACCTAATGATGCCAGCCGGGGCGGGGGACCCTGGGATTGCTCCTCTCCCCTTGCTCGTGGGGACATCGGCCTTAAGACCCCACTTTCAAGGATTGCCCTGCTTGGCGTCCTGATAGACAGGCGTCAGTCATCGCTGCCTGGGGCCCCTCCCTTCCTCTCCCCTACTCTGTCCATCACCAGCCTGGGAAGGCAGGGGAAGTTACCAGATGTTTGTTTAACCAGCTCCATGACGAGGCTTAGCCCCCCCAGGATGGTCCCTGGGGTCGGCATCCCCAGCTGAAAGGATGGGGGCGGCTCTGCTGAGGAAGTGTTGATTCTTGCCCCAGCCCCTTTAGGGGCAGAAACGTCTGGTGGGGGCAGGAGGAGGTGGCCAAGAAGCTGGTGCAGGTAGGACTGAGGGGGGGCATAGAGCTGAAAACTGGACCAGGAGTGGGGGGGGGGCAGGCCTCACTCTAGAATCACAGGATCCTCGGAGAGAAGGGACCTGGGCCGGGGAAGTGACCAGGGGCTCAGAAAAGAGAGCCAGGGGGGCAGTGGAATTGGACTTTACAGCCTGGGGTGGTGGGCTCAAATCCTGGCATTTCTACCCACTCCCTGGGGTTGCTTAACTTTTCTGGGCCTCAGTTTCTTTCTCTGTGATCTGAAACTATGAACCTTCACATTTATTGGATCACAGACTTAGAGTGGGAAAGAACCTGAGATCACCTGGTTCCAACCTCCTCATTTACAGAGGGGGAAACTGAGGCCCGGGGAAGGGACCTGCCCTGGGAGCAGTGAGTGTCAGGGCAGGAGGAGAAGGGTCTGCTTGGCCTCAGATTATCCTACAGTCTCTCTGGGCTTTGATTCTAGGGTTCTTACTAGTCTGGCCAGAGAGATTCTGCTTGAATCCCTATGGGGATAGGAAGCTCACTATTTCAAAAGGTAGCTTGCTCCACTGCCAGGCAGCAAGTTGTGCTGGAAAGTGCTGAGTGTCACTTATAGGGTCAGAAGGTGAGAGATGGGAGGGGCCTGAGAACAGGGGATATCAGGGCTAGGAGGGGCCTGAGAACAGGGGATGTCAGAGCTGGGAGAGGTCTTAGAATAGAATAGAATTTAAGCTGCTTCTTTTTATTATCTCTGTGACCTTGGACAAATCCCTGCCCTTCCTTGAACCTCTATTTCCCTACCTATAAAAAGAGGGGGTTGATCTAGATGACCACTGTGCTAGGTTGAACATAGCCAAATCTAGACCTGAAATCAGTAAGGCCTGGATTCAAATCACTAGCTTAACTTCTGTCTACCTCAGTTTCGTCATCTGTAAAATGGAGATAGTAATACCACCTACCTTCAAGGTTTGTTCTGAGGATTAAATGAGATAATAATTGGAAGGCACTTAGCTCCCCTTCAAGTATTCTAGACATGCCAGCAGTTCTGACCTCCAAGGTCCCAGTTCTCTGTCCTCTGACCTTTGCCTGGGACAGACCTCTTCCCACGCAGACCTTCGAGCCAGGATCACTCAGCGCTGGGGCCCAACGAGCGGCCAGCATCCCGCCAAGTCCCTGCCAGGAGCTCAGGTAGCCTCCTGACCCTCATTCCACCAGGTGGGGGGTCTCTCCTCACCTGGGAACTCTAGCTGGTTGATCTCTGGTTCTGCGTCCTTACCCCCCCCTCCCCCAGTTGATGGGACATTCGAGGCGGCAGGAGGAATGAGGGTAAGGAAGCCAGACACTGATTCTGTGGAAGACTCCCCTTGGAGATGAAAGAAACCACGAGTGAACCAGGGAACAGGAGGGGAGGGAGCCAGGCCAGGGGCTCGGGGCAGCAGGCGGCGAGCAGGGGAGCTCATTAGCATCCTCCAAGGAGTGGAGAGTGCCGACAGAAGACAGAGGCCCGGATATGGAGTCAAAAAACCCGAGTTCAAATCTCAGCTCTGATGCTTTACCAGCTAAACTCAACGGGCAAGGCCCTTCCCCTCTCTGAGCCTCAGTTTCCTCATTTGTAAAATAAGGGAGTTGAGTAGATGGCCTTGGAGGTCCCTTCCAGCTCTGAATCCCATGAATCTCAGTTGCTTCGCTGGGCAGTCTCAGGGCAGGAAAAGGGTGCAGAGTCTTGGATGCTAGGAGGGGGAGGGGTATTGGGAGATGGTGTGCTGTGGGGGAGGGGCCATGCAATAGAGGAGATGCAAAGTTCAGACGAGACGTGGGCTGCCCTCATGGAGCTCCCAGACTGAGGCAGGATGAGACATGAACACAGGTGCCCCTGGGAGCCAGGAGACCCAGTCTCTGGGAACTGAAATCTGCCTCCTTGCATGTCTCACGCACAGGTTCTAGATGGTGCTGATTCCCTGCTGCCCCCTCTGCCCCGCCCATGAGCTGACCAGCTCTAGATGTACTTCTCGAGGGCCCTGCATCTACGGACAGGTAGCATTACTGCCTTGTGGGGAGAGGTTTGTCTCCGAGGCCCCGTCCCTGAAAGGAGGATGGCAGTAGAAGAGAGTCTTGGGACTCCTTGGGAGACAGAGGGAACCGGGGAGCTCTCGGCTGAACCTACCAAGCCAAGAGAGGAGAAAAGGCAAAGGAGATGGGGGGCCACCCTCTCACCCCTCAGTGCTTCCAGACAGGAGGGCGCTCTTTGGGCTTGCCTCTGTGACTGGGAAAATCATTGGGCCGTAGATTCAGAGCTGGAAGGGACCTCAGAGGACATCGGGCCAAATCCCCTCATGTAAAAGATGAAGCAACTGAGCACAGAAAGATTAAGCAACTCAACAGGTCGGGGCTTCTCTCTGCCCCCACCATCACCCCAGGCAATCATGGGGAACACACTGGGACCAGATGCTGCCCCAGAGAAAGAAAGACACGACCAGGCTCTGCAGCTGCTCCCCTTCCAGATGTGAGACTTTGTTCACATCTGGAGATGCAAGGCTTGCTTTATGTATCCCGGAAACCTCCCTGGGAAATGCCTGAGCCCAGGATAGGATTGGGGGCAGGGATCCCTAGGGGAGAAGGGGCCCCATGAGCCTAGGCTACTCAGAGACTGGTCAAGCCTTTGGCCCCTGGGCACTGCGGTGAGGGGGATTCTGAGGGGATGGGGCAGAGGAGGGGATGGTGGCTAGGAGTGGGAGTGGGTATATGAGGGGGCCTCAATGAGGGTGAGCTGGGCTCTGAAGGAGGCGGGGGTGGAGGTGTTTGCATGGGAAAGGGATTGTGGGACTGTTAGGGAAAGTGACTTTGTCCTGGTAAGGGTGTGGGAGGCTGAAGATGAGTATGTAGGGGTGAGGATAGATCAGAGTGAGTGTGCATGAGAGTGAACACATGGCTGTTAGGCTGGATAGCAGGAAGAACCCCCTCACCAGGAGAGCTGTCCCAAAGTGGAACAGGTTTCCTTAGGAGGTAGTGAGTTCCCCATCACTAGAGGTCTTCAAGCAGAGGCTGGACCTGTCGAGGATACTACGGCAGGGATTCCTTTCCTGTATGGATTGGACTAGCTGCTTGTTGAGGTCCCTTTTGACTCTCAAAATCTGTGAGCCTCTCTGTGCCTCAGTTTCATCATATGTAAAAGGAGATGATAGGCTCATTGTGAGGTTCAAATGCTTCCATGCCACTGTTAAAGCTTCCAACTCCACTGAGTCTTTTGGGACCCCCTGAATATTTCAAGTGCTTTGCAGACCTTTAAGCCTAGCTACCTGCCACCAGGAGGAGGGAGGGAGGATGATAACAGTGACCATGAGTATGCTGGTCCAATACTCTTCACTTTCTATTTTCTCATTCAAACCCCCAAAAGCCAAAGCAGCAGGAGGAGAAGGGAGAGGATGTGACTGTCTCAAAACCATAAGCTCCTGCCAGACTGCAAGATCCCTGAAGGCAGGACCATGCCTTACCTAAATTCTCTGCCTTCCCCAGCATACAGCCCAGGGTGTTACACACAGTAGGTGCTTAATCAGCGTTGAAGTCAAACTGGTGTCAGATCTAGATAGGGACTCACAGGCACGCCTTCCCCAGTTGTTAATGCTCTCCCCTGCTTCATATAACCGTGTATACATTTATCTGTGTACGTGTGGCATCCCCTCCCCCTCCCTTGAGGTCAGATTTGTGTCTCTAGTACCTAGCACAGTGCCTGACACATAGTAGGTATTCAATCTGCCATAGTAGTAGTAGGTACTCAACTCAACTGCCATGGATTTATTGGATAGTATCTCAGAGTCCCACCATACCTGGTCAAGCATCCCCATTACAGTGTCCAGACACATGGCCCTCCAGCCTCCATCTGGTTATCTCTAAGGATGGGAGCCCACTTCATTCTGAAGCTGCCCATTCTATTTTGAAACAGCCTGGATAGTTGGAACATATTTCCTTAGAGAGTCATAGGCCTTTATTTTGGAAGGGATCATCTCATCCAGTTATCCCATTTCACTGATGAGGAGACTAAGACCAGAGGCCCAAAGTCATCCAGCCAGATCCCGGGGCTCCTGAACCAACATCTTTCCTACCTCATTACCCAGTGCCCTCAGAGATCGCCAAGGCAATCTTCCCTATTTTACAGATGTGGTAACTGAGGCACTTGGAAGGAAAGAGAATGCCTGAGTGTCCATGGTAAATGTGGTAGTGCTCGGTTAAAACCCAGGCCAGGGGTCTTCCACCTTGCATTCAAAGATGGTGGATTAGCTTTTTGACCATAAGTAAACAGGCGGCTCCCATCCTGCCTCCTCCAGCCCAGTGTTTGGTCAGCCCCCAACTGGAGCAGCTTCCCTTTCTTATCTGTTGTCTGTTGTTCTTAGCCAGCTGGGGGGGAGACTCTTGGACTCTCTACTTGAGGACAAACTGTGGGCCCAGAAGAGGTGGATGCTTTGATCTATGAGGCTGACACCTCAGCTGTCAACTCTGCCCCCAGGAGCCAGAGCCCTGGGTCCTAAGCACCAGAGGCTAGGGAGCTAGCTTAGAGATTGCCCAACCCACTCAAACCCTGCATGTCCCAGGAGAGGCAATGGGGGCCCAGAGAGGGACAGGAACCTTGTCCTGAGTCACAGGGGAGGGAGAGTCTGGGATTCCAGAGCCAGGCCAGGGACTAATGTCCGAAGGTACCTTCCTTTCTCTCTGCTACTTCACTGGGACTTGGGGGGCTCAGATTTCCCCAATATAAGATTATAAACTACTTGAGGGCAGGGCTGTTTAATATTTTCTTTGAATCCCCAGGGTCCAGAATATTGCCTGACATAGAATAAATGATCACTGAATTGTTGAATTGAATTAATCCCATCTCTGTCACTAAGTGGCACCCCTGCCATCCCCGCAGCTTCTCCTTTTCTCCATCCCAGTGGCCATCCCAAGGGATATGGTTTTTCGATGTCTCTTCCAGATTTCCTGTTTTCTCCATCCTCTGGCCTGTCAAATAATCAGGTTGGTGTTTCTAAAGCTTTTGGTGACATTGGACCACTTTCCACCAACTCCAAACAAGCTTCGCTATTTTCATACCTGGATCCTACCATGGGGGCATTTCTCCCCAGAGGGATCAGTCTTGACCTCCTTGCACCTCAGGGAAAAGGTTTTTATCAGTATTTTCACTCTGGATATTAGAACATTCTTGTCTTCTCCAGGTTAATCAATCCCAGTTAATCTCACTTAACCTCTGTCTGACTCATTTTCCTTAACTGTAAAATGGGGATAATAATAGAATTGACCTCACAGGGTTATTATGAGGATCAAATGAGACATTTGTAAATAGCTTAGCACTGTGCTCAGCATACAGTAAGTGCTTAATAAATGCTTGTTCTTTCCCTCCACTCCTTCCATCATCTTCAACCACATAGTTGACCTTAAGTCCCTATCCTAGTTGCCTTCCTTTGAATGCTCTCCAACTTATCATACCCTTCCTAAAATGTGGCACCTAGAATACAGTACCCTAGAAGCATTCTGACTAAGGAGCACAATAAGGCTATGTCTCCCTGAGTTCTGGATGTTCTGATTCTCTTCATGGAGCTTAAGTCTGAATTAGCTTTTTTTTGGCTGCCATGTCTTACTGTTGACTTGTGGTCCACAACCCCCCACCCCAGATCACTTGAACTGCTTTCTAGCCATGTTTCCCCCATCTAGCACTTAGGTCTTTTTTTTTAATCCAAGTAGATTGTATATTTATCCAATTTCATATTTTTAGCTATGCTCCAATGTTCTTGCCTGTTGAAGTCTTTGGGAATCCTGAATCTATTTTCCAGCATGTTGGCCACAAAGTTGACAAGTGCGCCATCTATCCCTCCATCCAGAGCTGTCCACTTAATTACTTCAGTGAATCTGGGATCCATCACTTGCGTCAAAAAGAAGAGACCGATTTCCTTAATCGACGTATTTCCTTCACCCATACAGAAGCCGGCTCATCCTCTAGGACTCTTGTCTTGGTTCTCCTAGAGATCTTCCAACAGGCATCTCTCTCCCCTTTGTTTGGGAGGGCTTTCTCTGACCTTCTGGTGCTTTGCGAGGGCCCCATGCAGTACTAGGTCTATCCGTTTTCACTATCTATCTTGCCAAATTCTTTTTCTGACCAGTAATACAGCCCTACTCCAATGGCTCCCCATTATCTCCTGGATCAAAAATGTTTAGCACTTAAACAATACAGGACATAGAATCAGGGTCCAAAAGGATCTCAACAAGCTAGAATCTTGGGCTAAATCTAAATAAATAAATTATTAAATTAAATTAAATTAAATTATAATTAAAATTAAATTAAAAGGAGCAAATGTAAACACTCATGCCTGCGTTTAAAATAATCTTCACAAGTATTGAGTCGGGGAGGCAGGAATAGGCAGCAGTTTGTGTGAAGAAGATCTGGGGGTTTCCAGTGGACTACAAGCTGAATAGGTACCAGCAGTGTGCTGTGGCAGCTAAAAAGCCAATGGGATCTTGGGCTGCATTAAGAAGGGCAGAGTGCCCAGGGCTAGGGAGGTGAGAGAATCACTGTTCTTTGTGCCAGTCGTGCCATATCTAGGTTGTTGGGCATCTTTAGTTCTGGGCATTATGTTTTAGGAGAAACAGTGATTACCAAATGTTCAGAAAAGAGAATAGTTTTCATTTCTCCTCCTCCTCCTTCTTTCTTCTTCTTCTTCTTCTTCTTCTTCTTCTTCTTCTTCTTCTTCTTCTTCTTCTTCTCTTCTTCCTCCTCTTCTTCTTCTCTTCTTCTTCTTCTCTTCTTCTTCTTCCTTCTTCTTCTTCTTCTCTTCTTCTTCCTTCTTCTTCTTCTTCTTCTTCTTCTTCTTCTTCTTCTTCTTCTTCT
>NW_020953945.1:1361544-1397581 GCF_900497805.2 Vombatus ursinus | reverse complement strand
TCTTCTTCTTCTTCTTCTTCTTCTTCTTCTTCTTCTTCTTCTTCTTCATCCCTAGCACAGGGAATAAGGCCTTACCTGTAGTAGTATTATAGGTGCTTTATAAAGGTCCATGCAATTAATTTGAATTGAACGACTCGGGATGGCTCAGTACAGCTGCGAGACCAGCACGGTCTGTGCGACCTTGGACAGTTCATTTCTCTCTCCAGGTTTCAGGTTCCTGCTCTGTAAAACGAGGAGGTGACTTGGTTTGACTAAATGACCTCTGAGTTCCTTTCTGGTTCTTTAGCCTGGAGGAGAGAAAAATCCAGGGGAAGTTCATGACTGTCTTTATTTGAAGGGCTTGGTCCCAGAGGACAGAGCCCAGAGCAATGAGATGAATATGGAAAGAAGCAATTCTGGGCTTGACGTCAGGAAACATTTCCCAACGATCGGAGCTGTCCAAAGGGGGATTAGCTGTCTGCGGTTCCTGTCCAAGGTTATAGGTTCCTACACCCAGGGCGGGAGGGAACCTCCGTGGCCAAGGAGTCCAGCTTCCTTCTTTTACGGAAGCGACAACGTGCCTCCCATCTCCCACCTCCACACCTTTGCACCGGCCATTTGCTATGCCTAGAATCCTCATTCTCCTAGTTTCCTTCAAAGCCCACTTAAGCGTCACCCCCCACACAATGTCTTTCTCTCTCTCCCTCAGAAATTGCCTTGCCTTATTTTGTGCATGTTTATGTATAGACCCATGGGTGCCCCGGAAAGAAGGTAGAAGATTCCTGAGGGTAGAGACAGTTTCATCCATTTTTATGAGGCAGTTAGAAAGCATACTAGACTGCTGGACAGGAACACCTGAGTTCCAATCCTGCCGAAGCTTCTTACTAGTCACGTGGTCCTGGATGGGGACCTTAGAAACCATTGAATCCAAACCAACAGCCCTCCCCTAATTTTACACACAAGGAAACTGAAGCACAAAAATGTTAAGGGATTTGCTCAGGGCTGCACAGCTAGTAAGTGATAGGAGCAGATTTGAATTCAGGTCTTCCAAGCGCTATGTAAATGCTAGGTATTATTAGTTTTGCTTCTGAATCCCAGGCAGTTAGATGGTGCAGTGGATAGAACATAGGGCCTGGAGTCAAGAAGACCTGAGTTCAAATCTGGCCTCAGACACTTCCTAGTTGTATGACTCTGGGCAAGTTGCTTCACCCTATTTGCCTCAGTTTCCTCCTCTGTAAAATGAGCTGGAGAAGGAAATGGCAAACCACTCCTGTATCTTCACCAAAAAAACCCCAAATGGGATTACAACAGAGTCGGACACAACTGAACAAGAACTGTATCCCTTGTGTCTGACCCGTAGCATTACTATACAGGGGAAATCAACCTGACTGTACAGTCAGAGGGCCTGAGTTCAAAACTCAACTCTGATGCTTATTGCCTGGGCATGGCACTCACTTCTCTGATCTCAGTTTCCTCTTTTGTAAAAGTTAGACTAAATGGCCTGAGTCCCCTACACATATGATCTCATCATCCCTTGAAGTCCCTTCCCTGTTCTGAACCTCAGTTTCCCCATCTATAAAATGGGAATCACTACACTTACACTCCTCACTTCACAAGCCTGCTGTGAGGAATGTCTCTGTAGCCTGGGAATAGTATGACTATTGATTGGAGTTACTGCAGCTGGGTGTTGGGCTGCCCCCAGGACCGCCCTTGTCCTTGGAGCCAGGCAAGATGGTGAGAGGAGGGACCCAAAGAGAGGAAGTGGAATCCCCCTGGACTCTCAGCTTACACCCCTCCCCCTCCTCTTGGGGCCTTCCGCGTCCTCCTTGCTCACTGCAAAGCCAGGGAAACCTAATGCCTGCATTAGGCAAATGCTTTGTAAATTACTCTTTAGTTCCAAGGCTTAGTGTCCCTCTCTGAGCTCAGCCAGAGGAGCTTCGGGCTAGTGTGTCCTGGGTCCGGCTGGCCAGCAGGCCACCCCCTCCCCCCTGCCCAGCCCAGAGCTGTCATTGGTCCCAGCTGTCAAAAGCATGGAGAGGGGGGAGTGGTGGGAGCTCACCCCAGAAGGAATGTGTGCATGGGGCTAGAGGGGAAGGTGGAAAGGGGGGATGGAGGCCTGGAGGCCCCCTCCACCTAATGACCTCTCTTCATCCCCCCTCCCCCCACCATCAGACCCTCAAGCTGGACCTTGCAGGTCGGCTCCTCTGCCTTCTTATGCAGTGACTAGGATTCCAGGCCCAGCACTACTTGGACAAGTCACTTCCTCCCTGCACCTCACTTTCTTCCTCTGAAGACTTAGAATGTGTCTTACTTTGACTGGATGACTTCTAAGATCCTTTCTGATCCTACATGTATGATTTTATCTGGGGGACCCTGGACAAGTGTCTTCCCATGTGGGGCACCCTTTGTTCCCTCAATTACAAAGCAAAGGTATTGGAACTGATCTCTAAGGTCCTTCCAGCTCTGAATCTTCTCTCTCTCTTACTTCTCCTCTCTCTCTTCTCTCTCTCTTACTTCTCCTCTCTCTCTTCTCTCTCTCTGTCCTTTCTCTCTATGTCTCCGTGTCTCTCTCTCCTCTCTCTTTCCTCTGTCTCTGTGTCTTCGTCTCTCTCTCCTGCCCTCCCTCCCCCACAATTGTGGAAAGTGAGGCACAGAAAAAGGTCCGGCTAAGGTGCTCCCCACCTCTTCCCTCCCAGTCTCTGGTCTTTTCCATTTCTTCCCACTCCCTTCATTCAATGGCTCTGACAAGCTCCATGGCTACTCCTCCCACCCCACATGCTCTAGGCCCCCCACTCTCTTCCCAGCTTTTAGTAAACCCTGCTCTCAGCTGAGGAGCTCCTTCACACTAACATGATGAGGACTGATAGCAGGTCCCCATGTATCCCTTTCCAGAGACACTGGCTTTCTGACTAGCCCCTTAACAGAGGGAATCGGGCATCGCAAGAAGAGTTTAGAAGACCTGGATTCGAATCCCACCTCATATATTTATCAGCTTTATGACCCTCAGCAAGTTATTGTACTTCACGGTCAAGAGTCAATAACCATTTATTTAGTGTCTGCTATGTGCCTAGGACTGTGCTAAATGCTGGGGATACAAATATGAAAAAAGAAAAGACAGGCTGTGCCCTCAAGGAGCTTACACTCTAATGGGGGAAGACAATACAGCAAAGGAAGCTGGGGGGGGGGGGGGGGGGAGCTGGAGAGAAGCTACCTGAGGCAGGAACGTGGCAGGGAGGTCAGAAAAGTCCTAACGTAGTGCAGCCAGGTGCAAAGTTAGGAGAAAACGGAGCCTTGGTTTTCCCGTCTGTAAAATGGAATGACATTGGTTATACCAACCTTACCGGGCTATTGTGAGGCTCCAGGGAGCTGCTCACAAAATGTCCTGCAGACTTTAAAACACTCCGTAAATGTCTGCTCTTAGAAGTTTTATCACCCCGTACTTTAGCCAGAAGGAAGAGCTCGGGAAAGGAGATGCAGGGAAACAAAGGCGGGCGGGGGGGGGGGGCGTGTCTTGGGGAAGAGCAGGGATCAGGAGCCCTAGGGGTCCAGGCTGGATTCTGGTGACTTTGGGGAAGCCAGGGGTGGGGGAGGGAACCTTGAAGGGACCCTGGAGGGAGAACGGAGCAACCCGCAGACCAGGAGAAAATTCAGCAAATGTTATCTTTGGAAAAAATTGGACTACAGACACTGTGAGGCCCTCCCCCTCCCTGCCACTCGCTTCAGGGCTCCCCTAAGTGAGCACGGACATGAGGACAGCTCACACGCCTGTCCCCATGATCTCACAGGGCTCACACATGTGCATGGGCACAAGTGTATTCTGCTTAGATGCAGCACATGGAAACACTGTTGATACGTGTGCACACATGGTAAAACACATATATGCATTAACGTAGGGGCACATTGCTCATATACATGGACTGTGAACATAAATGCAAGGCCCTCACATATATGTTTGGGTTTCTCCACATGCAGGTGAACAGATGGTGTTCATACATACACAGACATTGGACAGAGTGCTCATATATGTGTGTGCATGGGACATACATGTTCCTTCACATTGCATATGAGAGCATAGCCCACATGTGTGAATAGGTGTGCAGTGCTCGTGTGTCTTATATGTTGACACATATGGCCCATACACACTTGTGCTTGGCCATGTAGCCCCTATACATGAACCCACCGTTCCTATATGCATACATGTGCACAGCTAAGCACACAGCTCACATATCTTGGCATATGGGCATACGACTCATGTGTGTATGCATGTGGCCACATACACAGCCTGTGTCTCTGGGAACGTGTAGTTCAGACATACGTGTATAGAGCGTGGCATAGTGAAAAGAACCCTGGCTCTGGAGTCTAATGCCATGGGTTCAATTCCTGCCTCCTGCGTCACACTGAGTGAGTGATTTCATATCCCCAAGCTTCAGTTTCCTCCTCTGTAAAATGAAGGGGTAGAACTGGATACCTCTTCTAACTCTCTGATCCTATGATCCCGTAGGTGGGCACGCATGCCACTCACCCATGTGTGCATAAGGCAGAACACGTGAACAGCCGTGTGTGTACCCATGGCCAAATCCACAACAGTAAGGAGAGCTCCCATTCCTACAGTGGTACATTAGGGTTGAAAATGTGAGTATTGATTATTTTTCTTGCCTTAGAGAGCAGGAAACCAGAGCCCAGAGGAGTGGAAGTGACTTACCCAAGGTCACACAGCCAGAGCACGACAGGATCTGAACTGGGTTTCATTCCTATGATGCACGCAGTTGTTTATGCAGACACATTCTTGTGTCTTCCTGGCCACCTATGCCTCTTGTGTGTACACACGGACACTCCCATGCCGTCTATGTGAACACATGTCTGCATAAAATGCACAGCTTAGACATGTGTGTAATGATTGCATACAGCTGCCATGGTCCTGCAGCCCATGTGTGTGTGTGCGTGGAGACCTGCAGTCTATGAGCATTCACCTGCACATACAAAGTACTTCTTGCAATAAAAAATAAAGAGAGGGAAAAGGCAGGCTTGAAAACGTCTCAAAGAGATCATTCCATTTTGCCCATTTATCCAATACTTCACCTCTGGGCTCTGGGACCAGCTCTGCAAAGGAGGGAGGGAGGGAAGGAGGGAGATCCCTTTTTCTCATCCCTTCTCTGGGGCCAAGCTTGGTCATTATAATTTCATGGGAGTGAGTTTCTTTTGTTATTCTTCTCTTGTATGTTGTCCTAATCATGGTGTACATGGTTTTCCAGGTTCTGTTTACTTAACTCCGCATCAGTTCATGAGTCTTCCCATGCCGTTCTGCATTCACCACAATCATTGTGGCTTTTTAAATGGTGTTTTATTTTTTTCAATTGTATGTAAAGACAAATTTTAACTTTCATTTTTTAAAAAATTTGAGTTCCAAGTTTTCTGTCACATTAGCCAGTCTGATAGGTGTGAGGTGGTATCTCACAGCTGTTTTAATTTGCATTTCTCTAATCAATAGTGATTTAGAGCATTTCTTCATATGACTATAGATAGCTTTGATTTCTTCATCTGAAAACTGCCTGTTCATATCTTTTGACCATTTATCAATTGGGGAATGACTTGTTTTCTTATAAATTTGACTCATTTCTCTATATATTTTAGAAATGAGGCCTTTATCAGAGACACTGGCTGTAAAAATTGTTTCCCAGCTTTCTACTTTCCTTCTAATCTTGTTGCATTGGCTTTGTTTGTGCAAAACCTTTTTAATTTAATGTAGTCAAAATTATCCATTTTGCATTTTTATGATGTTCTCTATTTGTTCATAAACTCCTCTCTTCTCCATAGATCTGATGTAGATTCTATTTCTGAGGACTGGTGCAGACATGAGGATGTGTGCCTGAAGAAAACAGGAGATATGGGGGGTGGGGAAGACACATGATAACTAACCGCAGGTATTTGAAGAGTCATCGTGTGGGGGTGAGATCGGCCTTGAAGAGCAGGACTGGGAGGGAAAGTCCCCGAGGGGCCGATGTGGACTCCAGAGGAAGGAAAGTTTCCTTACAAAGAGAGTGACCTTGAACTACAATGGACTTTTGGCAGAAGATAGTGGGATCCTCTCACTGTAGGCCTTTAAGCAAGGCTGGATGTCAGAGATATCATAGGGGAGCCTCTGGGCTGCCCTTCGAGCAGGTCAGCCTCTGGAAATCGCCTCCCAGAGAGCCTCAGCCTGGAACGACCATCTGGGGGAAGGCAGATGAGGGAGGGCCTTCTGCAAAGGACAGGTGGGTGCAGTGGGAGGGCCTGCTGGGCCACGGGCTGTTCTTCAGCCTCAGGGAGGCTCCCAGGCCGGTAGTCCTGTCAGGCCGGGTGTCTGGACTGTCATGTCCATATCTGCCTACATTTTTGGGTGGATGTTGACAAAATGGAGGGCATCCAGGAGGGTCATTGGGCAGAGGAGGGGGCTCGGGACTATGGTAAATGAGCATCCATTGGAGGGTGGGGTTCAGGCTGGAGAAGCAATTAGGAGATTGGGGGTGGGGTAGATGAACTAGCTATCCTTGATTATTTGAAGGGCTCTCTGGGGGAAGAAGGATTGACCTTGATCTGGCCTCAGAGGACAGACCTGGGAGGGGTGGCTCAAAGATTCAGGGGGGTGAATCTCAGTTTACTACAAGGAAAAAGGTGCTGAGGGTGACAGTGTCCAAAGATGGAACAAGGGAGGAGGTGAACTTCTTTTCAACGCAGGAATTCAAGAGGAAATGAGATTGATGACCTCCTGTCAAAGATGTCATGAAAGGGGCTTTTGTAAGAGGAATCCCCTCCAAGCGTCCTTCCAGGCCCCATTGCCTCAGTTTCCTCCTTGGTCAGAAATGGGCTAGGGTGTAGGCATTCTCCTGGCTTTCCCACCTCCCTAGCGCACTGGAAATACCACAATTGTCTCTCCGCTGCCATGGACACATTAGGCCCCTTGGGGCTGGTGGCCCATTACCATATAAGGTTCCGCGACAGTCTGGCGCCTGCCCCTCCCAGCAGCGCCCGGTGTCCCAGAGCCCGGGTCCATTTCATCTTGGCAAAGACCCCAGGTCGGGCCGCGCCTCTGAGGGAGGTGGGGGGCAGCAGTTGGGGCATGACTTGAGGCTCAGTGTGGGGGCGCCAGGCACCAGGAAAAGACTGGTGGGGGAAGCGCAGGGGTTCACCCCAAGCGTCCTGGGGGTCCAGGAAGCGGGGGTGGGCACTGTGGGCGGCCAGGCCTGGTCTGGCCAAGGGAAAGTGATCCACCTCCCAGCACAGCTGGCCCTAAGTGGCTCACTTAGGGGGATCAGGAGAAAAGGCAGACTCCGCCTCCGTCCGCCACCCACATCGGGGATGGGGCTCACAGGCTTCGATAGTTCAAAGTGCCTTCCCTTGGGAGTCAGAGGCCCTGCCTTCACATAGAAGCTCTCAGTTTGCTACCTTCAGGGCCTCAGGTCAATCCCATCCCCCTCATTTGACCTCCCTGGGCCTCAGTTTCCTCCTCCGAAAAAATGAGGTGAGTCAGACTAGTTGAGCTTAACTAATTTGAGAGCTTCCAGCTGTAAGCACCAGGCCCCTACAAGCGCTTCAGGCCTCCCTCAGAAGCCTGAAGCTAGGGGCTAGGGGCTTCATAGGCCTCCAGAAAGGAAGGGATTATTAGAATCTAGGATTTAGACCTGCTAGGTCCCATTTAGTCCAACTCTGGCATTGTATAATTAAGGAAACTGAGGCCAGGGAGGGAAGAACACAGGTAGTGGCAGGGCTGGGCCTCAGATCCAGATCTTCTGATTCTCAGGCTCAGGGGTCTTTCCAAACTGCCTTGAATAATAGAGGCCTGGACCAGGCCTCAGAAAACAGGCTTGGGGTGGGGTATCGGGCCTTCTAGGAGTCTTAGTACAGGAAGCAATGCACCCCCAAGTCCCCTGCCCCAGTCTTCTCTCCCTCCCCAAATTCTCCCTAAGCTTCCAGATTCTCAGAATGCCAACTGTACTTCATGTATGTGTGGCCCTAAGCACGTCTGGCTGACGCTCCATGTTCCAAAGCCTCTCCCAGCTCTGACATTCCCTATTCTGAAGACCCTCCCTTCTGTGTCTAATGCCCCTTGGAGTCTCTTGCATACTCTACTTCTTGCTTCTGGCTCTGTCCCTGATTCCATTAAGCAAGACCTTTCCCCTGTCTGGGCCTCAGTTTCCCTTCTGAAGGGTTGGCCCCTTCCAGTTCCAACATTTTATCATGCTGTGATAGCCAAGGCCCCTTTCCAGTTGGAATGATGAATGGTTCTAAGAACCTGTGAGTCTCTGACTCCAAGGAGAAGGAGGGAGGGAGGAGGGAGGGAGGAGGGAGGCGGGAGGGAGGGAGGACTGGTGCCCACAGCTCAGGTCCTGGCCCTGCCTTGGTCAACTCTGGCAAGAGCTGCTCCCAAACTTCCCCCCCTCCCAGGGAGTGCTGACCCTGGGCCTCCCCATTCAGTGAGGGTCTCAGCTCCCCTATACACACCACCCCCTCCACCTCCCAGGCTGAGCGGAGGTATCCCATCACAGTCTCCGGCCTGACTTGACAGCTGTCAACACCAGACTGTTTATTTGTTCTCTGGGAATGGGGGGGGTGAATTTCCCTCCTGCCCCCCAAGGAGGGAGTGGGGAGGGGGAAGACCAGGCCTCACTTCCCTGCAAGAGACAGTGAGCCTCCTCGGGCCAGCTCTGGTTGCTAAGAAAGCAGGAAAGGGCCAGGCAGTGAGGCCTGAGCGGGGGAGACATCCCCTCTGGCTCCAGCAGCCCACCCCTACCCCACCCTGGTCTCACTTCTCTTATCCCCTTGTATTCTCTCTTGTCTGAGAGCTCCATCATTTTCCAATGAAACTTACATCCAGTACAGAGGACCCCTCTGACCTCAGCCCTCTCCTCTACCTCTCACGTCCTCCTTAATCTACCAACTCAGAGTAGATGCTCCATTGGAATCTGGTCCTTTTGGGTAAGTGGAAAGAGCTAAGAATTTATAGTTTGAGGACCTGCTTGCATCTCTTTGCTATCTGCATCACTCTGTAAACTGGGATGTTAGAACATAGACCTCAAAGCTCTCTGAGAACACAGGATGTCAGAGCTGAGAGGGACCTTAAAGTTGCTAAAAAAAAAAACAAAACTCTTAACAACAGTCCTTTCGTAGTAGCAAACAACTGAAAACAAAGTAACTTGCTATCGACTGGGGAATGCCTAAACAGGGCTGTTAACTGGGCTGGAAGAAACAATCAGTATGGTGACTACAGAGAAACATGGAAAGATGTCTATGAACCGATGCAGAGTGACATAAACAGAAGCAGGGAAACAGTAAACACAATGACAATGACAGAACAACTGAAATTGGAGCCTGGAAAAGTACAATGACTAGGTTACCACCTCCATGCCTTTGCATTGGCCACCTCGGAGCCTAGAAAGGGGTCCCTTTTCACCTCTGACGCTTAGAATCCCCAAATTCCTTCAAAGCTCAGCTCAAGTATCACCTTCTATACACCAGGTATTTAATCAATGCTGGTTGGAGAGCTGGGCTTATTCTAATATTTCAAAATATCTGGAATTTTGAATAGAAAGGCAGCTTCAGAGTAGGAAAGACCTGCCTCTAACATACTGGCTGTGTTACCCTGGGCAAGTCACTTCTCCTCTGTGCCTTAGACAACTTTGTGAGTCTGTAGTGTCTCTAAGACTATAAATTGCAGTGTGGTGCTGAACTCTCGCTTACATTTTCTGGGCCTCAGTTTCCTCATCTGTAAACTGGGGATGATAGTAGCAACTTTTGCCTCAAAAAGCAGGTGTGAGGATCAGATAAGATAGTGAAGTCTGCAAATCTTAAAGCAATGATTTACTTGGCCTGGGCTCATTTTCCCTTCCACCCAACCGCCAACCGTGATCCCAACCTTTCTACCCCTTAAAAGGTGGGTCCATGAATACCACCACTAGCTTCACCTCTAGCTCCAACACTGACATTTTGAACCTGGGACCAAAGGCTTTCTAGGTTTGCAGGGCCTACTCACTCTTGGAATCCTATATTAGGACCCTCCAACCAGTCCTCTCTATACCAGTAGAAAGAGGACCTTCGGTTGGGAGGCAGGAGGAAGGTTATGAGTGTGGGAACTCCCTCCATGGAGAAATAGTCTGCCATTTCCTCATACAGCCCTTTTGACACTTGAGGAAACTGAGGCGAACAGGGTTAAGTGACTTGCCCAAGGTTGCCCAGCTAGTAGGTGTTTGAGGCTGGATTTGAACTCAGGAAGATGAAGATGCTTCTTCCTGACACCCAGCCTAGCACTCTATCCACTGTGCTACCTAAATGTCTGTGGCAGCATTCAAATTCCATCTGACTCCAAGTCTCAGGCACTCTCCATTACACACTGTGCTGGGCCCTTCCAGGGGAGAGAGAGCAGGTGAAGTAGCATCTCCCCTCAAGGAACTTACAATCTGCTGCAGAGAACAAGAGTCACACATAAGACAATTAGAAAAGTATATGCTAGGATGTTATCATGGTAGGGAGAATGCTAAAAACTGGAGGAATTCAGAGAGCCTGGCCTCAGTTTCCTCCTCTGTAAAATGCGCATAATAATAGCACCCTCTTCCCAGGGTTGTTGTGCTGGTCAAGTGAGATAAAAATTGTAAAGAGCTTAGCACAGTGCCTGGCACATAGTAAGAGCTCTATCAACGTCAGCTATTTATAGATGAGGGGTAACCACATAGCACACTGGATAGAGTGCTAGGCTTGGAATCAGAAGGCTCATCTTCATCATCATGAGTTCAAATCTGACCTCGGACACATACTAGCTGTGTGACCCTGGACAAGTCACTTCACCCTGTTTGCCTCAGTTTCCTCATCTGTAAAATGAGCTGGAGAAGGAAATGGCAAACTATTCTAGAACCTTTGCCAAGAAAACCCCAAATGGGGTCACAGAGAGTCAGACATGACTGAACAGCAACAGCAAAAAATTATAGAGGAGTTTTAAGATCTCTTAGGAAGAGGCACCAGGTTTTGTGAGAGAAGGAGCTGTCAGTTAGAGCTGGATGACTTTTATTAAGCTTGTGGTCTGCTAAGACCCTCTAGGTCCTTTTCCTAGGATCTGCCCCTGGCTAGCCACACCTCCTTCTTCCTGTGTAGGTGCCACTGGGTTTTTTTTTTATCCCCAGGGTGAGACTTTGCCTTGGAAATATCAGGAATTAGTAGCAAAGCATGTGTGAAAGGTTATGTCTCCCAGCAATACTCCCAGGCCCAAGAAAGGATGGGGGCTGCTGAAAGGACGCTCAGAAGGTGGGAAGGCCATAGGAGCCCAGTGTGGACAGGAGGGCAGGACTAGGGGCCTGATTCTGGAGTGGAGGCAAGGGAGGGAAGGAGCTCAGGGAAGCTTAAAGGGATGGGAATGGGGATGTGGCTAATACAAAGACTACCATGAGACCCTCCCACAGACCCCTCTGGACTTCCGCATTCAGATCTGGGGGCCATATCTTAGGAAAGGCACAGAGAAGCTGGAGAGTGTTCAGAGAAGCACAACCAGAGAGAAGGGCCCCCAAATCAACCCCATGGTTGACAGAGCTGGGATTGTGTAGCCTGGAGAAGAGAATGTTGTAAAATCCAGGGGGAAAATATTGATAAAAGCCTTCTCCCTGGGGGCCAAGAGCTCAGCTGACCCCTCTAGAGGAAGGGAGGACCTAGGTATAAAAAGAGTGAAGCTTGTTGGGGGGTATTTGGGAAATTTTTTTTATTTAAATTAACAATTTTATATTCAATTTCAAATTCTTTCCCTCCCTTCCTCCACCCTTCCCCCACCCACTGACAAGGCAAGAAATGCTATTGATGGGAAGTGATCTAATATCACGTGGAGCTTTAGAAATGCGAATGTGCTAATTAAGGCCAGAAGATAGGGACCCCAGGAGATGTGAAAGAGACCTTGGAAGCCACATCCCTTTGGGATGGTCACTAGAGAGAAAAATGAGGAGGAATCAAGAAGAGAAGCTATGGGGATGGGGGCGGGGGTGGGACTTGCACATAGCGGCAAACTTAGAATTGATTCAATTCAGTTCGACAATGTAGTAATCATTCATTAAGGAATTTGTTGTTGTTCAGTTGTGATCTATTCTCTGTGACGCCATTTGGGGTTTTCTTGGCAGAGATACTAGAGTGGTTTGCCATTTCCTTCTCCATCTTATTTTACAGATGAGGAAACTGAGGCAAAGAAGGTGAAGTGACTTGTCCAGGGTCGCCCAGCTGTTAAGTGTCTGAGGCCAGATTTGAACTCAGGAAGATGAATCTTCTTGACTCCTCGCTCGGTGCTCTATCCACTGTGCCACCTAACTGCCCTATCATTAAGAGATACCTGCACCCTGGGGATTGACTAGCCTCTGTCCTCGAAGAAGTTATAATCTTATACTGGAGAGAAGGGGAGAGGATCTGAGTTTTCTACCTCCCAGACAGGCAGCAGGAAGTGCCTGGGACAGGGCTATGCTGCTGGGTGTTCCAGGGGATAGGGAACTCCTGGGGAGTAAATTCCCTCCTCAGTGCAGATCTCTTGGGCTGCTCCTTACAGTCTTAGAGAGCTGCCTGCCATGGAGACTGTGTGAGGACTGGCCCCAAGGTCTTTCCTGGGTGAGGTCAGCTCTCTCTCCTCTTCTGATCTGCCTTTGTTTACGTGGCAGAGCGGACATTCAGCTCTGGTCACTTTCCTTGGGAATACCCCCTCAGACACTGTCCAGTCGGCCTCTTCTTTCCCAAGGTTCCTTATTCCCCTTCATCTGCCCCCTCTTCAGAACCATCCTTTGGGGACTCTTGTTCCACTCAGGAGGCTGAGGTCATGGCCCCCCCCCCACCAAGTCCTTGTCGGTCCAGCCCCTGACTGGGCATGAACCAACGCCCTGTGACTGGCCATTCAGCTTCCTAGTAAAGGCTTTCAATGGCAGGGGAACTCACTGTCTTGTTCCACCCCGGGACAGCTCAAATTACAGAGTGAGCCAAAATCTGCTTCCTCCAAAGATCCCTCCATGAATCCTAGTTTTCCCCTGCTCAAAGCCATTCTTTCCCTCCTCCTCTTCCAAGTCCCTGATCTTTCCCTCTCCCCAGTAGCTGCAGTCTCGTCCTGGGTGCTGGTTTCTTCTCTAGTACTTGCACCCATCTATAGGGCTCTCCTGTTCTTCCATACTTTCCTCACCAGACCTCCTGTCCTTGTCCTGTTACTAGGGCCTCTGGGGTGGTAAGGAGAGTGGGACGCTTGGAATCTCAAAGCTTGGGTTTGAGTTTCAGCTCTGAGACAAATCATTGTACTCATCTATAAAATGGGAACAAAATGGTGAGAGGAGTGGTCGACAGGAAGGGTGGGGATGGTAGGGAGCAGTCTAGAAAAAGGAGTCACTGTTGTTATTCTTAATTCTTTCCCTTCAAAGCCAAACCTTCCCTGGGATGCCTTTCCTTCCTGGGTCCCCTGCAGTCTGGCTTAGGCCCTCCCCCCCTCTATCCAGCAATCCCCTGTGTTTGGTGAGGGACCCCCTGGGGGGAGGGCCAGGCTCCCACATGGTTCTTGTCTGAAACATCTGGGATTCTTTCCAGATGCTCAGCAGGAGTCCTGGGTCCAGGACATTTTAAGATGGCCCCTGCTGAGGAACAACAGAGTGGGGGACAGTCTCCATGTGGCTGGAGGAGGAAAAGGCTCGTAGACTGAAGCCTTTTTAAAATTCTCCAGTCATTTGCCCCCCTCCTATCTCTCACAGCCCCCCCAAGTGCTCCGAAGGAGTCTTTCTGGCTTCCAAACGTCCACTCATCCCAGTGGGGACCAGGAAGGCTAAGGCTAGAACTTGGAGGCCAGACGCCTGGCCTCGTGCTCAGGTCTGCTCTCATGCCTGCACCAGCAAAGCATACCCAGCTACCTGCAGGGCCTTTCACTGCTGGGACCTGCATACAGCAGGACCATCCCATAGGAAGAGGAGCGGGGCTTCTCCATGGCTCCATTCTTTGGGGCCCTTTTCCTATCTACTCTTCTTGGGAAACATGGAATGCCAAGAGCAGGTAGAGGACTTTGAACTCAGAAGGACAAAGCTAGGAGGGAGCTTAGAACAGGGGATGTCAGAGCTGGAAAATACATAACTGTGGGACTGTGGACTCTTTAATGATGCATTATCTTATTATAGAATCTATTACAATATAGTGCCTTTTTTTGTCCTAAGCCATGATTTCATAGGTACAGGGAACTCCAAGTGGCGAAGCCTCTTGGCTGCTTCTGAGCTCTGTGTCCATCTAGTCCTAGAGTCACCTGGGACAGAAAGATTGAGTCAGCAAGTCAGTCCTGAGGCTCGGACCACCAGTATGGGAGAGAAATAGGATGTGGAAACTCATCGGAACCTGGTTGTGTCTACTATGAATGAAAGAATGAACAAAATGAATACATGGAAAGCATTTATTAAGTGCTTACTGTATGCTAGGTCCTGTGCCCAGGGTCACAAACCCAATCTGTGCCGTAAAGGGACTTGAACCCGGGCCTTCCCTCTCTCCACTTCTCCTCCTTATGATATGGTATTTTTTATGCTAATAATAATATCTAGCATTTCTCTAGCCCTTTAAGAGAAATAATAAAGATGCAAATATTTACATCTGAAGCACTTTCCTTTGACCCTCAGAGCAGTCCTGCTGGGGGTGGGGAGAGAGAGCATTATTTTTTGTCTCCCTATATTCCTCATTTTACTGAGCAGGTAAAACTGACCCAAAGTCAAGAGACTTGTTCAAGGTCACACAGCTAGTAAGCATCAAAGGCAAGATTTGAACTCAGGTCTTCCTGACTCCAAGACCAGCACTTTCTATCACAGCTGCCTCTACAAGGCATCACGGGCTACAGAACATGGATTCTTGTTATCTAAGGTTTGCCTTTCCCAATCTAAGAGGTTGATACAGTATCTTTTAGTGTGTGATTTTCCAATACAGTGTCTTCCTGTGCAATAGAAAGAGACATCGAAGATGAAAGAGTAGCTTAACAAAAGTGGGAGGGGAGGGACCCTGAAGGCCAGAGGCTGCTGACTCAGTTTCCTGAGCTAGGAGTATGTGTGCGGGTGGGGGGCCTTCCTTCTGAGCCCATCCCTCTCCATAGGACCTGCCACTAAATCAGATGACCCTGGAAGGGCATAGGGGGATGCATCCCTTTCTCCTCTTTGGTTTCAAAGTGTGGGGAGAGTGGGTGAGGGCACGAATTAGTTAACCACTTAAGAAGGGAAACAGGGACCAGAAAATTGACCCCTAAAAAGTTCTGCCTGTGCAGAATCACATGTCTGTTCAAGCATTACTGAGGACATTGTGGTCTGGTAGAAAGAGTTCTGACTTTGAAGTCAAAAGACCTAGGGTCTAATTCTGCCTATGCCTGCTGTGACCTTGGGCCTCAGTTTCCTCCGCTGTAAAATGAGAGAGTTGGCCTTCATGGTCTCTCAGGTCCCTTTCAGCATGAAAGGAGTATAACCCCATGTTCTCTGGCTTTGCATGTAGGAGCACATGTGTGGGCACGTGCCTCTGTGTGTGTGTGTGTCCCCGAGGGGGACGGCTTGCAGGTGTCCATCTCCCTGTCACTCATTCTCAGGCATCTGTTCCTCTCCATCCCCCCAGGCCCCCTCCTAACTGAAGTGTTAAATCCCAGCAATGCCCTCCCCCCTTCAATCCCAGCTGGGGAGAAAGGAGGGGACTGCAAGGGAGAGGATGGAGGAAGGGGCAAGTCCGCCTTGCCCTGGGAAGGAGTGGAACCTAAATCCCTCCTCTCCCCCTTCCCACCTCCTGTCCCTCCTCTTCCTCCCATTGCCTGCCCTGGTCCGTGTTGGGGGGTGGGGGTGGGGTGAACATTGATAGTAAGAATTGTAACTCTTATTTCTCAAGTCATTTAAGGTTTTCAAAAGGCTTTGCATTACAGTATCGCCGTGAGACAGGGATTATGGTCTCTGACAGTTGGACAAGGAGGCTGAGGCTCAGAGAAAGTGATTTAAGCCACTGTGTGACTGTAGACAAGTCCCTTTCCCTCTCTGGGCCTTTTCTCTTTTGCAAGATGACCGAGTTGGACTCACTGAGCCCTAACATCCTTCCAGCTCCAAGATTCCGTGAGCTGGTCATTTTCTCAGGGTAACACAGAGACAGGACAGAGAATCAAAGAGTGTCAGACGCAGAAGATACCTGAGTGACCATCTAGTCTTACGCCTCATTTGATAGATGGGGGAACTGAGACCCAGAGAGGGAAGTGCCTTACTACATATTATGTGTGTCAACTTGGTTATGTAACTTCTCCGGATCTCAGTTTCCTTATCTGTAAAATAAGTGAGGGGGTGGACTCAATGATCTCTAAGATATCTTGAAATCCTAGAATTCTGTAAGTAAATGACCGTTAAAGGGTCTCTCCCAGTTCTAAAACTCTATGAGCACTTAAATTCTCAGAATCTCAGTTTTTTACATCTGCAAAATGGGCAAAAACAAACCGGCACCACTCATTCAATAGGGTCAGCACTTGGTAAACTAGAAGGAGGAAGGAACGAGAACAGGTGATTATTATGAGGAGTGACCTCTGGGGCCCTGAAAAGAACAGGCATCAGAAGGCCCTTCTTTGCCAAGGAGGCATCCTCAAGTCCCCCGGATGTTTGTCAAGGTTTGTCATTTGATGGAAGAGAAAACGAAGGAGCAGAGAGGAAAAGAGACCCACCCGTGGTCATACAGGTCAGTTGCAAAGCCCTGTAGACAGCACCAACACACTAGGTCCAGGTTTAGCGTCCACACTATACCAGTAACTGGTTGGATGAGTAGTTTTGCTCTCTCACTAGAAAGACCAACCATCCATCTCTAGAGCCCGTCTGGGGGGTCCCCCTCCCCTGAGGAGGTGGCTAGTGGAATATTTCCAGCCTTTGCTCCACCCCCACCCCCCTCCAGGAGAAAACAAGAGAGTCTGCAAGAGGAGAGGGGCAGGGAGGATGTGTTTGTTTTTAAAATAACAAGGAAGGCGTGGGGCCTCAATGTCTCTTTAAATGTCCTGAGGCAGAGAGAGGTTGGGGGGTGGAGAGGTGTTGGAGGCAGGCCTGGGAATTCCTAACACAGGACTTCCCAGAATCCCAAAATGTCAGAGCTGGAAGGAAGCTCAGAACAGAGCATGTCAGAGCAGGGAAGGACCTTGAAACGGAGAATCCCAGAGTCCTAGCATCCCAGAATTAGGGAAACGGAGAGTTAGAAAGGCCTTGGGTGGGCAACTTGGCTGACCCCTACCAAAAAGGAATCCCCATTCTAACAGGAGACTTTCAGAATCCCCCTACCCTCTGACACATAGTGTCAGAGTTGGCCAGGGGACTTAGAGATCGTCTGACTCTACTCTTTCATTTTACAGATGAGGAAACTGAGGCCCAAGAGGGAAAGTGGTTTGTACAAATCACTCAGATAATTTTTCTTGGTGTTGTTCAGTTGCTGTTCAGTTGTGTCTGACTTTTCATGACCCCATTTGGGGTTTTCCTAACAGAGATACTGGAGTAATTTGCCATTTCCTACTTCCAGCTCTTTTTACAGATGAGGAAACTGAGGCAAACAGGGTTAAGTGACTTGCCCAGGGTCACACAGCTGGTAATTCTCTGAGGCCAGATTTGAACTCAGAAGATGAATCTTCCTGACTCCAGGCCTGGTACTCTGTCCACCATCTAACTGACCCTACTCAGATAATTAGAAATTCCTAGATCTATCAGCCTGGAGTCCCAGAAAGTATAACTGAGCTTCTAAATTCCAAGCCATTTCTCCTGGTTACAGCAGCAGCAGCAGCTGCATAAAGTGTTGGTCAATTAATTGGTGTCAAAATACAAGGAAGTCCATAGTGGGAAGTCCCAGTGATATATGCGGTTCAACACTTCTACTAATGACCCAAATGAGACAAAAATGAAGATGACAATATTTATATAGCACTTACTATATGCCTAATATTGTCCTAAGCACATTACAAATATCACCTCATTTTATCTTCACCACAACCCTGGTGAGTAGGTGCTATTATGATCCCTATTTTATGTTTGAGGAAACTGAGGCCATCATAGCATTCCAGTACTGTCCATGGCAAGGATGTTGGAGTGTTTCTTGGCAAGGATACTGGAGTGGTTTGCCATTTCCTTCTCCAGTGGATTAAGGTAAACAGAGGGGAAGTGACTTGCCCAAGGTTACACAGCCAGGAAGTGAATTCAAGTCTTCCTGCCCCCGGGCCCAGCACTCTGATGCGCCACTAACTTGTAGAAGATACACAGCCAGAAAGATTAGGCAAAACACTGGATGATAAATGAGGAGCCGAAAGACCTTGAAAGCCTGCAAAGAAGGGACAAATTTAATCATTTTTAAATTTAACAGGAATAAATGTAAAGTCTTGGGTTTGGGTTCAAAAAGAAAAACTACTTTGCATGTGGATGACAGGGAAGTCCTGAATGAATAATTCACGTAAAAAAAGTTGGGGTGAAGATGCTCACGGCGACAGCAGGAAATGCCAACGTGCCTTAATGTGTATAAATTAAAAGAAGGGCCCTAGACTGACTAGCTATGTGAGCCTAGGTAAGTCACTTCCCCTTTCTGAGCTTCAGTTACCACATCTGTAAAGTGGATATAGTAGCATACACACTACTCAGCTCATCAGGTGGCTATGAGAATCTGCTTTTATCAGCTTTAATGTAGTACAGAAATGGAAGGAAGGCAGAATTTGATCGTGACTTACATTTAGATAGAATTCGGGTTTGCAAAGCACTTTGTACTCCTAATCTCGTGAAGTTTTCACCACACTCATGTGAAGTAGATGACTTTATCCTCATTCTACAGATGGAAAAACCCAGACTCGTGGAGATTCAGGAGCCCAGCCAGGATCACACAGCTAATGTCAGAGGGCAGACTGTGGTGATAATAATGTGGTTGTTGAATCTTTCCAGTCCTGTCTGACTCTTGATGACCCCATGTGGTGTTTTCTTGGCAAAGATACTGGAGGGGCTTACCATTTCCTTCTCCAGCTCATTTTACAGATGAGGAAACTGAGGCCGATGGGCTTAAGTGACTTGCCCTGGGTCACAAAGCTAGTAAGCGTCTGTGTACAGATTTGAACTCAGGTCCTCCTGACTCTAGTCAAGCCTAGCACTCTACTCATCACAGTGCCACCTCGCTCCCTGTCGATAATAATAATAAGAGCTTACATCTTTGTAGTGATTTTACAAAGGCCTTTCCCATTTTTTGACCCTTAAAACTCTCCAGAAAAGTCAGCTGTGGTCCTTCTCCTCTTGTGAGTTTCTCTTCTCTGTCCCCTAAGTGCCTTGCCTCCTCCCCCTGCCAGGGCTAGGGGCTCCAGGGCCAGGTTTGAAGTAAAGACTGAAAGGCAGTACCAGCCCACGTACCCTGGGACCCCCTTCTCAAGGCCCTTCAGCATCTTGCTCCTCGGGCCAGATGGTTGCTTTTTTCCTCCCCTCTGCTTCATTCACCCTCTTCCAGCTGGCATCTTGTCTCCTGTATGACTCTCTTCTTCCCCATCTATTTCTGTCTGTCCCCCGGACTCTGACTATTTCTGTCCCATCTCTATCTTCCTTTCCCTTCTCCTCTCGTGGCTGTTTCTTTCCCCTTTCTCCCCGTTCTCCTTCTTTCCTGTTCTCCTTCTCCTTCCTCCCCTACTGTAACCTCTCCTTGGTCCTCCCCAACTGTCCCTACTCCTTTCCTTTTTCACTACCTGTCACTCCATCCGTTGTGAAACAGAGAAGGCCCCTGGAACCCGGGGGTGGAGGGTGGGGTGGGTTGTCGATCTGACTCTGGAGCATGATGGGAGTAGGGTGGCGAAGGGCAGGAGAGTCCTCATTCCGGTCTGGCCTTCTGGCCACCCCTAGCAGATGGAGCTTGGAGCCTTCTCTCCAGGACATCAATTCCCTCCCCTTGGGCCCTGGAGAGCAAGATTTCCTTTCATGAGATCGGTTTGTCTGGAAATAGTCACATTGTCAAAGTGGCCCTCTTTGCCCCTCCAAACTGCTGGAGCTTCTGTAGACCTTTGCTCTACCTAACTCCATTCCTGCCTTCTCCACTGGTCCTTAGTTTCCTCATCTGTATAATTAGGGGACTGTATATTTCTAGGAACAATATTTCTAGCAGGTCTTTTTGCAGTGCAAAGAATTAGAAACTGAGGGGGTGCCCATCAATCGTGGAATGGCTGAAGTTGTGACTGTGATGGAATGCTATTGTGCTGTAAGAAATGATGAAGGAGATAGTGTCAAAGAAACCAGGGAAGACTCATGTGAACTGATACATAGTGAATTGAAAAGAACCAGGAGAATAGTTCATATTCTATATATAAAGTTATAAAGACAACTTTAAAAGACTTGGGAACTCTGATCAAAGCAGTAAGGTAGCACAGTGAATAGAGACCTGAAGTCAAGAAGACCTGAGTTCAAATCTAGCCTCAGACACTTCCTAGCTGTGTGATCCTGGGGAAGTCACTTAATATCTTCCTCTCCATGCCTCAGTTTCCTTATCTGTAAAATGAGGATAATAATAGCATCTACTTTCCAGGGTTGTTCTGAGGATGAAATGAGATATTTGTAAAGTTAAAGTGTATTATGAATGGTTGCTATTATTACTAGCACAATGACCAACCATGATGCCAAAGGACTCAAGATGAAACATTATCCACTGCCTGATAGAGTGCTGGAAGGCTCAAGGTACAGATTGAGAAATTTTTTTTTGGACATTTGCCAGTGTGGGTGTTTGTTTTGCTTGACTATATATGTTTGTTACAAGGGTTTTGTTTTTCTTCCTTGGGGAGGGGAAGCATAAGGGTGAGGTGGAAGGGACAGAAAGTGGATCTTTGTAAAAACAAAATAAAATTTAATTCAGAATAAGACGAGGGTTTTGCACTAGCTGATCTCTGAGTTCCCTCCTTGGCCCCACATGCCCCATGAGCCTGAGCTCCCAGACCCAGGGACACACAGAAACTGGCTCTGCCCCACTAAAGTGATGCCAGGACAGCCAAACCCACCAATATGGACGGCATAGAATATACTACAGGACTGCCCAGGCCAGAGCATTCACGGATCGAGGGCCACTCCATATTCCTGAAGTAGGTGTGTGTGATGATGCTCGTGTCTATACACTGTCGGAGGTTAGAATCATTTAGGGCTGAGGAAGATCTTATGTGATGCCTTATATCACGGAATTCAACCTCCTCGTGCTACAGATGGAGACAGTGAGGGTCAGAGAGGGGACAGGCCAGACAGAATCAGAGGAAGCGGCTGAGGCCGAGAGAGGAGAAGAAACTTGCTTCAGGTCCCAGGCATAGAGCATCCAAGTCAACATTGGAACTCAAGTTCTCTGAGTACGAATCCAGGATTCGTTCACTGTCTGTGTCTTCCAGTCACAGGTTGATCTCTTTGACAGCAAGGCACTGTCTTATCTGAACGAGTCCCTCTGCATACAGGAGATTCTTAGAAATGTATTGAGGCACAGTGCCTGGCACAATGTTTATTGACTGACTGACTGAATATACCAGACACACAGCACAAACCCACAGAGACACCCACGTTCCGAGGTACGCAGGCAGACAGGCAGTGTGGGCGTGGGCTGGCAGACCAAAGTCGGGGCTTTCCCCCGGGTTAGGGCTGCCTGGGCTGAGGCCGCAAGAGCATCGATTGGGTGCCCCTCACTCCCCTGGGGCTCGGCCGAGTCTGCAGCTCCAGGAAGGGATCAAATCAACGGTGAAGTGGATCAAAGGACCAAGGCCAATGGGGCAGTGGGGAGTGGGAATCTGGAAGAGGAGCAGGAAGAGATCCCGGGACGCCCGAAGCGAGAGAAGACAGCCCGAATAGTGCTGTGGACACCCGAGCGCTTTCCCCACCCTTCAGTCCTACAACGAAAGCTTGGAAGGCCAATGTGTGGGCCAGAACCTGGGAGTAGAGGCTGGCGTCGGAGCCAGGGCAGGAACCAGAGACACAGAGATAGAGACCGAGAGGTAAGAGGGCCAGAGATCGAGAGACAGACTGCCAGAAGAGACCGGCGGAGACGGGAAGGAGAACTAGAGAGACAAAAGGAAAGAGGCAGAGACAGTAAGGGAGGAAAACAGGAGGGGGGGGGTAGAGAAATACAGGAGGAGAGAAATAGAGACGGACGGACGGGACGGACCAGACGGACAGGAAGTCAAAGAGAACCACAGAGATCGAACGGAAGAGGCCGAGAGATGGGGGGGAAAGGAGAGGTACCCTGAGAGACAAGAAATAGGGAGGGAAGAAAAGAAAAAGAAGGGAAAAGAAAGAACGGGAGAAGGCGAAGGAAGGCGGCGGAGAGATTGAGGAGGCTGAGGTTTCGGGGTCCGGAGGGCCTGGCATCCCCAGCTCTAATCTCTACCGGCCTCCCGAGACCCCTGCCAGAAGCCCATTTTCTCGAATGGGAAAGATCGGGGCGGCTGCGGGGGAGTAGCGAAGTCCACAGGCTGAGCCTCCCTCCTCCCCACCTAGCCCCGGGCGGGTCTTTGGGCCCGGCCTGATTCCACAGCACCCCTCCCCTGGCCCGGCCCCAAGGCGCTCCGAGCGCCCGGGCTCTGGGGTCCCGCCTGCTCCGAAATTCCCCAGTCCTCTGGCCCTCAGGAGTCCTTCCAGTCCACCCCCGCCCCCTCCAATTAGCCGAATTGGAGAGCACCCCTCTGGAGTAGACCTGGCCTCAGCCCCGAGCTGTGTCAATTCCATCACCGTCAGGGCACCAGACACCTGTTAGACCCTCCCCAAGGCCCTGAATTAATTCGGATCTTTAATCTGGACAATTAATCCGAACGGACTCAACGGGAGCAGACCTGGCCAGTCCCAGCCTGGGAGAAGGAGCAAGGTGGAGGGGTCTTCCCCTCCCCACATCTCACTGGCAGGGGAGCAATTTAGGGGCGCGGCGGGTGGCCCCCAACAGCTGCACCAAGCATAGAGCCCTCCCAGTTCCCAGGCTTCAGTTCGGGGCGATTTCTTGCCCCCTGTAGAAGCCGAAGCCCTCTCCAGGGTTGGCCAAGAAACGTAGGCTAGGGTTGCCCCAAACGCAGCCCCTCGGGGCCTTCTGCGGTCCGCTGACCTACCAGAAGACCAGAGCCCTTCTCTCACCGGAACCCGGCAAGTTGGGCAGAAGAGAGATCTCCAAGAGTGGGTGCCCGTTCTGGGCTGGGGGATGAGTGGACCGGGGAACTCGTGTGACTTGCTCTCATCGGTGCTGTGGGTCGGGTCTATACGGGCGTGGGGTACTATCACTCCCTGGTTCCAGACCAGGAAACCCGCTCCGGGAGAAGTGGAGTTAGGGTCTCACTTGTGCACCTCTGGCTGCTCTGAGGCATCGAATGAGGGCTTCCCACCTGGCCCTCGGCTCGGCCTTCATGGCTGTGTAGACTGGGCCGCGGAAAATTTCACCTTCGAGGGATTAGGTTTAACGGAGAAACCAAATTCGATTCAGCAAACGCAGTTTGGGGACCTCTCAAGTGCCAGGAGCCGTAATCCTACAGATTCTCGGTTCCCACAAGGTCAGGTCACTTTCAAAGTTTTCTTGGGACAGAGGAATTACTACTTCGGTACTGGCGGGAATTCGAGAGGGCATTCATTGCCTCCTAGCGCTTCGTTCACCTTCCGCTTTCTAGGAGGAGCTTGACGCGGGTCCGGTAAGGAGCTATGGATCCCGGGGTCAGAGTGGCCCAGTCAGGGCCCCTGCGCTCAGGAGGAGCCCCGGGCAGGGAGGACCCAGCCACCCGACTCTGGACACTACGCTGCTCATCCGTTGCAGGGTTTCTGTTCCGGGCAGCGCTGGGTATGGAGTCAAAGACTTGAATTCAAATCAGAACTCAGACACTTGCTGTGAGACCCTGGGCAAGTCACTTAATCTCTTCCTGCCTCAATTTCCTCAGGTGTAAACGGGCTTCTACCTCGCAAGGTTGTTGTATGGATCAAACGAGGTACATCTTGTAAAAACTTGTAGCACCATGCCTAGCACATAGTAGGTAATCTTCCCTTCTCTTCCTTCCCTGGGTGAGAAGCGAATGTGACTGCGAGCGTTTGGTAGTGTATTGGAGAGAGGCTGGGAGAAAAGCCTCGGTGACAGGAATCCCAGCCCGGAGGCGCACCAGCGTGTGACCTTGGTCAAGTGCTTCCCTTTCCTTTTCTGGGCCTCGGTTTCTCACTCCGTAAAATGAGGGGCTGAATGGAGCTCGTTTGTCTCTTGTCCTGTCTGACCGTCTGTGATGCACGAATGTGTATGTGTGTGAGTGTGTGTATGTGTGTGTGTAAGAGACAGACAGGCAGAGACAGAGACACAGAGAAAGAGAGGGGAGAGTTGGTGTGTGGTTGTGTACAGGGGCACATTTCACGACGGTGCTCATTACAGGCGTGGGTTTTTTTTTGAGTAACCAAGATTTCAATTTTAGTAGCGCTCCCTGACTTACAAATCGTTTTCCTCCTCACAGCCGCCTGGAGGGGTTGGGGGAGACAATAGGGCAGAGATTGTTCGCCTCTTTTTTTTTTCTTTTTTCTAAGACAAAGCCAAGGTTCAGAGAGCCTTGCTCTCTCAAGGACTTGCTTGTGGTCACACAGCTAGTCAGTGACAGAGGCGGGATTCGCACTCGCATCTCCTGTCTTCCCAGTTCAACAGCGGCTAAATGAATCTGTACGTGACTATGTTGAGTATAAGGTATGTGTGGGCGTGCGCGTAAAGATAGCAAGGGTTGGAGAAAAATAACCGAGTCCTAAGCAAGCTTCGTTCACGGGGGCGGGGGCCGAAGGATCGTTAGACCCTAGATTTCGAGCTGAAAGGGAACTCTGAGATCCAACCCCTTCATTTTACAGAAGAGGAAACTGAGGCCCAAGAAAGAGAAGCGTCTTGCCTAGTGTCACAGAGACACTAGGTAACCAGGGGCTGGATGAAAGCCGGGTAGTATAAGGCGGAGGAGACGTCTCATCTCAGACCCGGGGTGAGACCTCAGCCAGTGAGCTCCTAATGCTCTCCAGACTTCGGGAGCCGGGAGGAAACGCCTCCGTCACTGCTCGCTGACCCACATCGGGCCAGAGAGCACCCACTTTCCTTCCAAGGGCAGGGGATAGTTTGCCCCGAGCCTTTGGGGGATATCATGTGGGGGGAGGTTGACCCACTTGGGGGGGTGGAGAGGTCGGTGTGTGCAGGAGTATCACAGGTTTGTTGGAAGAGTCGAGTACACGTTACATGTCGAGCCTACACTTGTGTGAGCAAGGCGCCACATACGTGGAAAGCGTCCCAGGTACTAAGGGAGATCACAGGGGTGTTCAAGTAAGGGGGAGGGCACAGGTGAGTCCTGGCAAGGAGCCCCCTTGTGTGTGTGTTGGGGGGGGGTCCCACGGGGGAATCACTCCTGCATGCAAGAGTACCCCACAAGAGTGCAGCCCGGAGAGCACCCAGACCTGGAGGGCGTGGTCACGCCCGTGCACCCATCTGTCCAGACATTCTGCTGCCATCTGTGAGGGCACGAGTGGGGGGGAGGGGACTGTCTATGTCTCCTTATTAAAGACCTACTCTGTGCCAGGCTAAAAAGACAGAACAAAAAACAGAAATAGTCCCTGCCCTCAGGAAGCTTCCATTTTCTTGGGGAAGATAACGTGCGCACACATAATATACGGCATAGGGGCTGAGGCGTGTCTGCGTGTGTCTGTATCTCTGCGTGTCTGTCCTTGTTTGGAGGGGGAGGGCGGGGACCGACGGGGGCGTTTTCGTCGACCTTGGCTGCCGAGGCTGCCCAAGAATCGCCCCATGTTCCAGAGGGACAGACGCACGAATCTATTGGCCTCGCCCCTCTTGTCCACGCCCTCGTGATCCCCGTGGGGCCTCGTGAAGCAGAAGCATCCCGCTAGGCGCATCGGACCCTCCCACCTCAGGCTCCGCCCACGAGAATCTTTGGCATCCATTGACCCGCCCTTGGGGGCCCCCAAAGAAGGAGAAGGGGGAGAGACAAACCCTTCGCTTGCCTGAACCTCTGTTTGCCCAACAGTAAAACAAGGAGGTTGAATTTGATGATTGCTAAGGTCCTTCCAATTCCACATCCAAGATTCTGCCCCCCCGCTGCCGGGTGACCTTGGCCAAGACCCTCCCCCACTGCTAGACCTCCTCTGCTTTGCCCTCTTTTTCGAAATTATCCTGGGATGCTGTCCTGTAATTGAGTCTTTGCCCTCACCAGACAGACTGGGAGCTCCCTGAAGGCGAGGGTCGTGCCTTGTCTAGTTTGGGTACCCCCATTTCCACCCTCCGGCTTGGGGTTCTCCCCCCTGCAAGGACACACCATACCGAAGGTTTGTTGATAGGACGGCTGAGCTCCCGGCGGTTTCAGAGGTTCGGAGACTCCTGCTGACGGCCACATCCAGGGGGCGCGATTCCCAAAATTTTCCCGGAATGCCTCCTCTCAGCTCTGGTTCTTAGCCTCAGTTTCTCCATCCCAACTCTATCAGACCGACTAAATCCGTCAATCGGCATTTATTAAGGACCACGCATGGTGCTAGGTGCTACGGTTACGGGCTCTGCTCCGCTGTCGAAATGCTCACATTCTGCAGGGGGGAGAGAGCAGCCGCTTAGAGAAGTAGATAGAAAATACAGGGATTGGGACCCGAGATGTCCCAAACACACCTGTGAGAACAACGTCATCGTGGAAGGGAACTCCCAGATGAGGAGACTCCCTCCCTCTCCCAAATGCTCCTTTGGAACTTGGAAGTCGTCGGGTCTAGACAGTAAATTGACCTTGACCCTAGACCACGAAGAAATTAAGCTTTGCCCCGGGTCACATAGTCAGTGTGTGTCGGAGACAGGACTCGAACCCGTGCCTTCCTAGCTGATTCTCTATCCACTAGGGCCCCAAGCTTCTCTCACATAAAACAAATCCAGGAACATTGGGAACAGCAGTCCCACTGGTAAGAGCTGGCATGGGGTGGGGGGCGGCGTTGAAGAAAGCCTGGGAGGGGAGGAGGGAAGGATCGTAGGATTCTGAGCCGGAAGAGATCCTCGACATTGTCTTCATCGTCCAGAGAAGAAAAACGACTCTCTCGACAAGTAGCTAGATAGAGCATTTATCAAGTGTTTGCTGTGGGTGGCCGGCCCCGGTAACACCGTAGAGGTGAAGGGGCCGCTCGCACGTTACAGGAGACAGAAATGCTCCTCTGATGTTAAATCCGGCGCGCATCCCCCTGCCCCGCGCTCAGGCCAAAGCGGGGCCGGCCAACTTACTTTCTGATTAATCCCTGGTGGGTCCTTTCTTCTGCCAGCGCTGCCTCCAGCTCGAGCTGAGGCCACCTCGGCTCTTCCCAGCAGGGCTCCCAGAGCGGGGAGCCAGGCAAAGCGAACACTTTCCTCCCTAGGGCCTGTCGAGTTCCGGGGGGCCCCGCCTTTGTGCAGCTGCCCGCCCTTCATCTTGACCACCTTTCCACAGGCCGGATGGGCGATACAGGCCTCCACCCCGGGCTGCACCAACCCGCGGCCCGGGGATCCTAGATCTCCACGGAAGGGCCTGGCCCAGGCAGGAGATATTCAGCCTGGCCAAACCCGAGAAGGCAAAGAGCGGGGTAGGAAGATATTGGGGGAAAGAAGAGGCTGAAAGTGGGGAGAGGAGGCTGATAGTGGGGAGGGAGTAGATATTGGGGAGAAAGATAGATGGAGTGGATCCTGGAGAGTGGAATGCTGAGTGGATGGAGAAGATGTTGGGGAAGCAGATAGTGGGAACAGAGGGGCAGAGAGATACTGGGGAGAGAAGGGAGGGGGAGAGATTGGGGACCAGAGAGTGGGAAGGGAGCAGATATTAGGGCAAGGGAGCAGAGCGGCTGCTGTAGGTGCTGTCAGGGAGAAGGGGTCAATAGGAGGGAGAGCACAATAGAGAAGGGTGGAGAGAGAGGGCCAGGAGGCCCCCAAAGGCTGCAGAGAGAAGGCCTGGGGCCCAGAACTGCCTGGCAGGAGGAGCTCAGCAGGGGGCTGGGCCTGGGAGGGGCCCTGCCAGGGGAAGAAGGTGGAAATGAGCCTAGGAACCTGCTCTACACTGCAGGTTCCTCACTTCGGCCTCCGGACCAAGTTTCCCCTGCCCCCTTCCCCACTCCCTGGTGGTTCGTGGTTGCCTCCCCCACGCACACTCTGGGGCCGAAGGGAGCTGAGACAGCTAGGCTGGCAAGAGAGGCTGGGCTCTTTCGGACACCCCACACTGAGAGGAGGGCCTGAGGGCCTGAGCTGTTCCTGTGAGTGTTCTGGGGCTGAGGAGCAGCTGCTGAGCCCAGAACCAGGGTGCGCCTGACCGGGAAGCACTGCCTAGCTTTCCGCCTGGGTACGCCCCGCCCAGCGCAGGCTGAGGATGTAGGACGTGTCTGGGGGACCGGGAGGGGAACTGGGGTCTGGAGAGGCAGGGGCTCCGCCCTGTGGCCCTCTCCCTTTGCAGTCAGTCATCTCTCTTCCTCCTTTCTTCTCTTTTCTCCACTGCTCTCTCTCCTACCTCTTCCCTCTCCTCTGCCTCCCTTCTTTTCCCCTTTCTTCCTCTTCTTTACTTTTCCTTCTTCTTCCTTTTTTCTGTCCCCCTCCCCTTTCTCTCCTCTCTTTTCCTCTCTGTCTTCTCTGTCTTCCATTCCCTTTTTCTCATTCTTCCCTTCTCTCTTCTTTTCAAGCTCCATTCCTGAACAGGGAGTATAGCCACCTAGCCTAGGCCCTCTCTCTCATTGGGCTAGGCTGGTGCTCCCACCAGACCCGACCCTGACCTCCCAGCCCTCCCTGCCTGCCTCCTACCTGATGCTCACTCTGTTCCTTAGGGATCCACTCTGGAACTGTATATTGGCAGTGCTTGGAGATCTCCTGGGATTCTGGAGGAGAAGGGAAGCCAGACTCAGCCAATTCCCTTTGCTCAGGATAGCTGGCTGGGGGCAGCTCCATGGAGATACGCAGGGCTTCAGGGGATCCTGGGGGAGGGTGGAAGACTGGAGGTCTACCTAGGATTCTGTGGGGAAGTAGCCCAGGACTGCCAGCACCCTAGTGTTTCTGGTCATCTGGACAAAGATTCAGCCCTAGAGAATCAGCAGACACCTTCCCCCCTCTTGTATTGTCCTCTCCTGAGTTCATTATCTAGACACAAGGAGCCGGGTAGACTCAGAAACAGAGGGAGAAACAGACACCAAGACAGATGCCAGAACAGAAACATATACAAATACAGTAGAACCAGAGACACCTAGAGACACAGAGAGGTAGAGATAGCCAGAAAATCAGAAATAGAGGTAGAGACAAAAACAAAAAGCAGAGCCATAGACAGACCCACACCCACACCTCCCCTATTCTCTGTTCCCTAGTTTCAGATCTACAAAGACACATGCCCGGCTTGGTTTCACATTCCTGAGCCCATTCTTGAGGCCCTAAGCCAGAGTGGTAGTGGGAGCCTAGCCTGGATCTGCTTGGATGCTCAGTCCTAGATGTCCTGCCTGGGGGAATCTGGCCTGGCCTCCTTTACCATTTTCAACCTGGAAACTAGGCCCGCTGCAAAGAAAGCATCCCTCAAAAGGAACCTGGATCAAGCTGGGAAATCCACCCCTCTCCGACCTTTCCCAAAACATACTGGAAGGAGCCTGCTAGTCTCCCACACTGAAACACACCTCACACGGTCCTGACATTCACTTTTACATATGTAAATTCCCAGCGTTATGCTCCAAGGCACCAACAGGTTGGCAAGCACCCTCCCACACACAAAGTTACCTGGTCCCTGAGACGAAAGGCCACCCGGACACGTCATCCCCCACTGCTCCAGGTTCACACTCGGTGATGACATGCCTCCGACACCCTCCAGTTACACCCAAACTACCACTCACTCTCTCAAGAGCTTCTCCAAAAGCAGGCACATGGCCACACATTGATCTATGCTCACATCCTGTGACGCTCCCTCATACTCCCTGACTGTTTCACAGACTGACAAATGCACTACAGGGACACACTCACAGAGGCCTCAGCACACACACTTCACATGCTGGAGATGGATTCGTGGCTGCTCCAAGCTCCTGGTTGACTCCCTGAGTTTGGGGTTCTCTCTCCCAGTGAGTGCAGATTCCTGAGTTTCCCCTCATTCAAGGCAGTGGAGGCTCATTTTCAGGAAGAGGGGCACCTGTGTAGATGTAGGAAGGAGACAGTGCAGCTCTTGGCAGCTGGAATGGGGGATCCAATGTGTGTCCTGTGTGTGTGCCACTGCTCCTGGGACCCCTTAATCTGCCTGGGACTGGGGGGCTACCATATGCAGACACAACTAAGTGAGAGATTGTGAACTGCTAAGGACAGTCCTTCCCCAAGTCTACGGGATCCTCTTGTCAACGTGGAGCTGTGGGTGTGCCCCCCAACATGGTGTACCTGTGTGTGTGCGAGAGTGTGGCTGCCACCCCGGGACAGCTTGTGAGACTGTGGGGACAAGAGTGTGACCAGGCCAATGTGGCTCAGCTCGCAGTGGTGTGAGGGCCTCTGAAGGACTGTCTCCAGTTGTGCTACTGAGAAGTGTGGCATTGTGCAATTATATGCCCAATTGTGTGACCATGTGACTGTGGAACCCTGTGAGCGTCCAGCTCTGTGAGCAGGGCTAAGGAAAGCCCTGAGTGCCTGAGTGTGGGTGCGCTGGGGCCTAGGAGCCAGTGCCTAACCTTGCCAAGAGGACCTTGGGTGTGACCGAGGCCGGCCTTGGTGAGCGGAGTTGGGGCCCTCCGTGTGGGACCACGGGCAGGATAATGGAGTTGCCTAGTTGTTTGTGTGGATCTACCCACGCGGAGATTGGGGGCTGGGGGAGGCTGGATAGGGACGGAAGTGGGAAGCAGGAAAACAAGGCAGATGGGCACAAAAAGGGAGACCGGGCCACAGCGAGCTTCCGCACTTTGGCTCCTGAGCCGCACCCGGCACCGAGCTCCAAGCGGACCCAAAGGGCCTGGGACCTGAGGACTGGGAGGCTCTAAGTAAACCGCCGGCCTCTGATGGCCTCCCCTCTGGGAAGGGGACCCTAACTGACCTTACCAGCGCCCAGATCTGGCCTGCGCCATCCCAGCACGGGAGGGGGCCGTTTTTCACAGCAAGAAGGAACTAACTACATTGGGAGGGGAGGGGGGAGAGGAGAGTGGGGGAGAAGAGATCTTTTAAGTGAGCAAGTCGGCGCAGGGAAAAGCGAACGGGGCAGAAGCAGCGAACTACTTGGGCGGGGGCCTTGGAGGTAGCTACATTTCTTGGGAAGAGAAGGGATTGAGGGGAGCAGGAACCGATTTCGTTCTTGAAGAGGGGCAGAGAGAAGCGGGGTGTGGGGACACAATTAACTAGCTATATTCGGGGGGCGGAGTAGGGAGGGAACAGGGATCCTCGGGGGACAGGAACCTTTGAGCCCCAGAGACCGCCGACTCCCGGTGCATCTCCAAGCGCCGAGTGCTGCCCTTCCCACCCCAGGGAGCAGCGGCCCTGGGCCGCGGCGCGGGGTGGGGGCAGTAAGCGCAGAGGCCGGGCTGCTTGGAGCAAGCTCTGAGTGGCATCTGCCCCCCCCACTCGGCCCCCGCCCCCACCTCCTCCCTCCCTCCCCCCCCGCACCCCCTCCGGATGGTGAGGCGAGAGCGCTGCGCGGGGCGCACTCGGGGGGTGGCGCCGCCGGAGCGGGCTCCCCTATGGACGAGCAGAGCCCGCTGTCTCCCAAGGCCAACGCGTTTAGTATCGCCTCTCTGATCGCAGCGGCGGCGGAGCGCGCCAGCCGGGAGGCTCTGGGCCCCCCGCAGCTGGCCGCCCCGGGCCTGGCCAAGGCGGCAGCAGGAGCGGGCGGCCCCCCGCAGAGGATGCATTTCAGCACAGTCACCAGGGACATGGAAGGTAAGGGAGACAGAGCTCGGCCCGAGCCCGCTGGCTTGGGAGCCCCTCGCTCTTACCAGGTGGGAGGTTCTCTCTCCCTCTGGGTGAGGGGTCCCTCGCGCCCGCCGGGTGGGGGGCCCTAGTTCCCGTTGGGTGAGGGGGCCCTAATTCCCTCAGGGTGGGGCGCCTCGCCCCGGCTGACGCTGCCCAGGAGTGGCCAGACTCCCTCCAGGCTGCCCTGACCCAGGGGGTCGAAGTTGCACCCGGCCAAGCCGGTCCGGCGGCAGCTCTTGCTACAGTCCCCGATTATTCGAGGCACGGGAGGTAGGCTGGGAGTGGGGGGCACGGACTGGCCAAGTGACTGACCAGCCGTCTGGCCTTGGTGCTGTGTAGACCCGGCCTGAATTTTCAGAAAAGCGACGAAAGCGGAGGTCGAACCCTAGTAGGCTTGCCCCAGGCAGAAGAGAGAGAATAGAAGCCCTCAGGGCACGGGGCTTTGGCCTCCCTCCATACAGACACGCAAGCCCCTCACCCCCCCCCCACCTCCACCTCCAGCCTCCGTGGGGAGTCAGACAGGATCTCTGAACAAGGACTTTTAATTGAGAACGACACAGAACCCCGCTGGGGCACTTGTGATCTTGTTCCGTTTTGGAAGTCGTGCCTTCCACGGCTCATACAGGTTCCTACCAGCCGGCCGGAGGCGGTTCAGGCTCCCTGGCCACCCAGGCCACGCTCGCTGGTTTCGCCGCAGAGATGCCTGGGGAGGCAGGGGAGATGAGTCCGCTCCCTGGAGGAAAAGATAGTGAGACTGTCAGTCAGTCAGTCGGACAGACAGACAGGCAGACACCTAGATGGGGATTTGAGAAGCAGACACAGGAAAACAGAAGAGTGGTGAAACAGCCTGCTTGTGAGCATGCAGAGGAGAGAAGAAAATAAGAGAGAGAAAGACAAAAACGGAGAAGAAAGGAAAAGGAAAGAAAGAGAAAAGAGAGAGAGAGAAAAAGAATCACCCAAAGTACTCGAAAGAACTGAGAAAGAAGAAAAAGAGGAAAGAGAAGTGGCAGAAAAGGGCCGAGAGACAGAAAGCTTAGAGGAAAGAAATTAAGGCGGGGAATTTTTTTAAGGGAGGACCAAGGGAAAAATGCAAGAAAGAAATTAAATGCAAGAAAGAAATTAAATACTAGAAAGGAGGAAAAAGAAAAGTAGAGGGGCAGAGAAGAAAAAGACGAGGAAGAAAAAAGGTAAGTTTAGGAAGAAGAACGGAAGGAAAAAGAAAAGAGGAAGAGAGAAATAAAGAGGAGGAAAGGAAGAAACTGAAAGAAACAGGGGAGACCACGAAAGAGACAAAAGAGAGAAATGAAAGAAGACAGGATAAAAGGGAGAAATAAATAAGAATAAGAAAAAACGAAAAAGAAAGAAAAGAAAAAGAAGGAAAGAGAGAAAAAGGAAGAAGAAAAAACAAAGACAGAAAAGGAAAGAGAAAGAAAGGAGAGAAAAGAAAGAACAAAAGAGAGAAAAGAAAGAAAGAAAAGTAAGAGAAATGGGGGAGAGGGGACAGAGAAAAAGACCAGGTTAGAGGAAAGAAAGGAAAGAGAAAAAGACCGGTAAGAAGAAAAAAAGAGAGAAGAAAGACCGAGAGGCAAGAAAGCAAACAAGAAACAAAGAAAAAGAGAAAAAGGGAGACATAGAGATTAAAAAGAAGAGGCAAGAAGAGAAAAGAATGACTGGGAGAAAGGGACATTAAGGGAGAGAGAGAGAGAGAGAGGGAGAGAGAGAGGGAGAGAGAGAGAGCCAGAGACAGAGAGAGACAGAGAGAGACAGAGACAGAGAAAGAGAGAGACAGAGAGAGAGAGACACAGAACCAGAGACAGAGAGAGACAAGGTTGAAGAGGAAAGAAAAACCAAAGTTGGGGCCCAAGGTCCGGGTCGAGATCGCGGGTTAGAGGGGCATCGAGAACGAGAAGGAGTCGCAGGTCTGAGGGGGCCTCTCTCTCTCGATAACCTCCCCTGCCTGTGGAGCTCGCGGGGGAATAGAGAGGAGCCGGAGACATCGGCTTGGCAAGCAGGGCCAGGACATCAAAGCCGGGGGATCCCATTGTCTGAACCCCGGACTGGGGCCCCGCGGACGGGGCTGGGGTGGCGGACTGGGGGAGGGGAGGGGGCGGGGACGGAGGGCGGGCGAGGGGAGGAGGGCTCAGCCCGGGCGGGGGGGGGGTGGGGCACCGCTTCTCCCCCAGCTGGGCGCCCAGGGTGCCCCGGGCAGAGCCGGGAAAGAGCGCGTTGGGCTGTCAATCAGGGAGTGGGGGCCGCGGGCGCGTTTACCTGCGACACTTTATCTCCAGGAGAAATCGGAACCGGTCTGGTGGCCGGCCGGGCAGGCGGGGAGGCCGCGGGAGCAGATAAGACGTGCGGCTCAACGCAGCAGCTGGGCGGCCCGAGAGGGAGCCGGGGCGGGAGCCGGAGTCGGAGCCGGGGCGGGAGCCGGAGCCGGAGCCGGAGCCGGAGCCGGGGCAGGCCCGGGGCGCAGGGCAGCAGGCACCGCCGCAGCCACTGGCGGGGCTCTGGAGGCGAGCCGAGCCCAGCCTGGGCTCCGGCGATGCGCGGGCGGGGGCGCCCAGAAGGCAGCGGTTGCGGCCCCGGCAGGAGGGGGAGCCGCCAGTAGGCGGAGTGGGTGGGTAGGTGGGTAGGGGGCGGCGCGGCTCTGCGCAGGGCGGGCGCTCTAGCCCCGGCCGGGCCCCAGCCCCAGCTCGGCTCAGCTCGGCTCAGCTCCGCTCGGCTCCAGCCTCAGCCCCAGCCCCCAGCCCGACTGCAGCCTCCCTCGCTCCCTCCACGCTCCGCAGCCCAGCCTCGGCGCGCAGGGCCAGGGCGGAAGCCCGGTGCTCGGAGCCCGCAGGCCCGGGAAATGATCTCCACCATCTCGAGCCCGTGGCTTACGCAGCTCTCTCACTTTTGCGATGTTACAGCCTTCACTGCCAACAGCCTGAGCAGCCTCAGCGCCTCCGGGGGCTACCACCTCTCGCCTTCTCCGGCTGGGGACCCCTACGGGCAGCACGAGCCTCCGCAGCCGCAGCCGCAGCAGCAGGCGCCCCCGCGCTACGATCCCTGCGCCGCCGGGGCAGCCGCCCAGCCCCACGGATACCCCTTCTCGGCCCCGGGCGGCCGCAACCCTCCTGCCGGTGGCGGCGAGCCCGAGGGCGCCGGGGCCAGCTGTGCCTCGGCCGGGCCTGGCCCGGGGGCCGTGGCTACCAAGGCGCCGGTGAAGAAGAACCCTAAGGTGGCCAACGTGAGCGTGCAGCTGGAGATGAAGGCTCTCTGGGACGAGTTCAACCAGCTGGGCACCGAGATGATCGTCACCAAAGCCGGCAGGTCAGGGCTGCCTCCCTCCTTCTTTCCCTCCCCACTTTCTCTCCCTTCCTCCCTCCCTCTCTCTCCCCGGGCTCGTTTCTCTCCACGTGGCCAGTTGTCTCGAGCTGAGGATGGCCCCCGGGCCGTGGTCCCTTTCCAAATCCGTTTCCCCTTAACCTCATACCCCGTGGGTGTTTAAGGGATTGAGATTACGGAGATCAGCTGAGGCCAGCCCTATTCATTTTACAGACTGGTAAACTGAGTCTCTAAGCAGAGAAGGGACTGTGTGTGTGTGTGTGTGTCTGTGTAAGGCCGAGGGTCTCCTTCCCCCCTGAGCCCCTTCCCCTTTAATGTCATTTAAAAGCCTAGTCCTGTGCCTGCATCTAGCTGAGGGGGTAATTGAGAGCGGGTCAGGGAATCCGGCGACCTTCAGGTAGCAGGGGTCCCTTTTCTCTCTTTACCTCCCCCCCTCCCCCAAGCGAGCTCTCTTTATAAACAGACTTGTGCTTGGCCAGTGAGGGAATGAGACGGCGGAATAGTGTAGGAGAAGCCCAGGAGGGCAGAGGTCCCGGCTGCCCTGGATGGTTTGGGGGGCGTCCTCCTAGCACCCGGGGTTGGGCTAGTATTGAGGTTCGGATCCCAGTCCCGGCTCAGGAGCCCACCCCAGCTTCTGTTCAGTGCCAGAGAAGCAGCTCCTGCTCCTTGTAAATGCCAGCGATCCCGGCTCAGGCGACAAGGCCCTCGGGCTTCGCCCTCTCTGCAGCTGTCTCGCTGTGCTGCCCGCCCGCAGCAGGAGAGAGGCGGGCTGGGGGAGAGCAGGCTTTAGGGAAGTCAAGAGTGCCCACAGAGCCTTTGCCCAAGCGTTACCCAGGACAAGCAGCGTGCCACCCAGGGAGGCGCCCCCCCCCCCCCCCCCCCCCCCCCCCCCCCCCCCCCCCCC
>NW_020953945.1:1340388-1361444 GCF_900497805.2 Vombatus ursinus | reverse complement strand
GCCCCCCCCCCCCCCCCCCCCCGCTCCACGACCCAGGGAGTCCCGACTCTGAGACAAGGGAATCTTGGGGCCGCAGCGGGGCCGGACTCTGCGGCTATTCCGCGAGTTCCCTGCCCTCTGTCTTCTCTGAGTTCCAGCCGCTTCCGAGCCCAGAGGCGGGTCCCACGGCTGGGCCTCTGGGTCGGAGAAGCAGAGGGAAGAACAGGCAGGATAGGTCTGAAGAGGGTTTTCCTGAGGCTCTTAATAGAGTGATCAGAGACCGGTTTCCAGTTTATGCCTGGGCCGGGCCTAGGCCGAGAGACAGCTGCCTCACGGCCACCGAGGTGGCCGAGGGCCCGATTTCCAGGCAGTTCTTTGCTGCCAGTCAGGCCGAGGCTTAGAGTAGGCCCCAGGGCCAGGAGCAAACCCTCAGGTCAGGAGGAGAGGCCCAGTGAGTTCCCAAGGCCTTTCTGGGCTCGGGACAGAGACAGACCCAGACGGCTGGGTCTGGACCTCAGGAAAACTCAGCTCTGGTGCCCTCAGAACCGAGCCCCTGGGACGGGGTGTGTGTGGCTGGGAGAGTCAAAGTTTCTGTCTACAAGGGCAAAGAGGAGGCCATGCCGAATGACCCACCTTGTTGAGGCAAAGAAAGCCCAAATTTAACCCTACATCAGAATGTAATGCTTTGGCTTAGCTACCACTATCTGTAGGTGGCAAGAGAAGATGTCTTAGCCCGAATTATGCAGACCAGGCATGGAATCTTGAAGTTCTTTTTTACTTTACTTTGTGTGGCACCTTCCAATGGGTATAGATTTGTTTATGGAGACGAGACAGCGTCAGGAACAGAGATACCAAGACTGAGCCAGAGGAGAATAACAAAACCGTAAATCCAGAGAGAAGAGAAAGAGACCAGACAATTACTGAGACAGAGAGAGAGAGAAAACAAAACAGACAGTTGTGCCGAGGGAGAGGCAGAGAGAGGAGGACAGACAAGGAAACCAAGGGAAAGACGGGGACAAAATGAGGTGAGGAAAAAAACCCCAGGGCCCAGAGACAGAGACGAAGCCGGAGCTCCGGAGCAGACAGACAAAATGAGGGGGGAGAGCGAGAGAGCGGACTAGGAAACGAGTTCTGCCACGCAACTGTATTTGACCAGCAGACAAAGGCGTGTGTTTGGGTTGTGTCTAATGTACACACAGGCGCACACCAATTCCGCCTCAGACACAACAAAACGAAACTGCGGGCCCCGAGCGGAGCCCGGGCTCCTCTTTGCGTCCTCGCTCTCCCTCTCTCCATCTGAGAATGAAGGCGGCAGCGTTTGGGGTCCTGACCCCCACGGAATGCCCCCCTCTGCGGCCTCCCCAGATTCCCAGGCCCGGGGCCGGGAGGCGGGAGGAGGGAGGCGGGAGGCGGGAGGCGAGACCGCGGAGCAGGCAGCAGCCGGTCTGCCCAGGGCTGCTGGGGAGCCGGGCTCGAGGTGCTGGCAGGAGGAGGGGAGCCCGCATCAGTTTGGGAGGGGTCCCGGGGTGCCCAGCGGGCGCCTGAAGGACACCTGGCCGGGAGGCTGGCCAGCCCGTTTAATCTCTTTGTTATCTGCCCAGCCCCGAGCTCCGGGGTCCCAGCGAATGCCTTCCTTGGCTTCTGATTCCCAGCCGTGTTCCTGGGTGGGGGCATCTTGAAGGGCCAGGGATTTGCTGGGAGGGGATGGGGGAGAGAAGACTTCCTATTTACAGCCCAGGTCCCAGGGAGCCACCGGGAGGGGTGGTCAGCAGGAGGCAGGAGGCAGGCGGAGGGAGGGAAGCCGGAGCGAGGTCCGGTCCGGGGGAGCCGATGCGGATTCAGTAGAGCTTTCCGGATCACCTGGAGAGAGGAGCTGGAACCCATTTGGAGAGGCGTAGGCGCCCCACAGCCAAAAGGGTTCGTGGCTCAAAACCCGGCTCCTACGATCGCCTGATCTCGGGCTAGCTATATGCACTCTCGGAGACTCGGTGTCTTCAGTTGCCAAATTGGACTAAGAAGTCCTGTTCTCATTTCATCTCTCCCAAAGAGTTTCCTAAACCCTACAGGAATGGGAAGGATTATTGTTATCTTTAGGCCGTACCCTCCCTAGCCCCTCTGGAGCTGCCGCTTGCTGTTCGTGTCTACCCGGGCTCTGGAACTGACACCCTCCTTGGGTTTTTAAAGGTTCTCAGTCTCAGTGTTCACCCAAGGGCCCCAAAACGGCTTGCAGGCCACTTCACGGCCACACAGGCAAACAGTTATCCCGGATCTGGGTAAACCGAAATCTCATCCACCCAATCCCGCACCGCCTATTGGCTCTGTTGTCCGGTTGGGAGAAAAGGTCCTAATTGGGTAGCCCCTCATCTTCCCTCCTCCAATTATCCAAAGAACTGGTAGGCTCAGAGGACGTGTCTATACGGCCTAACCTGACTGAAGGGCCCCAGCTCTCCTGGACTAGGTGGTCCCTATGCCCTGAGCATAACAGGGGCCACTTCCCCTCGCTAGGCCTCAGTTTCCTTTTCTGTAAAATGGGGGCAAACCTATTCACACTACTTTATCTTTGATCTAAGGAAAACTTCCGGCCTCCCGGGTTGTTGTGTTAAACAGCGGGCTCTATAGATTATTTCCAAACCCCTTCCAATTTATTTCTAAAGGCCAAGTCTCTACTAGGAAATCGAAGCTGGTAATTAAGACAATTATTCGGAAAATATCTGGAAAAGCCAAAAGCCGCTTTTCCTGGAATTATCCGGAGAAGAAAGGCAAACCAAAGTAATCGGAGTTTTGCTTGGACGATCTGAATCACTTCAGGCCTGCCCTTCTCAGTAGTTTCCGAGGGGTTCCCCTTCTCCCCCAACACAGGACGAATGGGTTTTGTTTGTTTCTCAAAGGCAATCTGGCGGCCCGAGGGCACTTCCCGAGCTGAGGAGTAAAGTGTAGACACACCTGGGAGCAAGCCGGGAAACCCGGGTCCCCAGAAGCCAGCCAAGGTTTACGAGTACAGGGGAGCGGCCCGGAGTCCTTGCCTCGCAGACTCAGCTCTGCTCTTCGGCTTCCAGGAAGCCTGTGCTCAGCCTCAGGTCCGGGGCCTGCAGAAGAATCGGGGCCAGGGGTGAGGGAGAGTCCAACAGCGGTGCTTATGGCCTCGGAGTCGCTGGCCGGGGAAGTCGAAATCAAATCGCTCTTTGGAGAGAGGGCGGTAGTAGTGGTGTTAATGGAGGGGGACAGTTGCACGAAGGGCAAGCTCAGGGACTTTCGACGCAATTATCGGAAAATCCAAGAACTCGTTGGCTTCGTTTTCCAGAGTATTTCAGAAGAAATGCTGGGGGGGGGGGGGGCGCGGGGCGGGGGTCCTGACGGTCCAGTTCGTTTTCTCAGCGGAGACTTGGCCTTAGACACAAATCGATTGCGTTTTAAAATAGAATCTCGGACTTGAGTAGGTGCGATCTATTGACGTAAATTTTGTCTAGGTCGACCGGGCCTTAGAAAAAGACGGAGAATTGGGTAGGGAAAGGACGAATGAGAGCGGGAAATGAGAGAGACAATAGAAACCGAGAAACAGAGACTGGGGAAGTAGGGGGGGGGGCGGGAAAAGAGAGACAGAAACAGAGACAGAGAGATAGAGAGACAGAGACAGAGAGACACAGAGAGACAGAGACAGAGAGACCAAGAGAGGAAAAAAGCAGAGATAAAGAGATGCCAGAAAGTGGGAGAGGCTGAAGCGTGGGGACAAGATAGAATCTGAAAGACAAAAAGACGAGAAACAAAGGCCGAGAAAAGAGAAGCAAGGCTGAAAGCCCGAGACGGTAAGGGAGACAGAGACAGAGAGCGAGAATCCAGTAGGCATTTCAATCGTTTTCGGAAGCACCGCTGACTCTGTTGAAGAGACACAACGGGCAGAGACTGAGAGACAGGATCGCAACCCAGAGACAGACAAGCCGGCGGAGAACAGGGACGGAGACACAGAGAAAAGGGAAGTTGATTAACAGAAAAGCCAGGGAAAAGAGCCAGTGACAGCTACGTCTTGTGGGTCTCCGGCAACAAGGAAAGAGTCCTTGGTGCGTGGGCCGGGGCAGAAGTCGCTCTTAGTCCCCCGGGTTGGACTGGGACCCCGAAATGAAGGCCCCTGCCCCCTCTTTCTTCCTGCCCCCTCAGGGACTGGAGTGGGGGAGCTGGGCTGGAAGGGCCAGGGCCTGTACCCCCAACAGGGACCCTGGAACTTGCCCTCTGGGCCCTCGGGGATCCTCTGGCCTGGCCTACCCGGCCCTCCACTGACCGCTGCGATTTTATCCCACCCCCCCCCCCCTGACCCCCGCGCCCCCCCCCCCCCCCCCCCCCCGCAGGCGCATGTTCCCCACTTTCCAGGTGAAGATTTTCGGCATGGACCCCATGGCCGACTATATGCTGCTTATGGACTTCGTGCCGGTGGACGATAAACGGTACAGGTGAGTACACGTGCGTGGGCTTTTTAGGGGGAGGCGGGTAATCCATGAAAGCCCTGCTGCAGGAGTGTGCGTGAGCCTGCACTGTCTGCGGAGGAACCTGCGTGTAAGTATGTGACGGCTGTTTCTGCATGGATATGTACGTGTGTGCGTGCCTTCAGAATGAGTGTACCTGCACGTGTGTGGATGAACCTGCATGAACGAAATGTGTGCGTGCGGGCCTTCGCCTGGAGAGGCACAGAGTCCGTGTGAGTCTGCATGGATGAATGGGAGTGAGTGTCGGGAGTGTGGGCGCCTTCTGATGTGAGCGTGCCCGTGTGCGACGGCGTGTGTCCGTGTCCTTGGGGAGGGTGTGCATAGGACACCATTGTCTCGCGCTTTCCTCCGTGAATGTCGGGGAGTCCTTTCGGGATTTTGCCCTGTTGTTCGCGTTGCTTCTCCCAGCTGAGCGTGGGTTCCCTCAGGCCGTCCGTCTCCTCTTGTCAGAGGGCACCTATCTCTGCGAGCTTGCCCGGAGGGTTCTGTTTCGGAGGCTTTCCTTCGAGCGGGCATTTCTGTGTCGTCGTTTTTCGTTGTGCGTTTATTCTACGAGTGTGAACGTGTGTTTTCTTCCTGCTTCGTTGTCCTCGGGACAAGATAGAGACGAAGACAGTTTGGTCGTCTTTTGTTCTAGTTTTCAGGAATGTATATGGCTCTGGGACATTTTCTCCAGTGCCTTGATTTCGCTGGGGGTTTTTCCCCCTATAGTTTTTATTCGCGCGCGTGTCGTTGTGTGTGCATCTGTGAGTTGGTTTTTTCTCTGATTTTGTTTCCTGTGTGTATGGTTCCCGTGCGTGTGTTTTGGAACAGGGAGGCCCAGGCTGTCTCTAGGAGAAGCAAAACCTTGACCTTTCCCCCGAGGGGAGGGAGTTCTCACTCTGCCCCAAATCTTCGGGGCGGGCATTCACCTGCAGGCGGTTAGGCAGTGCCTGGTTATTGGGCTGAGAATGACGAGGATGATTAATAGTTATTAATAGCGCTGGGGAAATTAACCTGGGCAATAAAGACAGCCACGCTGATTGCTAGGTGGTTCCCGCAGCCTGGCCCTCCTCCGGGCTCCAAGGTCACCAGAGAGGACCCATTACTCCTCTTCCGAGACTGGCGCCCACCAGCCCAAGCACAGGCATACGGGTTCACCCCAGATCACGCAGACATGCACGGACGTCCCTTCTCATAGTGCAGCCACGCACACGCATTTTCCAAGGGGAAGGAGGCCAAGGAAGGGCTCCGTGCTCAGCCCCGGGCCCAGCACAGCCCCTGAGCCACCGAGGTCCCATGGGAAATAAACCTACCCACTGCTCCATCTAATCAATACAGCCTCCTGCATTCACACATCTTCCTTTATCCCCACATACTCCTTCCCTAGGACACAAACACACTCACTCAGCCATATCCAGTTTCATATGATAGGCACTCAAACATACCAACGTGGCAGATTCGGTATAAGAACACTCTTATTCAAACACACATCCCTGCATGCTCAGATTCACTCTGACGCTACACACACACACACACACACACACACACACACACCTTATGTGGAAACTCGAAGATGGAAGGACCTTGAGAAATCAGTCTCCTGGCCCACCCTCCCGCCCTATCTCTCAGGCTGCCTCTGCTCCCCAAGCGAAGTTGAAAACGGAGGCAATTACTTGGATAATTAAAGCAATAAACCCATTTGCCTCAATTACCGGGGGGGAAGAGATGGCGGCCTCCCGTTCTTCCCTGAACTGCGTGTTCAGACACACGAAAAGCCTGGGGAAGGTGGGGCCAGGGGAGAAATAGATTGGAATCGCGATCCTACTCAGTCAACCTAGCAATTAATAGCAATTAATAATGCTAATGGGGACACGCCCAGTCCTTTGTCTCCTCGGCCTTCGAGGTGCTCCGGGCGGCCCAGAGAGAGCCACGCCCGACCTTAGCGCCCCAGCTCTCGACTCCCACCCCAGAGTACCCCTCTTTCTTATCAGCTGTCAGGGTCCAGGAGAACGTCGGAGACGCGGTAAAGGCCAACTGGTCTTTCCACTCAGCCCCACTTGATCACGTTTTACAGGTGGGGAAACTGAGACCCAGAGAGTCCTCACTCTTACATTTGGGTCTCAGCATTAGACTGGAATCCAGACCTGGGCTCTTTCCATCATACATTGCTGGGTTGTTGGGAGTTTTTTTCCCTTTTCCAGAGAAAATTGGGATTTTCTGTCCAACTAGAGACAGGGAGACAGCAACCAGAGTTAGTGAATGAAGCTGACGTGAGAGGCTCAGGTCCGGATCTCAGGGCTCCGAACCTGAGTGGACCTGGGGCAGTGAAGAAAGGCCGTTTGCCTGAATCGGGAAGCATTTTGTTCTGTAGAAGGCCTGAGGAGAGCGGGACCTACCTACTCCTCTCAGAAGGGCCCTAGGTCTGCCCGCCTGCCTCCCTAGGAGGCAACCAGTAGCCTAAAAGAAAATGGCCTTGGAGTCAGATAGGAGTACTGAGTCAAGCCGACTCTGCCTTTGAGAGCCATGGTTGGAAAAACGAGAGGGCTGGACTTACTATTCTAAGGTTCCCTTCCATACTCACATTCCAGTTTTTAAACTCTTATGTTCTAAGGTCCCTTCCAACTCTGATATTCTGTATTGTGTGTGACCTTGGATAAATCCCATCCCCTCTCCATGCCTCAGTTTCCTCATCTGTAAAATGGCCTAGATGGCCTTTGATGCCCCTTCCAGCTCTGCATGTATGTTCCTATGGTTATACTCTAAGGTCCCTTCTGGCTCAGAAATTTTGTGTTCCAATATTTCTTCCAGTTTGGACATTCTTTGTTCTTCTGAGCTCTGACCTGCTGTATTTCTGTGGCTTTAGGTACGCCTTCCACAGCTCATCATGGCTGGTGGCAGGGAAGGCAGACCCTGCCACCCCAGGCCGGGTCCACTACCACCCAGACTCCCCAGCCAAGGGCGCCCAGTGGATGAAGCAAATCGTGTCCTTTGACAAACTCAAACTCACCAACAACCTGCTGGATGACAATGGCCATGTGAGTGACCCTGCCCCGCCTCCTCCCACACACTAGTAGCCCACTTCTCCCTTCATGGCGTCTCCAGTCAGGACAGCATTGAGTTCTGATGTCAGTCACTGGATAAAGTGAAAAAGGGAAAGCGGCTGCGGTTGTTTCTGTCTTTGGACGGTAGCCTCTAACTCTGGCCGGATTGAAGGGGCTCCTCCTCCAGACCCCAGTCACTAGGGTGGGGGAAGGGCAGCATAGTGACATCGGCCCCATCTGCCTCCTGACTTTTCCTCACAGCTGAGCTCCAGTAAGACACTCTCTGAGACCCTTTCCGGCTGTAAAACTGGGATAACAATACTTAGACTCCCTGTTTCACAGGCTCATCATGGGGAAAGTTACTTGTAAAGCTGAAAAGGCTACATATGGTAATAGGGGGTGTTATTATTCTCTCCTTTTGTGGAATGGAAAGCAGATAAAATCAGCCCTGGGATAAACTGCTACCTGCCATCATTCATTTTCATTGAGTGTTCTGTGGACATGAGATATGTGCTGGGCTGCAATAGAGCTAGCAGGTAATTAGCAGAGCAGATAGAGTGTTGGATTTGGAGTTGGGAAGACTGCCTCTGATGCTTGCTAGATGCGTGACCCTGGGCAAGTCATTTCGTTTTGGTTTCCTTATTTGTAAAATGGGTATAATAAAAACCACTAGCAAGGTTGTTGTGCGGATCAAGTGAGATAACACTTACAAAGGGCTTTACAAACTTGAGAGGCCTGCATAAATGAGAGCTATTACAACTATGATTATTTTGTCAGAACTATGGCTTCATTTATGTGAGGAACTCCCAGTGGAAGAAGTCCTTCCACCAGTGCAGATCAGCAACTGCTCTGCAATCAATAGCCTTAGAGAAGAGCCTGGGCCACAAAGAGGGCAAGCCCGGTTCAGGTCCAGTGTGTCAAGTTCCATCAGGCTTCCCTGCCTTGGAGGCTCAGCCTTTTACTGAGCTGTTGTTGCATTCGAAGAGTTGCTGTTATTGCTATTGGGGGGATAGAGAGGGCGAGTTACTGATGCTTGGTTAGGGAAGCCCTATGGCTCCTTAGGAAGGCTTGACCCATTTCCCCAGGCCTACTGTGGCCTGGAAGTGCCCCCAGAGAAAGTGTCCAGCCAAGAAATATCAGAACTAGAAAAGGGCTATATAGATTAACTCTCCACCCCACTCCCCAGCAAGGAGAGATATGGAGGGAGGGAGGGGGAGAGAGAGAGAGAGAGAGAGAGAGAGAGAGAGAGAGAGAGAGAGAGAGAGACAGAGAGACAGAGAGACAGAGAGACAGAGAGGCTTGGAGAGTAGGAACATTTTAGACCCAAAGTGAGGAAATTCAAATCCTGTTTGCCCTTGGTACCCGACCCCAGGAAATCAGTAATTTGGTTGCACGTGGGATTTCACCAGAGCCTAACATTCACCTCTTTAAAAAAAAAAAAAAATCCCCAGGACCCACTTTAATCTGCATATTGGCATTTTCACTGTCACTTTTAAAAGTCCAGACAATCAACGAAACAAGCAACCCTCCAGTCTGGCTTTGTAGCATTTGCCCATTGCCAAGGTGAAAATTCACGTTCCAAATTGAACAATCAGCCCACCTCTGGGGAAGGTGACGGAGAAGTCTGTCTTTGCCAAGCTTTAGTAGACGATATTTTGAGGGGGAAATGCCGCTTGCAGTGACATTTTCTCGAAATTTTGTTTCCAGCGACATCTCCCCAGGGAGCCCCATTCACTTCGATAGGAGCAAGTAGGGGTCTGAGGAAGGCTGTTTGGCGCACTTTCTAACCCAGCCTCCTCAGCCGGGGGAAACTGAAGTCCAGAGAGGGGTAGGAATTTGCCCAAGGTCACACAGCTAGTCAGGGTGATCGCAAGAGCCCCTCGAAGACGGAATTTTAGACTAGGCTCAGAACCCGGTTTCCTGACTCCGAGCGGAGGGAGGGGCGGTGGAGTGGAGTCTTTACGTCGGATAACTCCTTTTCTCTCGCTGGTAGCTCGGGCTGTGTCTTAGACTGTGTCCACACTTCATTTTACCGGTGCAGGCACCCTTTCCTCGGCTCCCCTCTCTTTCTTTCGCTTTCCTGCCCACCTTCACTGGCCACCGCAGCCCAGAGACATTGTCCTCAGTCTATGCTCCCTGGAAGACCCCAGTTACCCGTCTCCCACCCTACCTCCACCACCGCAGAAGGCAGGAGTAGCGAGAAGAGGCTTGCAGGGTAGTGGGGTGGGGGTGGGAAGAATGGGCTGAAGCGTACAGGGATTGAAGAGTTGGGGAGATGCAGTGATGTGCTCGGCTCATCTCCCCTCCCCCTCCCTCACTCCGCTTGGTCGGAGCCCCACAAAAAATGATAGCTCTTGGGAGGTCGTGGAGTGCTTCGGCGCTGGCAATCCTCAGAGAGGACTCTGGGGCGCGTCCGTCACAGGTCTCCGGGTAGCAGCGTCCAGGGGCTAGGAATGCGTTGGTTAGGACCCAGAAGGGAGGGGAGGCAGGGATGGGGGTGTGGACAACGGGGGCTTCATTGCATCACTTCCAGAGTTCGAGACAATATGGCTGCCAACCTTTAGGACCCCTAAGCAAATTCGCGCGCATCGAGCTCATTTGTGCCTTCCGAGCCGAGGGCAGTGGCCCAGGCTTGTCTCTGCCGGGAGCTGTCTCCACCCGGAAGCAAAGATATTATTCGGAGAATTTAGGCACCAATAAGCGTCTCTCCTCCATACACTCAGGCTTCAATTACTTCTACTCCAACTCCCCCAAGATTCTAGGAGCTAGGAGGGAACCTGGAGAGTGTTTAGTGCACAAGCTCCTTACCTGGGGTCCACCAACCCGTGGAAAGAGTCCAGGGCGCCTGTGAACTTGGAGGAGAAAAAATAATCATCATGACTTTCACAAGCATTCCCTTCTATTATAAATGTAGAAAAAAAAAAAAGATCATTCTGAGAAGGGGTCCATGGACTTCACCAGACTGCTAGAGGAGGCCAGGACTAGGAACAGGTGAAGGAGGGGATGTCTAGTAGAACCCTCACTTTACCGAGGAGGAAACTGAAGCCCTGGGCGGGGAAGGGGCAGAAGTCATCCACCTAGTAAGAAGGCAGGAGAGGAGAGATTGGAAACGCGAGTCTTCGGAGCCCCTTCACTATGCTATTGTTTTTGCTTGAATTCTTTCACACTTGTTTTGATTCTCTCCCTCCTCCCAGTATTTAAGCTACTTCAGGGGGAGGGGTTAGTTGTTTTTGCTTTTATCTTTGGTGTCTCCAGAGCCTAGCACAGCCCCAGCTGAGAGCCCTACATGGCCTCCTTAGCTCTTCACATCCCTGGGGGGTAGATATTACGGGATTAATCACGACCCACTATTCTATGAAAAGGGTGCTGAGTCTGGTGGCAGAGAACTTGGGTTCAAATTATATATATACATACAAATCATATATTTTATATATTTACATATAATACAATATATAATATAAGGTATATATAATACATATATAAGATATATCTATATATAGATAGAGAGAGAGAGAGAGAGAGAGAGAGAGAGAGAGAGAGAGACAGACAGACAGAGAGAGAGAGAGCGCCTGTGGACAAGTCATCTAACCCCTCAGTTTCTGCAGCTGTTGGACTATGTGGTCTCTAAGGTCATCCTCATTTTATAAATGGGGAAACTGAGGCTCAAAAGTGAAATAACTTGCCAATGGTCACACAGCAAGTGAGCAGCAAAGGTGCGATTCGAACTCTGGTCTCCTTCTGTGGATTCGAGAACCCCCGCCTCCGTCCCCCCCACCTCCGCCACCCTGCCAGGCTAGTCGCTGTCTTGGTCAGTCCCCTGAGGCTAGTCCCCCAGTCCCCAGCCTCTGGCCGGGCCACCCTTGGAGATCTGACCCATGGTTCATCTTGTCATTCAGATCATCTTGAACTCCATGCACAGATACCAACCCCGCTTCCACGTGGTTTACGTGGATCCACGCAAGGACAGCGAGAAGTACGCCGAGGAGAATTTCAAAACCTTCGTGTTCGAGGAGACCCGTTTCACAGCTGTCACAGCCTACCAGAACCACAGGGTGAGGGGCCGGGCGATCGCGCCGCCAGGGCTCTAGGGCTGTGCTGCTGGGTTGTGGGTGGGTGGAGTAGCGATTCTCAAAGCTCCCAGGGGAAGCTAAGGCTGGGTAGCAGCTTTGACTGAGTGGGTGCCCCAGGTCCAGACTAGGGCCTGAGCAGTTTGTCAGCGGTCGGCTCAGGGCAGGGGAGGCCGAAGGACCGAGCCTGGGCCTCATTGGAGAAGTCTATCTCTTTTGGTCCGGCCGGCTGGTGCCTTCCTCCTTCCTAGCGGCGGCTGGAGTTCCCAGACTTGAGGAAGGGCCCCCGGCTAGGGTAGTCTCCCGAGGGGCGAGGCGAGAGGAAAGAAGCCGGGGGCGGGTGGGGAAAGAAAAGGAACTTAAGTGAGAAAGGAAATAGCTTCGGGAAGAGGCCTGGCTGGTGGGAGGGCAGCTGGAGAAGGCGGGCTCAGACCCATTTTCAGGCCTGTACTTCGGCCCTTTCCCTAGTCCTCGAACCCCAGTGCGAAGTACAGGAAACGAGAACTTAATGGTTTGTTCAAACCCGAAGGGCTTGGGTCTGGCTGCGGACAGAGGATCCCTGTCTTTGCTGCCTCTTTCCCAGTCAGTCATATAACAAACATTTATTTAAAAATCCAGAGCAGCTGGGTTGCAGGGACTGGTGCGGCCAGACTCTCTGAGAAAGGAGAGGAGATCAGACTGGGTCAGCAGCCGGCTTTCCTATCTCCTCCAGCCCCTCGTTAGGGGCCTCCTTAGCGGGTCTGAACCCGGGTTCTACTCGGGTTCTCCACCTGCTGACGTAGGGGGTCGAGGTGTCACTCAAAGTTTGTTTGGGCAAAGCCGGCCCCTGCCCTGGGCCTTATCTCTAAGCCCCATCCTCTTCTCCCCTTGTGGCCTGGGCCGCTCCCCGCTGGCAACCTGGTCCCTAGGTGAGGAAAGAGAAGATCGAGGCTGGAAAGGAAAGGACTGGAGGGAGGGCTCTGGGTCCTGAGCGCCCGTTTGCTGTAGGCCCTTTCAGGAGAGCCCTGGGCTTCTCTGCTGCTCTGGCACTGAGTTCTGTCAGGTCCTCCAGGCCAGGCAGCATCCGGAACAGGCGGGCCAAATGAGCTCCTGAGCTGAGAGGTGGCCCTTCCTAGGAAGAAGACGGCTCAAGAGTGAGAGGTAGAAAGGGTCTTCGAGTTAGTCCAAGACAGCCTAACCTGCTATTTTTAGGGAGGGGGACACTGAGGTCCAGAGAGGAGAGGGGGCTTGTCCCAAATACCACAGGAACTCAGCGGGAGGGGCTCAGGATCCAAGCCCAGATCCTCTTCCTGAAAACTTCCAGGGCAGACCCAACCTGCACCTGTGTAGTGTCTCTATTTCACAGTCACACCTTCGCTAGACGGGGGGCTGGGGGCTGGTGGGGGGGGGGGAAGGCATTTAACCAAGCCTTAAACGGAAGGCAGAGGCCCGGTGGGGCAGAGAAAAACAACAGAAAAGATTCTGCACTGATTCCCTGGAAGACTCCCAAAGCACGTGGAGGAGCTGAGGCCCCAGTCCCGGCTGGGCAGGGCTGGGCAGGGCAGGGCAAGGCAGAAGGCTGAGCTCGGCAGGAGACTAGATACAGCAAGAGACTGGACAGAGGGCTGAGCAGGGCAGGAGGCTGCACCGGGCAGGGCAGGAGAATGGGCAGGACAGAAGGCTGGCCCTTTAAGGAGGCAGCCCCTCCCGGGCCGCCTCGGCTGGCCTGGCGGCCTTTGACGGCCGCGGACAGCTGCTTTGTCTCCCCTGCTTTCTATCACTTTGACCTCTAAATCTGGAACTGTCACTGCTCGGCTTAAAGTTTGTTTTTCAACCCATTCCGGAAACTCGCAATCACATGCCTTATCCGCGGATTTGCCCATGGGCCCAGCGTGGCCCCCGTGGCTCCCCAGGCAGCCCCCAGCTCCAGCCCCCTCCAGCCCCGAGGCCCAGCCTAGCCTAGCCTCCGCTCAGCTTTTGCTGTACCCCCCCCCTCCCCCGGCCCTTGATCGGGCCATCTCCTCTTATCCAGCGAGGACACCGCTCCTCCGGGTAACGAGCAGTGCCCTTCCCGGGGCTTTCTCCTTTCCCTGTCCCCCTGCGGTACACGCTCAGGGGGACCCTTTCCTCGGTCCATAGCCCAGTTTCTGCGCGCCTCTGTCCTGGGCCAAGTTCTGCTGGGAGTGGTGATCACTGAGTCTTAGCATCTCCCTCTTCTCCTGGGTGGCTTAGCAGTGTGACCTTGTGCGATCACATGACTCCCTTGCATATTGGGGGGGGGGGGTTATATGGTCTCTGAGGTTCCCCAACCCTAAAAACCTGAAGGGATTTCAGACTCCAATCAGCCAACCAAGGAACCGGTCACCGAGCAATTTATGAAACGCCTGCTCCAAGCGCCGCGACTGTGGAAGCTTTTGGTGATATTGACAAGCCCAGTCACTCCGTGGACGGGCTTCCCGTCTAACTGGGGGAGACAAGGGCTATACAGGAACTTGACAGCTGGGGAAACTGAGGTGGGGGAGGTCTTTTTGTCGCCCCTCCCCCTGGAAATCTAAGCACGGGGCAGAACCACATTTAACACGTCACAGAGATGGAAGGGACCTCAGAAATCAATAGTTCAAAACCTCCTTTGGCCGGCCAGGAGCTTGTGATTTTCCTAGTTCACACAGGTAATTGGCGCAGTCAGGGTTTGAGGTCCTGGGACCTAGGTTAGCATCTTGGCTCAGTAATTTACTTCCTGTATAATGCTAGACAAGTCCCTCCCTTTCTCTGGGCCTCGGTTTCCTTCTTTGTATAATGGGGAAGTCGGGTGAACCCAAAGGCCCCTTCCAACTCTACGTCCTCGGATCTTAGAGTATCGGTGGAGGCGGGAAGTTGGTGGGGAGGGGAGGAAAGGGAGAAGGGCTTCTCCTTCGGGCCACCCCCACTTCATTTCTTTCCCTTTCTCTCCCCCCTCCCCCTACGAAGATTACGCAGCTCAAGATCGCTAGCAACCCCTTCGCCAAAGGCTTTCGGGACTGCGACCCTGAGGATTGGTGAGTGCCCACCCCAACTACGCCCCCTCCAAGCCCGCGGGGCCCGAGCGGACCCCAGCCCGATGACCTCCTGGCCGTTGTCTCCCGCTGCAGGCCTCGTACCCACCGGCCAGGGACGCTGCCTCTTATGAGCGCCTTCGCCCGCTCGCGGAATCCGGTGGCGTCGCCGGCCCAGCAGAACGGGGCTGAGAAAGGTAGGCGTGGCGCCCTCCCTGTGCCCAGCCCCGTCTCCATGCTCAGCTCCCGCTGGTGGGCCTGGTCTGCCCTTTCTTGGTCTTGACTTTTTCCCTCTGCCCTGCTAGGGTGGAAACAAGCAATCCTATAGACCGGCGGGGTCTTCTAACCGACAGCAGGAGCCGAATGGCCCCGAAAAGACACGGGGGTGGGGGTGGCATGGGCGGAAAAGTCTTGAATTCGGCCAGAAAACTCGACTCACACTAAACGGCGCGGCTTTGGGAAAATCACTTCATCTCTCAGCCTCATGCTAACAACGCAATTATCTGACACTTTATGTTTTCTAAAGCACTTTCCACGTAACAAAGCCCTAGCAGGGAGTGCAGCCGATCAGTGTTCGAGCCGGAATAGGAACCAGAATTCCTCAATCTCTTCCCACTATCCCTGCGCGGGCTTAAATGCTCTTTAAGGGTCTTTCCAGCTTTTAAATCTTCCCACGCTGGCCTGGGCCCCCGACCCCTCCCCCTGGACTGTTTTAGCCCCGCCCCCACCCTCTTCCGAAGGTCGCAGCACCCAGGGGCCTCCCCAAGGCGCCTTGGAAAGATCCCTTAGGGAGTCTGTGGCCGCTGCGCGTCTGCGCCTGCGTTGAGCTGGAGGGTGGGCGAGCGGGCGAGTTCCTTTTTCCATTAGCTGCTGCTGAGCAGGAGCTCCATGGCCACCGCCCGCCCGCGGCCCTGGCGGCTCCGGGGCCCGCTCCCATAAAGAGAGGCTGTGTTTGTTTAGGGCAGCGCCAATTGCTGAGAAGTCATGCGTGTACACACTTGTCAGTCGCTCCGGCCCCATTTACCTCCGCCGGCAGGATAGTCGGGTCTAGGAACGCATTTCTGGGCGGCCACGTGCGCCCGCCCAACGTCTCAGCCCTGGGGTAGCGTTGCTTTTAACCCCATGGTAGCCTCTCTTCCCGCCTCAGGCAAAAATGCTTGGGGAGGTCGAGCGCCTAGGGAAGGGGAGGCGACAAGGGGAGGCCGGGGGTGGGATGGGGGAGGAAGAATACTCCCGAGAAGCCCTCGGCACACAGGGTGCTCGGGACCGAGCCCTATCTTCGTCCCTTCCCCTCCCCCTGTGTTCCCCCAGGCCTCCCCAGCGCGGGGGCTCCAGTCACACTCCCTAAAGTCAGCTCACGGGTCCTTTTCGAAATGTTAATTCTGGCCTAGGCCGGGGCTGTAAGCTAAAAGCTGAGCAGGAAGGGGGGGACTGGGAGAGTGCGTGCGCACGCCCGCTCTGGGGGCGGGAGGCGGGGAGGCGGGAAGGAATTCTCGGATGAGGGGGTGCAGTGAAGGCTCGCCGACAGTTTGCATTGGAGTGCGGGCCGACGTGCTCCAGGCTGGGGTGGGGCCACATTGGTGCGCCGGGAGAGGATCCTAGCTGGAGAGTGGGCACCCTGGGGCGCACGGGCGCTGGGGCGGGGAGCTCCGGGCCATGGAGGGGCTGAACTGTGGTACTGAAGGCCAAGAGAGATTTCCGGCTGGGATGGGGTGCATTGGGTCCGGCGAGGGAGGTTCCGGGTTAGAGAAAGGGTGCCTTGCTGTCCAGGGTAAGGAGGCTCCAGGCTGAAATTGGAACCCAGGAAGATGGGGCAAAGGAGGCAGGACGTTCCCAGTTAGGGAGTGGATCTCCGGAGGTGGGGGGAGGTGTAAATCACGGCCAGGGAAGGGGTGCACTAGCGCCCCGGGTAGGAGGAGGCTCAGGCGCACTGTGTGTGTGGATGGATGGGTGGGTGGGGTTCTCAGGGAAGGGGCGCAGCACGGCGTGGAGTGGGGCTGGGGGAATCCCGGCCAGGAAGAAGGTGCATTGGAGAGCAGAAAACCGGTGGTCTTCAGGCTAAGGGTGGGGAGCGCAGGGGCTCAGGGGAGGGATCCAGGTCAGAAAGGAGGCCACTAGCGACAGGCTGGAGGACAGGGCAAAATGGTGACACCCTCCTCCCATCCGAGGAACCAAAACTGTTGGTTCGTTTTCGCAGACGCTGCTGAGAGCCGGCGGGAGTACGAGCGAGAAGCCAGCGGCACCCCTCTGCACGCCGATCCGGCCCACCAGCAGCTCATGTCCCGGGTGCTGAGCCCGGCACTGCCCGTCCCGGGAGCCGGAGGCTTGGTGCAGATCACGGCTACCGCCGGAGGTAGGCCGAGCCCCCCGCACCACGAACTACGCCTGGAGGCGCCCAGCGCCTCGGAGCCCCTGCACCATCACCCCTACAAATACCCGGCAGCTGCCGCGGCCGCGGCCGCCGCCTACGACCATTACCTCGGGGCCAAGAGCCGGCCGGCGCCCTATCCTCTGCCCAGCATCCGGGGTCACGGCTACCCGCACCCGCACCATCACCACCATCATCACCACCACGTGAATCCCGCGGCTGCGGCCGCAGCGGCAGCGGCCAACATGTACTCCTCCGCCGGGGCTCCAGGCAACTACGACTATGGGCCAAGATAACCCGTCTCCCCAGCCCCGACCCCCGGCCAGCCCAGCGACGCCGTCCAGCCTGGATCCCGCCCCCCGCCTTCGACCCCAAGCTTGGCTGGCACGCCTGGGTCCTCTTTCCGGTTCAGCCCCAGACGTCTCCCCTCCCTAAGTGAGGCCTCAGCTCAACCGCTTGGCCCAGTTCTCCCCGTCTAGGCCCAACCTTAAGGGCCAGCCTAGGCCCTTTCTGTGGCCCAGCTTTTCTCTCTGAGAGCAGCCTCATCCTCTATCCAGGGGCCTCCCTCCAGCCAAGCTCTTCCCACCGACGCCCACCCCAGGTCTCCACTCCAACCGCAGGGTGCCCCTTCCAACCCCACCCTCCCCAGCCGTCCAGCCCTGCTCCGCTTTTGATCCGCAGCTCCCCTGAAGCTGCACGCACACGGTGTGCCGCATGGTGTGTGCGTTCCCTCCGCTCTGTAGCGTGTGTCTGTCCGCGGAGGGCGCTTTTATGCTGAAGTGGGAACGTTGCCATTTTTAGGATGATGGTTTTGCCTGCCCCTTCCCTCTTACACATTTTTCCGAGGGGGTCCCCGTTTCTGGAACCTCTCCACCCTAGCCTCCCCTTCCCAAGCCTGGGGAACCAGCTGTGAGCCTCCCTTCCCTGGGATGCCTCATTCTTGCGGGCCCCACTCGGCACCTGCCTCACCTCCCGGTGCCCAGCTCTGAGCCTTCCCTCTCCCACGCGGGACATAGTGTCCCTAGTGGTCCCGACCCCTTAGCCGCCTGCCCTCCTAAGACCAGGGGCTCCAGCCCTCAGCGCACCACCCCCTCTTCCCCTGAGACGCGGTGTCCCCGAAGTCCCAGCTCAGCCTTGGCGACTCCCTCCGGCACCCCAACAACGCGCCGGGTGGGAAAGCCAGCTGTGGATCCACCCCTCCAGCGTGTGGGGCAAGCAGCATCCCAGAGGGAGAGCTCCCAGGCGGGTTGTGCAAGGAGGTGGTAGCCTTGGCAGAAGTGATGGCTGTCCCTTAGGAAGGGCCGAGCGACTGGAGCAGCTGTGCCAGGCTCAGAGCCTGGGGAAAGTGGGGATCGAACCCCCGGACCTCAGGCCGGCAGAAAGCGTGTGGAGACAGAGGGGGAAACTGAGGCCCAGAGAGCTCAGAGAGTCCATAGTTTCCCTGCCTCCTCTTAGAGTCAGTCAGTTAACAAGCCTTTATGAAGGCTTGTTACTATGTGCCCGGAGCTGTGCTAAATGCTGAGGATACAAAAAGAGGCAAAAAACAGCTCCTGATCTCAAGGAACTCACAGTCTGATAGGGGAAACAACATGCAAGTAAGCTATAGACAAAATATACTGGAGATACCCTACGGGTCTCCTTTTTACAGAGGAAGAAACTGAGGCCCAGAGAGCTCAGAGAGCCTGGAGTCCATCTGCCCCCTTTTCCAGAGGCTTAACAGACCTTAAAGGTCCTGTGCTGGGCACTAGGGATGGAAAGACAAAGGTAAAACTTCTGTCCTCAAGGAGCTTCTATTCAAAAAGGGAAAATGTGGCACAGACTGGCTGTAGAAGCTGGCTATCTAGCACTGTAATCCAGGGCCCTTTGGATCACAGTGCCGGGCTGTCCTTCTTACTGTCTTGGTCAAGAAATGATTGAATCTTGGAGCTGGAAGGTACCGTGGGGCCATTGAAGTCCAATCCACGTATGGGGGAAAATCCTTTCTGTGTCAGACACGACAAACAGTCATGCAGCATGTTTGCGAGAGCTGCAGCGGCAGGGAGCTCACCACCTCTCCTAGGACCCTGGTCTATGTTTCAGGTCTCTGCTGCCTTGGTTTTCTCCTTTGTTAAATGAGAGGCTTGGACCAGAGGATCTTAAGGTATTCTGTGGTTGTGTATGAACACATGTATTCTTATGGGCAGGACTGGAAAAAAAAAATCTGAATTTAGGGGAAAGCCCGAGTTTGGTACAGTGGGTTGTACTCCTAGGATTCCCGGGCCAAAGCTGGAAGGGGATCATGGGCCTCTTGGTGAAATTCTGAACCAACTCTTGATTCTGCCTCTAGTCCCCACCCTGTACTGAAGAGCCAGGCCCTTCAGAGGCTCCAAGGTGGAGACTAGAAAGGGACCCTAGAGGTGAACCACTCTGCCCCACTTCCACCCCCAAGGACTGGTGACTCGCTTAGGTTAGATAGTGGAGGCTGGATTTGAACCTGGGCTTTCTCACTCTCCATCCAGCACTCCTTCCTCCACACCACCAGTCCCTTCTTTGGACTTCAGTTTACTCCTCTGTAAAAATAAGGTGTTTGCCTTCCTGATCTCAAAATTCCCTTTTTAAGTTGATCTGTGATTTTCAGCTATCTTCCTGGGTACTAGCTGTACCTTACTGTCTCACACTTGTCCTTATTACAGAATGACTGGTTGGAAAAGAAAGCTGAGAGTTCATCTCCATCAATGACCTATTGTGTAGAAAGAGGAAGAAACATGGCCAGGGTTCTCCCCCTCCCCCTCCCCCAGGCTGCTTCTCTGCCATCTCAGGGCCTCTGATCAGCATCTCCCCTTCCTCTGGCCACAAGGCCCCCCACAGGGTCTGGCTAGTGCTATCTCCTGGCCACAGACTCAGGTCCCAAGGTTCTGGGCTCCTGGAGGCAGAGGGGAAAAAAGATGATGATGAGGAGGAGGAAGACCACCTGGTCTGATTGAAGATTTCCCCAGGCTCCCCACCCCACCACATGTGTGCTGGCTCTCCCAGGTGTGGATTTTCTTTGATATTTTTTGGTGTTTTTTTTGTTTGTTTTTGTTTTTGTTTTTGTTTTGTTTTTTTTTTTTTTTTTTTTTGCAGTGGATTGTGGAAGTGTTACTTTCTGACTAAAGCACCCTTCAGCCCCTCTCCCTCGGGTGGGTGGAGCTCTGGGCGGCAGAGGGTCCTCCCCTGGCCTCCCATTGCTTTGGGGTGTCTCTCCCTGCAGCTGCCGTGGGATCGATCTCTCGTTCTTTGTACACAGATTAGTGCCAAAGCTTTGGGTTAAATGTTTAATGAAGTTATATTTATTTTTCTCCCAGAGATGATGCGAACCCCGCCCCCTCTTCCTGGGTAGTTGCCGCATAAGTAAAGGCAAATCAACCCCAGAGGCATATCTGCAAACGGTGTAGATACTGTAGATATGTGTAGATACGTGTAGATACACAGCGGTTACCTTTCCATTGACGAAATATCGGACATGGACATTTATAAGCTGTTCCGTTTTGGTTTTTTCTTTTTCGTTGAACAAAAACTGCCTTCCGGGTTCTGGACTCTGGGGGTGGGCGAGGCCCTTGGCCTTGGACGCTCGGGTTCCACCGAGGCGGGATGGGGTGGGATAGGGAAGGATGGGGGCCGGCTGGAGGGAGGGCGAGGGAGGAGGAGCAGGGCCAGGGCCCCCGGCTCCCCCGGTGGGCAGTCCGGCTCAGTCTTCTGGCCCTGGGGGTCTTACCCACAGTGCTTCCTCCGGGCAGGGTGGGAAGCAGGAGGCGCCGAAGGGAGGAGGACCTTGCCTGGGCCTCCGACCTCCGGCTCTGGCGTGCCTCACCCTGCCCAGGCTGTCACGGCCCTCTGCCTGGTGGTGGCTCGGACTGGACCCCAGTGCGGAGAATCGGGTGGGATCAGATGGGATCGGGAGGAAGCGTGGCTGTTCAGTAGTCACTGAAAGGACTTTGCCGGGCCTGGGCAGTGGGCAGGTGGGTAGTGGACAGAGGGCAGCCGCTGGGTGTGTGGCCGGAGACCAGGCGCCCTCTAGGGGGCAAACCCCACCTCGCACACAGCCTGGCCAGCCGGCCGGGAAACCGAACACACACACACACACACACACACACACACACACACACACACACACA